>NC_091325.1:10014670-10159670 GCF_038502225.1 Cherax quadricarinatus | reverse complement strand
ACGGTGTACAGGGTCCTGAACGATTCCTTATTAAGATGTCGGAATGCTGTTCTGAGGTTTTCCAGGCGCCAATATGCTGCAGCAGTTATTTGGTTGATGTGCGCTTCAGGAGATGTGCCTGGTGTTATACTCACCCCAAGATCTTTTTCCTTGAGTGATGTTTGTAGTCTCTGGCCCCCTAGACTGTACTCCGTCTGCGGTTTTCTTTGCCCTTCCCCAATCTTCATGACTTTGCACTTGGTGGGATTGAACTCCAGGAGCCAATTGCTGGACCAGGCCTGCAGCCTGTCCAGATCCCTTTGTAGTTCTGCCTGGTCTTCGATCGAATGAATTCTTCTTGTGTGTGTGTGTGTGTGTGTGTGTGTGTGTGTGTGTGTGTGTGTGTGTGTGTGTGTGTGTGTGTGTGTGTGTGTGTGTGTGTGTGTGTGTGTGTGTGTGTGTGCGTGTGTGTGTATATATGTGTGTGTGTGTGTGTGTGTTTGAGTATGTGTGTGAAGCTCTCAATTAATTCTCTGAAGCTATGATGTAACGATCTCTTAGATAAGATCAACAATCATTTCAATTATAGGTTGATAAAGGAAATGATAACTTTGTAAAACAGTTGTCAGCCAGGTGTGCCACACTCCCCTACATGAGTGGATTAATTAAGACCCACAAACCACAGCTTGTAATTATCTATATTGGTTTTGCAGCACATACTTTATCAAAGTAGTTAGTCAAAGTGTTAGCCCCATTGGTTGGTAATATTTCTGATGTTCATATAAAAAGGAAAAACCAGCGTGGAACTTACCAAGAAACGTAAAACTTAGAACATTTCAAATGACTTCACTTTGGCTAGTTTTGACGTTACCGCGTTTTTCACTCGAGTCCCTGTACCTGATTAACTAACCTACCTAGAGGAAGTACTTAACAACTTTCATAAGCCATACCTCCAAATATATTATTATTGAACTAATTAAACTGTGTAGTAGACTGTTAATTCGAATTTACGAGAAACTTCTATGCCCAATAACATATGTCCATGGGAAATCCTTGTCCCTTGTACTAATCAACTTGTATATGGAGAATTTCTAGAGAAGATTATAAAAATATATTCTACCTAGTTAGGCTAAGTGGTTTAGGTATGTAAATGGTGTACTTTGCTTGTGGCCATGTAATCAGAACTTGAACAAATTTTTACTGAGACTTGCTGAGCTAGTTCTTCGGTTAAGCTTACAATCGGAAAAGAAGCAGATAATAGATTCCCATTTCTGGACGTCCTGATCAGCTTAGTCGGAAGAAATCTTAAGTTCACAGTATACAGGAAGTAGATCAATGTCTGCTTATACGTCCACTATTATTACAACCATGAAATGAAAATTAAGAAAAGCGTGTTCCTTACAATGTGCATAAAAGCGGTATCAGCAGCGGCAGTAGGAGTAGTAAGTAGTAGCTGTAGTAACAATGACTCATTGACACATGTTATGAGGAGATAAGAGCAAAATTTTCGTTTGTGTTCTTGCTTGTGAAGGAAGGTGGCAATAAAAATCGACGTAAAGGAAACCTTGTTGATCCTAGAGACTGTGAACTTTATCTGAATATGACAGATTGTCACTTTCCCGTTGTAACCATTTCGGTCCTGTGATAGGGCACAGGATTGGCACACACGAAGCCTCGTTCAATTCCCATCCCAGTTAGGAAAACTACATACATAAATATATAATATTCTTTTTTTAAGCATTTAGCCTTCAAAGTTTTAAAAAGCTATTTTTAGGTTTACAAGCCTAGCATGTGAATTTCTCATTAGTATATTTTGTTATGATCTGGTAACAAATGATACTTTTTTCTGTCTATTGCAAAATGTATTCACTGATTTCAAACATCCTTTACGTAGTATTTATTTACGCTAAATCTCATCATCCATTCGTCATTCTACTTCAATTTACCTAAACTTTTCATTAAACTTTACCGTCATCTTCTTTTCATGTTTTACTCAAGATCTTTCTAATAAATGGAAGTTTATTGAATTTTATTTATTACCTTGGGAAAGTAATTTATACATATTAAAAGTATTATCTTGGCACGTACTGGTTCTCGTGAGACACCCGACGGGTAACTCTCCCCTTGAGGACTATTTTTCCTCTTATCATTGTTCGCTTTTCTTCTTTTAAGCCAAAAAAAAATCTCTCATCCATTGTTATTGCTTCCTGTGTTTTATATTTTCCAGATTATCTTTTCATGGGGAACACTATCGAGAGCTTTTTTTTTTGAAATTCAAGTAAATGCATCCTGCCCATCAGTCCCCGCCTCTACTGCTGGTGCGTGTTTGTATGTGTTTGTGAGTGAGGGGCGGGGGGTTGTTCACTTGTGACAGTAACATTACTGTCGACCAGCAATCTAAGTCGGATTTTGAGGAATTCGTCTTGGATCCTTATTATTTAACCTTGGAATTTAGGAACCTCGATGACCAGGCGTTAAATTTCTCTTCTCTTAATTAATTCTTCCATCATTCCTATACATCTTTCCCGCCCTTCCTTCTCCATTCTCTCTCTCCCGTCATTAATTTTCCTATTATATACACATTTCCTTTCAATACCTACTCACTAAGGGTCACCGCCCTGCACCCACAGTCTACCCCTTACCCCTCGTGCACTGCGAGTCACTAATCCTCTCCTCCGTTACATGAGTCCCTTTTTTTTCTTCTAAGGGAAGTGGAAATCACCCTTAATCTATGCAGGGCGTCCATTAGACACAGACTAATCAGTTAATCTTCTCAACAGCTTTTAAGTACTGTTGCAATTATCTTATTAAGTGAGAATAAATCTCTCTTATTAATGTTTTAAGGAAGAACTTGTTAAGCTCAAAGAGTGTAGAGAATAATACTATTCAGTATTTTTTGTCTAGTAACCAACTGGGAGTATTTTATGGCACTCAGTTATTGCTTATTATAATTATTACTATTGTATTCATGGGAAGCGCTAAAGTTGTATGTGTTATTCAGTGACTGGAAAACAGGAAGTAAGCTACATTTCCTGAATCAAGAGCAGCAGCAGCAGCATCAATTCACCCACTTTGAAGGATAGTGAGAGAGAAAGCAATGTTTACTTTAGACTCTAGAGTCTTGAGTGTAAAGACCAATAACTACTCAAACTTACCTTTTTCTATTTATTAAACAAAACATAGTTCTTCAACCTTTCAAATGGCTTTGAAAGGTATATTAAGCAATTTCCTGACACTTGTCGGAATTTCTACATTAAACAGCGTGTGCCTGTGCAGCATAGCTTAATTAACAGAACATCTGACAAAGGGATTCTTAGTTCGTAAAGGTTATTCAATGCCAGAGTATGGGAGGTTATTAGATTTGATGAAAAGGGACAGATGTCCCCATTCCTTGAATCTAGAGCTCTTCAGCGTTAAAAAACCCTCCTACAAGAGGAGGGGAGAGAATGAGGCAGCCACCCCATTCATTCTATTCAACCATTACAAATAGCAGCAGGATGCATTTGCCTAATCATTTTCGTTGAACAAAAATCTCATCCTTGTTTCCCTGCACGTTATGGCGTTAGTTTGTCTCCCTTCTTTACCTCATTACAGACCAAAAGATGTGATATCTCCTTTTTCCTTGTGCTTTATTTGTCCCTGTAATATCTGTTAGCCGCGTGCTCTCTTTTCAACATTATTTGTTTTCCCCATGTACTATCTCTCCAACATTATCTACTTTCTCTATGTATTCTACCATCCCAACATTATCTGTTTTCTCCACATACTCTGTCTTTCTCTCGGCCATAATGATCTAGGTTTTCCTCCAGCATTTGTTCAGTAATATTAATAGACTGAAATAACATTTAAAGCTAAAATTTATGTTTATATTTCATATATGTAAATAAAAAAAAAGTTGTTAAAAGCGGTAAATATCAAAATTGGGAGGAAAAAAATAGATTTTCTATTCTTTTTTTAATAAACACCGGCCTAGTAACAATGGTAACTTACATAAGCATCGGCCATCCCACCCCTGCCATAGTCACCAACACAACCACTTCAACACCTCACTCTCACCGCTAGACAAACTTTCTGGTCTTTTCACCCAAGTCACTTACGAATGATAACAATTGCAAACTGAAGAATCTAGCTTAGGCAAGGGAGAGTTGAGCAGTGCCTCACGAGAAGGTTGAAACTCACAGCGTAAACAGCTAGACGACCCGACCTAATAGACAGACTCTTTGGACGTCGCTGTTCGAACAGTGTTTAGATAGTTCTGTGTGATTTGAAGCCTCCGATTCCTTCACAGTGACATTAAGGATGGGAACTGCAAATAGCGGAATATGAATAGCGACCGGTGTTGACCGTGGGTTAACACTCTCTGACCTCTTCTACCTTCCTCCTTTTCCCCTCCCCTCCTTCTCTCCCTCCTGATCCTACTCCTCCTCCTCCTCACCTCCTGCTACTCTTTTTCCTCCTCTTCCTTTTCTTTTACTCCTCCTCCTCATAATTCTCCTTCTCCTTCCCCCTCCTTCAGGTTACTTCCCGCGACCTTTGACACTGTCTGGTCATCTTCGTGAGGTGTTCGACGGTGCTTGAGAAAACTTACGAGCGAAATTCTTTACGATGTTGTGTGATATACAATAAATCACTGTATTACACTTCATTAAAGGAGCACCAGGAACAGTAGAATGAAATGCTTCACAAACATATTATAGCCAGGGCTACACCTAGAGCACATTGTCATTGCTTGACAAAACGACACCTTCATAAGAGGAAGATGATAAAGAACTCTTGATCCAGGAAATCAGGAGATCCCCTTCTTCCATGACTCAGACCTTACTGCTGTTTCTCAGGCACTGAATAGGCGCTTCGGATTTAGTCTTTTTCTTTGAATGTAATAAAACTTCCCATTAATAGGTACATAAAAACAAACCACGTTGCCTCTAATGCTCCACGATTTCATAGATACCGTTTTGCACTACCAAATGCACACAGAATTCCATAAATAAGAAGCTAGTAGAGGTTGGTACCATGTATGTGAACATACCAGAGCACAGTTCTGTGTATCTAAACACAACAGAACACAATTTTTTGTGAGAGCACATAACAAAGCAAAATATAAAGCATAAGAATGTAACAGAACACACTATCACATATTAAAAGCACAGCCCAATACCATGTATAAGAATATAACAGATGCCAACAGCGGTGATCTAAAATACCACGTATAAGAACAATGAAACAAATACCTTCAGTACCCCACAATACCATGTTTAGGAACACAATATACTTTAGTGATCCACAATACCATGTATAAAAACACAAAACACTTCAGTGCTTCACAATATTGTGCATAGAACAATAAGAGAGCACAATACACAATAGTGTTTCACAATAACATTCATGAAAAACAAAACACAATTCAGTGCTTTACAATAATATGTTTATATACGAAATATAATTCAGAGCTTTTTATTATCTCACATATAAACAGAGGAGAGCAATTCACCTCAGCGAACACCTAATGTAACGTATAAGATAACAATCGATCACAAAGCCTTCAGTACACTACACTATTACTTATAAAAACAATACACTTCAGTTCACTACAATACTAAGTATAAGAAAGCAGCTGGGCACAATGCCCTCAGTGCGTCACACAATGCCCCTCTCTCTCACTACGTGAAGTGTTTCTTTTCGAGAAGCAGAGTCTCACTTTCTCATATATTCACTAAGCACATGCATTTAAATTAATGATAGTTCGATTCCACTGGCAGAGAGAGAGAAACAGACATAGAGTCACGTTAAAATTGAAAATAAAAGTGGAAAGGAAAGCGAAAGAAGACCAACATGGCAAAAGTGAAAGGATACACGGAAGACGTAGCAGTAACATACAAAAAAAAAAAAAATTGCACATCCACACACACCCACAGGTCACACCGTTATAGCAAAAGAATATAATTCCTGGGCAAATACGACTAAGGTAAGCAAGCGTGCAAAACACATGCAGGACGAAAGAGGAGCAAGAATAACAGAGAGGGTGGGCCAAGACTAACACGGAAGGACCAGGGTGTCAAGGAGAGTGAAGAGCAACGAGGAGAGTATCATTAAAAAAAAAAGGAGTGCAGAAATATTTGCCGCGAGAAAGATTTGAAACTGTACACAAAGATACATTTAAAAAAATTCTTGTTGTTCAGAGGCGGAAACATAAAGCTGCAGAGCTTTAAAGTGCATATATGTATACGTATACATGTACATACTTATCTGTACACATCTGTATGTACACGCTTGTATGTAATCAGCTGTTTGAACTAACATGTTTTGTCGAGTTGAGGGTTGAACCTTACCTTAGCTCCGGGGACATAAACATTAAAACTTGCTCCACTTATGAAATTGGTATTTTGTCTAACTTATTCTGTTACATACTAATAATCAAAGTATAGTGTCCATGTATATATATATATATATATATATATATATATATATATATATATATATATATATATATATATATATATATATATATATATATATATATATATATATATATATAGGGAGGTACCACCTCTAGAACTGTCATGGGGACCCTCATCCTCAGAGAAAAGAATAAACTTGCTTCAGGGAAAACTCAAGATTTTCCCTGAAGCTGTTTGAGAATTTTCTCCTACCACCCCCTATATTTCAAGTATGTTTTATTTAAAGACAAAAACACATTGGCCAAACATTCACAAAAAAACAACAGAAAGCAAAACAACATAGGTAACTCAGAGCTACATCTCGAATACTTCGTCCAACTCCCCTGCAGTGGGCCGCGTGCCCAGAATGCTGCAGGCATTTCCTCTCTGGATCGCAACACTGAGTCTCTGAAAGAGAAAGCTGGTCGCCCTGTGGTCCTTGGTTTCTATGATGAGCTTTTCACCCAGCTCTTTGAGGAACTTTAGAGCACACTTGCCCCATGCTCCAAGGGTCTCCGACCCTAATGGAATGAAGTAATAGCAAGGGGGAAGGTCTTCATATTTTCGGATCTTCTGGGTCTCCCTGTGGCTGGCAGCTCCACCCCCTTCCACTACGGAGTATGGCAAGTAGGTGTCTGCCAATGTGGCAGCACAGGTGTAGTCCCAGGCAATCTGCTTTCCATCCTTCCAGGGTAGCATAGTGGCTCCATCAGGACGCTTTTGACTTCCATCGGACCTTTGCACTTGGGGTTCCCGTTGAGCTGGGCAACGGGCTGTGGCGAGGCTTCTCTTTATGATGTCATTGACCTCCTCATGTCCGGCATACTTCCATTTTGCTGTGTGACACACAAGACCATGAAGTCCGAATTGATCAGCTGTCGCCCTGCCGCAAATACACCTATGTTCAGCGAGGATGGGGGCGGATAGGCGAAGAGCAACACCAATCCGAATGGCCTGTGGGTCGAGACGGGTGCCCAGGGAGGAATTGGGAACAGCTAACAGGAAATCTCCTGAGTGTGGTGCCTTCACTGTCAGGAGACGAGCTTTGTCCTTTCCTGAAGCATTGGAGAGCATTGTGTTGGCGATTTTTTCCATGATCGGTTTGTCCCGGTGGGACTGTTTGTGCTGTTTGGGAGGAGCTGGTCTACTGGAGGAGTCTGTAAGGGTGTCCCACAGAATCGCTGCTTCAGTAAACCTGGGGTCTTGAGCTCCTACCACGTCTCTCAAGCGTTCGGGTACTATCTTCTTGACTAATGCACCGGAAGCCAAACACGAAGACAGAAAAGCAGGTAAAGCAACATGCGTTGCTTTACGCACCCCTATACCTCCCAGTCGCACTGGGAGAGTTGCCTGATCCAATTGCTCATCCTCTAGTGACAGGTTCAGTGCCTTCTTAAAAGTTGATCTCAGATGTGCGTCATATTCATCGAGTGTTGGGTTGTCAAAAGAGGGTGCACACCTCAAGAAGTAAGTGAGTCTTGGCACAGTAAGACACCTTGTGAGGAGATACAGAGCATCATGGGCATCAAGATCGCTTATTCTCTCCTCCATTCTCATCAGGTCATTCAATTTGTCCCTGAGGACAGTGTCGATGGCCTGGTGACCCAGCGGTGCCCCCAAGAGGGTACTGTTGGACGGAGTGGTAGTTGAGACTTCCGGGAGGATTCTTCGCACAACTTTGATTATTTCCTGGTTCGCCTTCTCCCTGTGTTTTCACCAGTTGTAGATCCCCCACCAGGGACTCTTCAGTACCTGCCAGAGTGCCGTCATCCAGGTACCATATATATATATATATATATATATATATATATATATATATATATATATATATATATATATATATATATATATATATATATATATATATATATGTCGTGCAGAATATGCAGAACTTGCGATCTTGGCTTAAATAGCAACGCTCATCTTGCCATATAAGACAAGCGAAAATTTGTGTATGCAATAATTTCGCAAAAATCATTCTGAACCTAACGAAAAAAATATATTTCATTGTGTTTGTTAAGTATTAAATTATTGTAAACAAATCTAAAATATATTTAGTTGTGTTAGGCTAAAATAAATTGCTCTTATTATAGCAAGGTTAGGTAAGTTTTCTAAGTTTCTTTTGGAGCAAAATTAAAAAAATTTACATTATCATTAATGAAAAAAATATATCTTTAAACGTATAAGAGAAAATTTTGGAAAGGACTTAATTTTAAATGAGTTCTTGCTAATTGACCAGTTTTACATATTCGGCACGACACATATATATATATATATATATATATATATATATATATATATATATATATATATATATATATATATATATATATATATATATATATATATATATATATATATATATATATATATATATCATTAAACTACTATCATTAAACTTATTAAACTTTGCATTGTTGATGCAAAATTTGTATTTAATGATAAATTTTACACTCAGAAGTTTGGTATGGCAATGGGAAATCCTCTTTCACCTGTTCTTAGTAACCTATACATGGAATTTTTTGAAACAAGGTTACTTAACACAATCCTCCCTAATAGAGCTAAATGGTTCAGATATGTTGATGATATTTTGTGTCTTATGCCCAAAAATGTAGATATACACTATTTCCTTGGAAAATTAAATAGCTTAGCCCATTCAATAAACTTTACTGTTGAGTTTGAAGAAAATAACTCATTGCCTTTTCTAGATGTTTTAATTATTAAGGGTAATAATGAATTCAAATTTAAAATTTACAGAAAACCTACTAATAACTGTTCCTATGTCCACTATTATTCCTCGCATCAAGATAGAGTCAAACTGTCTGTTTTCTCATCAATGTTTCTGAGAGCTTTACGAATTTGTAGTCCTGAGTTCATAGATGAGGAAATATCCAAAATTTATGAAACAGGTAATGATTTAAAATACCCAAGAAATGTAATTGATAAATCTTTTAAAGTTGCCAGAAATACTTTTTACAATCCAAAAAGGGACAACCAGCCTTATTCAAATAAAAATATGTTGGTTCTCCCTTACCATGAAAACTTGGTTGATATGCCTTCTCTTCTTAAGACTTTTAATATTAAAGTTGTATTCAAAAATCTCGATACAGTAAAAAAAACTTTTGATAAAGAATTCCCCCCAAAATGCTGATGGATGTGTCTATAAGATTCCTTGTAAAATTTGCGATAATGTTTATTACGGTCAAACTGGTAAAAATCTCGAACTAAGATTAAAACTACATAAATATAGCATTAGAACTGGACAAGATTCCAATGCTCTATTTATTCATGTAAGAGATTTTAACCATCCAATTGATTTTCAAAAAGTTGAGAAAGTAGTAACAAGCAAGTCCATGGTCGACAGGAATATAATTGAATCTTGTTTCATAAAAAGCAGTTTTGACAATACATGTAATTTGAATATTTCCTTTGGTTTATATAAATTAGATCCATTTATAATTAATAGAATTTGGGAAGAATTTAATAATACACTGGACAAATAATCTTTAAAATTTCTTATTTCTTGGGTAGAATAGTTTGTGGGGTGAGTTGTGCCAAGGACCTTTCCAAGTTGGCTCGCCGCGCGTCACGTGTTTAAACCGTTGTGGGATCTGATAGTGAGGTGCCGACCAGACCCCTTATATAGCTTCCTTGGATGCTTTACTTTCATAGTTCCTTGATAATGTGAGTAGTCACGAAAGCGCTTGGAATTTCTCTATTCTTTCAGAGTGGTTGTTTTGCATATATATATATATATATATATATATATATTTATGCAATAAGATCACAGTAAACAGGTGATTTTAAAATATGCAAAACAACCACTGTGAAAGAGTAGTGAAACTCCAAGCGCTTAGTTCCTTGACAATGTGAGTAGTCAAGAAAGCGCTTGGAATTTCACTACTCTTTCACCGTGGTTGTTTTTCATATATATATATATATATATATATATACATATACATACATATACATACATATACATATATATATATATACATACACACATACACATACACACATATACATTTTTATTATTTTTTTTTATTATCACACCGGCCGATTCCCACCAAGGCAGGGTGGCCCGAAAAAGAAAAACTTTCACCATCATTCACTCCATCACTGTCTTGCCAGAAGGGTGCTTTACACTACAGTTTTTAAACTGCAACATTAACACCCCTCCTTCAGAGTGCAGGCACTGTACTTCCCATCTCCAGGACTCAAGTCCGGCCTGCCGGTTTCCCTGAATCCCTTCATAAATGTTACTTTGCTCACACTCCAACAGCACGTCAAGTATTAAAAACCATTTGTCTCCATTCACTCCTATCAAACACGCTCACGCATGCCTGCTGGAAGTCCAAGCCCCTCGCACACAAAACCTCCTTTACCCCCTCCCTCCAACCCTTCCTAGGCCGACCCCTACCCCGCCTTCCTTCCACTACAGACTGATACACTCTTGAAGTTATTCTGTTTCGCTCCATTCTCTCTACATGTCCGAACCACCTCAACAACCCTTCCTCAGCCCTCTGGACAACAGTTTTGGTAATCCCGCACCTCCTCCTAACTTCCAAACTACGAATTCTCTGCATTATATTCACACCACACATTGCCCTCAGACATGACATCTCCACTGCCTCCAGCCTTCTCCTCGCTGCAACATTCATCACCCACGCTTCACACCCATATAAGAGCGTTGGTAAAACTATACTCTCATACATTCCCCTCTTTGCCTCCAAGGACAAAGTTCTTTGTCTCCACAGACTCCTAAGTGCACCACTCACTCTTTTTCCCTCATCAATTCTATGATTCACCTCATCTTTCATAGACCCATCCGCTGACACGTCCACTCCCAAATATCTGAATACGTTCACCTCCTCCATACTCTCTCCCTCCAATCTGATATTCAATCTTTCATCACCTAATCTTTTTGTTATCCTCATAACCTTACTCTTTCCTGTATTCACCTTTAATTTTCTTCTTTTGCACACCCTACCAAATTCATCCACCAATCTCTGCAACTTCTCTTCAGAATCTCCCAAGAGCACAGTGTCATCAGCAAAGAGCAGCTGTGACAACTCCCACTTTGTGTGTGATTCTTTATCTTTTAACTCCACGCCTCTTGCCAAGACCCTCGTATTTACTTCTCTTACAACCCCATCTATAAATATATTAAACAACCACGGTGACATCACACATCCTTGTCTAAGGCCTACTTTTACTGGGAAAAAATTTCCCTCTTTCCTACATACTCTAACTTGAGCCTCACTATCCTCGTAAAAACTCTTCACTGCTTTCAGTAACCTACCTCCTACACCATACACTTGCAACATCTGCCACATTGCCCCCCTATCCACCCTGTCATACGCCTTTTCCAAATCCATAAATGCCACAAAGACCTCTTTAGCCTTATCTAAATACTGTTCACTTATATGTTTCACTGTAAACACCTGGTCCACACACCCCCTACCTTTCCTAAAGCCTCCTTGTTCATCTGCTATCCTATTCTCCGTCTTACTCTTAATTCTTTCAATTATAACTCTACCATACACTTTACCAGGTACACTCAACAGACTTATCCCCCTATAATTTTTGCACTCTCTTTTATCCCCTTTGCCTTTATACAAAGGAACTATGCATGCTCTCTGCCAATCCCTAGGTACCTTACCCTCTTCCATACATTTATTAAATAATTGCACCAACCACTCCAAAACTATATCCCCACCTGCTTTTAACATTTCTATCTTTATCCCATCAATCCCGGCTGCCTTACCCCCTTTCATTTTACCTACTGCCTCACGAACTTCCCCCACACTCACAACTGGCTCTTCCTCACTCCTACAAGATGTTATTCCTCCTTGCCCTATACACGAAATCACAGCTTCCCTATCTTCATCAACATTTAACAATTCCTCAAAATATTCCTTCCATCTTCCCAATACCTCTAACTCTCCATTTAATAACTCTCCTCTCCTATTTTTAACTGACAAATCAATTTGTTCTCTAGGCTTTCTTAACTTGTTAATCTCACTCCAAAACTTTTTCTTATTTTCAACAAAATTTGTTGAAAATATATATATATATATATATATATGTATACATATATATATATATATATATATATATATATATGTATATATATATATATATATATATATATATATATATATCCATCTTTAGTCAAATTTTTTAGAATCAATGTTGCTCTAAATCTAAAGGTCATTAAAAACACAGAATATATGTGTATTTGCGGCGAAGTGCAAGCAGACCAATACGGTCTACATGGTCTTAACTGTTCCAAAACCAAGGGCTGGCATGCAAGACACAATGAGGTCAACGACATCATTAAGAGAACCCTTGCTACAGCTGGATGCCCTGCCGAGAGGGAGCCACGATCACTTGCAGCAAACAATACCCACAACCCAGCAAACCGCCCCGACGGGATCACCATCTATCCTTGGAAGAATGGCAAGCTCTTAGCATGGGACTATACCTGTGTGTCCACACTGGCTGAAACCTATATCCATCACAGTGTGGGGCGACAGGGAGGAGCTGCTGACCACAGGGAGGAGTACAAGATCAGCAAGTACAGGGACATTAGCCAACAGTATCAATTTGTCCCAGTGGGATCAGAGACCTTGGGATCATGGGGAAAAAATGCCACACGTTTCCTTAAAGAATTGGGTTCCAGACTCATCGACACCACCAGGGACCCCAGGGCAGCCACTTTCATGTTCCAGCGCCTCAGCGTCGCCATCCAGAGGGGAAATGCTTGCTGCATACTTGGTTCACGTCCAGCCTCGGAGGAGCTGGAGGAAATTCATCATCTTTGATACATTGTGCCATTGTATTCATGTTCATGTTTTTTTCTGTAAATGTATTTTGTTTATTAATAAATGTTCACATAGAATATAAATATAGGGGGTGGTAGGAGAAGAAAATATTCAAACAGCTCCGGGGAGAACCTTGAGTTTTCCCTGAGGTACGTTTATTGTCTTCTCTGAGGATGAGGGTCCCCATTCCAGCTATAGAGGTGGTACTTCCCTATATAATTTAAAAAAAAAAATAAAAATATATATATATATATATATATATTATATATATATATATATATATATATTATATATATATATATATATATATATATATATATTATATATATATATAAATGTGAGTGTGAATGTGTGTTTCCGATTGTATTTATCTTTTTGTGTTAGTAGTAGTATAATAGTAATAGAAGTTGAAGAAATGTTCACGATATATCCCTTTCATCTACTACTGCTACTGATATGCATATCCAAAGAACTGAGCATTTCGCCGTAGAGAACATCAACCTAATATCTTCTTTAGTAAACAAACGTATTTCACATGAAATATTAGTTTTCAGGAATATCAACAAGGAGTCATTTACTGTGTAAGTGAAATAAGTTTCCTAATTAAATTTAGGTATATCTTGGAATAAGCAGCAACATAAAGTCCAGACCTGAACAAGCATATCATGAAACTGCATGATGTGTAGAGGATTCTAACGAGACTTGTTCCAGAGCTAAGAAGTATGACCTATCAGGAGATACTAAGGAGAACAGAAGGACCAGGAGAGATATAACGAAGTACAAAATACCGAAAGGAATTGGTAGGGTAGACCAAGATTACAGGACAGACACGTGTCCAATGATAATATACTTGTGTCTGTTCCTCCGAGAAGGCAGTTACTATCAATTATAATCACCAGTGTTAGATATCTGCATTCTTCAAAATGTTTCTAGAATTTTGCATTCCAAAGCGGATGTAAGCAGAGATGAATACATAAAGAGTATATAAGTGAAATAAGTTTCCTAATTCAATTTAGATTTTTAGATTTTGCCGCCGAAGCGGCTAGTTTCTTGTGCACCCCATATCCATTCTATGGATGGTAGAGCAAGGTCGCACCATAATTCAGAAAACTTTTTTATTCATCAAAAAATAACATAGAAGCAGCAGTAGAAGCAGCAAAAGTTGTATCATTGTAAAAATTGTACTCTGTATCTGCCCTTCCTAATAAATTATCATATGTTTTTAAGATGACATGGTAATTCTTGGTGGTTTTATGGCTTAAGTGAATGAAAGGAGTGAAGAGATTCCTTTATATTACTTTCTGACCTCATCTGTCGAAACTAACCAAATATTGCTAGGCATTTGTTTAATTTTTTTTACAGTAGAGTAAAAAAAAAGTATTATTTGTAAAGGTAGTGACTCCTTAATCTTGCAAGAACCAAGGCTGGAGCTGATATCACTAATGGCATGTCAGCTATGCGAGCTGAAATGGAGTACATGTATTACTATCGTGTTATGTTCACACAAGATGAGTGGAGCTGCCCAATAAACTTTCCCCTCAAGGCAAAATCTGCATCTCAGCAAATACATTCGATACAGACCGCTAGATTTCCTTTTATTTGTCTTTCCCATGTAAACCATCCTTGTACTCGTTTATCATTCTATCCAAGCACCAGTTTCCCTGCCAAACCATCGACCTCAAGGCTAATCCCCAGAGAAAACATAACGGAGTTGAAGTTCACTAAAAGTTGGAGATGGAGGAGGAAAAGGAGAAGGAAGAGGGGGAGGAGAGAGAGGAGGAGGAAGAGGAGGAGTACGAGGGGAGGGAGACAGGAGGAGTGTGCAGGCGTGGGATTCCGCATAAGTGATCTTTCTCCTTCCCTCTCTCTGCCCTGGTCAAATATCCCATCCAAACACGCGCAAAACCGCTATTCTCCCGGAGTTCTTTCCTTCCCTGATAGTCTGTATTTCTTGTGGATTCGTCTTCCTTTGCTTCTGCGTATGTATCTATCTTATAGGATTATGTATGTACGTTTTGAGACGTCACCGTTGCCTTAATGTTTATTTTATTGGGCATTCCTGGAGTATACCTGGAGAGGGTTTTGGGGGTCAACGCCCCCACAGCCCGGTCTGAGACCAGGGTAGTCTGTGTCTGTTCTGTGTAAGTCACTTATTTTACATGCTAGGAACTGTAATCTCTTATCAAATCACTACGATGATTGTCCCTAGTAAGTTTTTTTTTTTTAAATGTTTTAAAATGTACATTCTTCATTATTAAAGATATTTCATAATTGAGTATATGGATGAAGTTGAAGCTGTGAGCAAAACGTTTCCTTTGGTCGATTGATTTGGCTTTTCATGCATATTTTTGTTAGAAAATGTTTCGCATGAGAGTTAGGCGAGGAACTAAATAATATTCAAAAGAATGTTGCTCCTGATAAAAGTGCAGTTATATTGAAGCTGCTAATGGCTGCTCGTCGTGTAGTGTAATAGCATTCTTCAGGCTTTTCACGAAGCTGGGCCAGGTGGGAGACCTTGAGAACATTGACCTTGTACATAACAGTAAGGCCAACGACATCTCCTGGTGTTGAAATCTCTGCTGAAGTGACAGATCCAACATGGCTGAGTCGAGGGAACTGATAAATTGTCTTGCACTCTCACTCTCTCAAACTCACTCACTCACTCACACACACACACACACACACACACACACACACACACACACACACACACACACACACACACACACACACACACACACACACACACACACACACACACACACACACACACACACACACACACACACACACACACGTACATTCTCTCATTCTCTCCTTATCTATCTCTCTATTTATCTCCATCTATCTAGCTATCTGTGTATCATTTCCTCTTCTATATTCTCTTTTGGCAAATACCCACGATGGTTGAAGCTCGTAGACATCAGAGATTCAATGCGGTGCTGGTTCAATAATAATATAGTTATGACTCACGAAATAGTAATGAAACGATTGCAAACAAACTATATCACGGGCGAGGATTGAGTTTTACGACTCACTCGCCACGAGTTCAATCCTCGCTTGTGGTATGATAATGTAGTTATGAAAAGATTAGTGATGGTGAATGTATATTAAGAGGAAGACAGGTGCTGCTGCCTGTGCTACTGCTGCATTAGCAGCTACTCACAGGCTACAGCTGCAGCTGTTGTGTCTTCTACTGCTGCTGCTTCCATTACTGCTGGTCCTGCTGCTGCATTTGCTACTGCAGCTTGAACTTCTGCTACTGCTGCTGTTGTTGCTGGTACTATTGGTGCTGATAGTGCTAGTATTGGCGCTAGTAATACATTTGTAGTTGATGCAGCTTTAGTTCCACCTTCGTTTATCACATGGTTTCACTTACACAGCTTTTCTTAAATACTGTTGTTCTATATTTTTATCTTCCTCTTCGGTTTCGCGTCTTTGATTCACGAGTCTGTTTACAGCTTCATTCTTATTCTTGTTTACTGCGCAAACTTCATTGTTTAGCTTAGTCCTTTTTTCATTTTTTTTAGTATTCTTCTCCTCTGATATAATTTCACTTTCATTTTCTGTGTATGTGTATTGAAGAAGCAACGACCTCTGAATTCTCTTCCTCGTTCTTCGCCTATCTTCCCGCTCCTTCTATAATTCCTCTTCCTTCACCAACTCCACATCCTACTCCTAATTCTAATCTTCGTTCTACATCTTCTTAGCCAAGTAGATAATAGCTGACAGTCCTGAAACAAAGTTCAAGTAAATAGTTTATCACAGTACATAATCTTGTGTTATCTAGGTTTCCATGTCTTCCTCCTTCTCTTCCTCTTGCTCTTCCTCGTCCTCCACTTTTTCTTCCTCCTTCTCCTCCTCATTACACTCCTTATTGTTCATTATCTCATATTTTTACCTTTCCTTATCTCATTTCCTCTACTATTCTTCATTTTCTTCCGCTTTTTTACTGTGGATGCATTAATACACACACACACACACACACACACAAACACACACACACACACACACACACACACACACACACACACACACACACACACACACACACACACACACACACACACACACACACAAGGGCAACAGAAATAATGGGAAGACCAGAACGAGCCCCTGGTTTACCCGAAGGTGTAGGGAGGCAAAAACTAAGTGCACTAAAGAATGGAAAAAGTACAGAAGGCAAAGAACCCAGGAAAATATGGAAATTAGTCGAAGAGCCAGAAACGAGTATGCACATATTAGGAGGGAGGCCCAACGACAGTATGAAAACAAGATAGCATCGAAAGTCAAGTCTGACCCGAAACTGCTGTATAGCGACATTAGGAGGAAGACAACAGTCAAACACCAGATGATCAGGCTGAAGAAAGAAGGTGCGGAACTCACAAGAAACGAACAAGAGAGATGTGAGGAGCTCAACACGAGATTCAAGGAAGTATTCACAGAAGAGACTGGAAGGGCTCTGGAAAGACAGCACAGAGGGGAACACCAACAGGGGATGTACCAACAAGTGTTGAATGACGTACACACAACTGGGGAGGAGGTGCAGAAATTGCTAAGTGACCTTGATACCTCAAAGGCGATGGCACCAGACAACATCTCCCCATGGGTCCTTAGAGAAGGAGCAGAGATGCTGTATGTTCCGCTAACCACAATCTTCAACACATTCCTTGAAACTGGGCAACTATGTAAAGTATGGATTACGGCAAATGTAGTCCCCATTTTAAAGAAAGGAGACAGAAACGAGGCACTAAACTACAGACCAGTGTCACTGACGTGTATAGTACGCAAAGTCATGGAGAAGATTATCGGGAGGAGAGTGGTGGAGCACCTGGAACGGAACAAGATTATAAACGGCAACCAGCACGGATTCAGGGACGGCAAATCCTGTGTAACAAACCCTCTGGAGTTTTATGACAAAGTAACGGAAGTAAGACACGAGAGAGACGGGTGAGTTGATTGCATTTTCCTGGACTGCAGGAAGGCCTTCGACAGTTCCTCACAAGAGATTAGTGTAGGAGCTGGAGGATCAGGCGCATATAACAGGAAGGGCACTGCAATGGATCAGAGAATACCTGACAGGGAGACAACAACGAGTCATGGTACGTAGTGAGGTATCACAGTGGGCGCCTGTGACGAGCGGGGACCCACACGGGTCAGTCCTAGGACAAGTGCAATTTTTGGTATATGTGAATGACATGATGGAAGGGATAGACTGAAATGTCGCTGTTCGCAGATGATGTGAAGTTAATAAGGAGAATTGAATCAGATGAGGATCAAGCAAGACTACAAAGAGACCTGGACAGACTGGATACGTGGTACAGCAACTTGCTTCTCGAATTCAACCCTCCCAAATGCAAAGTCATGAAGATTACGGAAGGGCAAAGAAAACCGCAGACAGAGTATGGGCTAGGTGGACAAAGATTGCAAACCTCACTCAAGGAGAAAGATCTTGGGGTGACCATAACACCGAGCACGTCTCCGGAGGCAAACATCAACCAAATAACTGCTGCTGCATATGGGCGCCTGGCAAACTTGAGAATAGCGTTCCGATACCTTATTAAAGAATCGTTTAAGACACTGTACACTGTGCACGTCAGGCCCATACTGGAGTATGCAGCTCCAGTTTGGAACCCACACCTGGTCAAGCTCGTCAAGAAATTATAGAAAGTACAAACGTTTGCAACAAGGCTAGTTCCGGAGCTCAGGGGAATATCCTACGAAGAAAGGTTAAGGGAAATCGGCCTGACGACACTGGAGGACAGGAGGGTCAGGGGAGACATGATAACGACATACAAAATACTGCGTGGAATAGATAAGGTGGACAGAGACAGGATGTTCCAGAGAGGGGACACAGAAACAAGGGGTCACAATTGGAAGTTGAATATTCAGGCGAGTCACAGGGGTGTTAGGAAGTATTTTTTCAGTCATAGAGTAGTCAGGAAGTGGAATAGCCTGGCAATTGGAGGCAGGAACCATCCATAGCAGATCAGTGAAGAGGCGGGTCCAGGAGCTGAGTCTCGACCCCTGCAACCACAATTAGGTGAGTACACACACATTCATGTGTGTGTGTGTGTGTGTGTACTCACCGAATTGTAGTTACAGGGGTCGAGACTTAGCTCCTGGCTCCGCCTCTTCACTGAACGCTACTAGGTCCTCTCTCTCCCTGCTCCATGAGCTTCATCATACCTCGTCTTAAAGCTATGTATGGTTCCTGCCTCCACTACATCGTTCTCAAGACTGTTCCACTTTCTGACAACTTTATGACTGAAGACATGCTTCCTAACATCCCTGTGGCTCATCTGAGTCTTCAACTTCCAATTGTAACCCCTTGTTTCTGTGTCCCCTCTCTGTAACATCTTGTCTCTGTCCACCTTGTCTATTCCATGCAGTATTTTATATGTCGTTATCATGTCTCCCCTATCCTTCCTGTCCTCCAGTGTCGTCAGGCCGATTTCCCTCAACCTTTCTTCATAGGACATTCCCCTTAGCTCTGGAGCTAACCTTGTCGCAAATCTTTGCACTTTATGCAATTTCTTAACGTGCTTTACCCGGTGCGGGTAACTAACTGGTGCTGCATACTCCAGTATGGGCCTGGCGTACACGGTGTAGAGTGTCTTGAAAGATTCCTTACTTATGTATCAGAATGCTAATCTCAGGTTTGCCAGGCGCAAAAGTTATCTGGTTGAAGTGTGCTTCCGGGGACATGTTCGGTTTTATACTCACGCCAAGATCTTTCTCCGTGAGCGAGTATTGCAGTCGTTGGCCACCTAGCCTATACTCTGTCTGCGGTCTTCTTTGCCCTTCCTCGATCTTCATGACTTTGCGTTTAGCAGGGTTGAATTCGAGAAGCCAGTTGCTGGACCACATGTCCAGCCTGTCGAGGTCTCTTTGAAGACCTGCCTGATCCTCATCTGATTTAATTCTCCTCATTAATTTTACATCATCTGTGAACAGGGACACATCTGAGTCTATCCCTTCCATCATGTCATTCACGTATTCCAAAAATAGCACTGGTCCTAGGACCGACCCCTGTGGGACCCCCCTCGTCACCGGTGCCCACTGTGATACCTCATCACGTACCATGACTCATTGTTGCCTCCCTGCCAGGTAATCTCTGATCTATTAAAGTGTCCTTCCCGTTATACGCGCCTGATCCTCTAGTTTCTGCACTAATCTCTTGTGAGGAACTGTATCAAAGACCTTCATGCAGTCCAAGAAGATGCAATCAACCCACCCCTCTCTCTCATCTCTTACTTCTGTTACTTTATCATAAAACTCCAGAAGGATTGTGTCACACGATTTGCCTTCCATGAAACCGTGATTAGTGTCATTTATACTTTTGTTCCGTTCCAAGTTCTCCACCACTCTCCTCCTGATAATCATCTCCATGACTTTGCACGTCAGTGACACTGGTCTGTAGTTTAGCGCCAGTGTGTGTGTGTGTGTGTGTGTGTGTGTGTGTGTGTGTGTGTGTGTGTGTGTGTGTGTGTGTGTGTGTGTGTGTGTGTGTTTAACAGTTCGCAAACGGGCAAACTTTTTGCAAGCATTAACTCTCAGTTCACAGCAGGATTCAAACCTGCACACTCTGTATCAAAATACATAAGTATATATATATGTCGTGCCGAATAGGCAGAACTTGCGATCTTGGCTTAAATAGCAACGCTCACCTTGCCATATAGGACAAGTGAAAAATTATGAATGCAATAATTTCGCCAAAATCATTCTGAACCTAACGAAAAAAATATATTTCACTGTGTTTGTTTAGTATTAAATTACTGTAAACAAATCTAAAATATATTTAGTTGGGTTACGCTAAAATAAATTGCTCTTGCTATAATAAGGTTAGGTAAGTTTTCTAAGATTCTTTTGGTGCAAAATTAAAAATTTTTACATTAACATTAATGAAAAAAATATATCTTTAAACGTATAAGAGAAAATTTCAGAAAGGACTTAATTTTAAATGAGTTCTTGCTAATTGACCGGTTTTACATAATCGGCACGACATATATATATATATATATATATATATGTTTAGGTAAGCCACTCGTTATTTCTCAGACACCGTTTTTTCCGCGCCCCCACCATACGGCAGGCACACTGGATCGGTCTTCTTATGAAAATGACCTATGACAAATGATTTTTCCATGATAAATAAACATCATATACAGAAGGAGGGAGGAGGGTGGAAGCCTGAGTAGGAGAGACGATTCTTAATAACTTTTTGACCAGGTTTACTTGATTACTGTTTTTTTTATCATACTTATCGGTATATTTGCTTCCCTATATGGTTATTCATTCTTAGTCTTCTGTTCTAATATTCACTAGAATGTTAGAACAGTATTTGCCATTCCAACTTGAGAGAGTGAGAATGTTTTCTGGTTAGCATACTCATCGTGTTATTTTTGCAGGGGTTGGGTCATTGTTCTTGACCTCACCATATAAACTTCGTCAACATACATGCACTGGTGTCAGGCCATGAGGGCCTTGTCCTATTTGTGAAGTAAGGTCTTTACAGAGCTCACTTCCACCATTTTTTCATATTTGTTCTAGTTCTCTGCTATCTCGAAACTTATAAAAAATCTTAATATTCCTTTAGTTTATTGATGTTTTAACGTTTCATCAGTGTTCCCTTGTCTCAGGTTATGGCATGCCATAGTCTATAACTATCCTCACCGATAAAAATTTTATGTGCATTATGTAAAGATAATCTTGTTTCTCTTAACCTTTTTTTCCTTCAAGGTCATCTGGCTCAGTTTTTTACATATCTCCGTAGTGCTTACCTATCACCTCTGTGGCAGGTGTTGTGGCATACCTTTGGACCTTTCGATGTTCTGCGTGTAGGGGATGGGTCAGGTGAGAACTTGTCCCTGGAGCTGCATTATCTATAATGATACTGTTTTGTGTCCTCCGAAATTTTTCACTCTCTACTAGAGCTGTTGGTCACTTGATCGAGGTGGTCACCTGATCGAGGTCTACCGCTGGATTACCGGTCCACCATTTTAAAAACTGGTATTACAATTGACATTACACTGCTTCTGATAGTCTTCGGTTTGTTTTGTGCATTAGAATATACATTTAATCGATATCTACTCCCACGTCTTTTTCTGTATATTTCTGGAACTATGTGAAGGACGCAATTTATGGATAAGTAAAAGAGGTTCTATTGTACTTACGAAGTTGTTTCATCGGTTACCATTTTGCTATATTTTATTCATTAACAAAATGCAAAAGAAAAATAGAAACGATTCTTGTATCCATTTTAAATGTTTGGAATATCTTTGCTATATGTGAAACTTATTTTCATTAATTGCACTGCAAAAAAGAAAACATGTAGTCACAGACCAAAAAAGAAGCTCGTAACATTACTGTAGTTTGTCTTTAATCCTCCAGTTTATGTTTTCCTAATCGTATAATCAGAAAGCTATAGATAACTTTAACAGAGTTGCTTATTTCAACTATTAAAAGTTTAGTTACTTATTCATCTCATTAAAATAGATGGTGACAAAAGCAAGTATTCAAAATAATGATTTTTAGGAGCCAGATGAAACTTAAAAATCATCCGGATATACCTCCGGGTTAAAGTAACTCTTTGAGGTAGGCATGAAAGTGCTCTAATTAAGGGCGTACAATTGGAAAGCTGAACTCTCTATCTTTTCTCTTTAACTAGGTGTTGTTTCATCTGTTTGTTCGCCTGTCTCTTTCTGAAGGTCAACAAAATTGTAGGTAAGAATCTGCGCATCTCTCTCTCTCTCTCTCTCTCTCTCTCTCTCTCTCTCTCTCTCTCTCTCTCTCTCTCTCTCTCTCTCTCTCTCTCTCTCTCTCTCTCTCTCTCTCTCTCTCTCTCTCTCTCTCTCTCTCTCTCTCTCTCTCTCTCTCTCTCTCTCTCTCTCTCTCTCTCTCTCTCTCTCTCTCTCTCTCTCTCTCTCTCTCTCTCTCTTTCTCTCCGTGGAAGTCATGGCAGTAGGTGTGGGAGTGTTCTAGTTAAGCTCCAGACACGGGTGAGTGGGACTGTGTGGGAAGACATTCCTGAGAGAGGGAATGTGGGAAGGAGGGGAGGAGTGAGAGGGAGAGTTGGAAGTCGATGGGAGGAGAAACAGAGACACGTGGAATGCTAAAAATTTGGGAAGGAATGGAATAACTGGTGCAGAATAATGGAAGAAGATAATGTAGGTGAAAAAATATAAGATAATGAGGAAGGGAAGAGAAAAAGTGATATAGATGGGAGAAAATGAATGAGCGAGAGAAGAAAAAGAATAATTGGAGAAGAAAACATAAATAACAGAGAACTGAAGAGATATTTTAATGATGATAAGTAAGAGGGATTATATATACCCGGACAAAATATGACAATGGGAGATTCAGTATTTTCAGGAAAAAAAATGAGAGAATATTGAGGGAGTATATTATGAAAAAATAGGCAAAGAGGACAGTAGGAGGAAAACAAGAATTTGGGATTAAAGGGATTCAAGGGAGTGTCTTGAAGCTGATGGCTGATCTAATATCTTTATCTAACTTCCTCTTTTTGAATCAATGTTGCTTGACTCTCATACCATAGTCACTACCTGACCCGTACGAATTACAGTGTGTGAGTCTGAAAGGAATATTATGACGAAGAAAGAAACTTAAGTACAATAGTAATAAATTTTGTATACAACAGAGAACAAAAATAGGAGTGTAACCCAACACCTATGCAGCCCGGAAAGAAATCGATCTGTAAAGTAGCAAATCTGTTAGTTTGGTCAGCCTATTAATCAGTCATCCAGTTAGTGAATAAGTCAGATTTTAGAATTTATGATATTTAGTGAGTTATGAAGTGTGTGTAGATATCCTATATTTACGTTAAGCAGCAATACTGTTTCCAGATTATCAGTAAGATAATCAGTATCAATGTCATTTTCCTAAAAGATGAGTAGTCAGTAGGTTTGTAAACCAGCGAATCAACGAGATGACATTGGGGACACCTAGTAATGCTTGATGTCAAAGGAGGCCACAAGACTTTGCCGTGTGGCACGCACAGGAGAGCCTCTCTTCTCCCACGGACACGGACAGTAAACCCTGGACCCAGAGGATTTGGGACGTGCCTTGTGTGTGTCACGGAGGAGTAGTAAACACGAGGAGGAGTGCACAGAGTTGCACGCACGACTTTTTGGAGTCTCTCTCGGGTCTTTTATTTGGCTGAGATCTCTACCCTTTGACTCACGCTCAAACATATGCACAGCCTAGATGGTGACAGGATGTTAAGAGAAAACACTTCTTTCTAAAATGTTAGTTGGGGCATTACAGCTATTGCCGATGTCCATTGTTCAGTTTATAAGTATTTCGTAGAGCGTTGCTGCTTATAATTGCTAATTGATATCACTGTTAATAATGCTTCTGTTTGCAGGCATCAGAACTAAAAGAAATGCTTTCATAAGTATCAAAATTAACGTGCAAGTCATTCTGAAATATATTTGACTTGATTCTTGGATAACTGTGAAATCTCTGACTTTTGCTCTGAGGCAGACATTTTCAAGTGAGTCATCTGATCAGGTTTTGGCTCCCAGAATCAGTCCAGTGATTCTGCATATGTTTTCATTTTTTTTAAGTAAAAGATTTATTTTTATTTACATGTAATTATTTTAACTCTTGTGAAGTTCCACAAATCGGGGGAGAAAATGTAAGACAAAATTTACTGCCAACACCACATGTTGGTTTAATCAGGGTTGTAAGCTGAGATTTCACACTTACGTGAACGTTACTTATTTATTTTATGTAAGAAGTTAAATCCGTGTGGCCTATTCAACGCAAGGTGGAGACTCAGTCCTCCTTCCGATAATCACAAGGCAGCCATACTATCATAACTACAAAGGTTAAAATGTGTTCATCTAATGCTTTGTATGGCTCGAACCTGGGTTTGCCAGGTAATACTTCCACATTTGTACATCTCCGTTACTGCAACATCAAACTTCGTGTGACTTCATGAAGCCTGAGAATTAATGCATTTTTTATATGTCAGCCAGACAAACAGAAAGACAGACAACTTGTGCAAAACAAAGGAGTCGAGAGGATGACCAAACGATTTTACTTAATAAGGAAACGAAGACCTGAATATAAACGAATTATTACCGAAGCATATCAGTCATGTGTACCATCACGAAATCCACCACAAGTAGACATTTAGGGAGAAAGAAGGGATGATAAGGGGAAAAGAGAAGATGGAAATGCAAGTAATGAGGGGATAACGAGGTCACCGACATGGGGAAAGAAGTTCGAAGGAAATTTTCTCAGGTTTGGTGACCAAATAAGTGTTAAAATCTCAAAAGCTTTCTTCCAGTGTCTCCCTCCCTGGTTAACTCTGCATTGCAGTTAAAAAATTTAGGCAAAAAAGATTTCACATATCTTTACTGTGACGCCTATCCTCCATGTTGAATCTAAGTTATGTACTATTGACCATGGTTAGAAAAGATACGCGCTAAAAAAAATTGTTTGGGCAACGTTTCGCTCTGTGTAATGGATGAATAAGTCCTGAAGAGTGAACTGATAGAGTTCTATACAGAGCGAATCGTTGTGACAATAAAAGCTTGATCAACAACGTATTTTATCTTTGTGCTTTACATACAGACGCACGCTAGAGAAGAGTCAGGTGGTCCACCATAGACACTAAATCATTATTATTAATTAATTCGTAAAGAAACGATAAACCCGTAAGAATCGTACAAAGCTTGGACAATGGGCAGTATACTGATTTAATGAAAGGGAAATGAGGGTACCTCAAATTCCTTTGGATCCAGAGCTCCCCCCCCCCTCGTCGCCATCAAGGCACCCCCACTTGCAAGGTAAATCTGCCTTGAAAAACACTGATTCAAGGACGCAATTATTTTTAGTACTGTCGAAGAATTTAAGGATTTTGAAAAGATTAACACCACAATCGGACGATTTCAGCTTGATTCCGGGATCTTTATTTAAGGAACAGGATGAATTGCGTTTTTCCCACTAATAATCCATGCGTTGCGCAAGCCCTACGCGTTTTGCTCTTCTCAATAAAATAACAATAATATAGAGTATAAATTACCAGGTTCGCCTGCTCGACTCTGCCAGCATTCTGTACAAGTGGATAGGACACATGCGCAGCAGTTTGGTACCTATAACCCTAATTGTTACGTATGTGTCTTAGTTATCTACTTGTCAGTATTGTATTCCTTATTATATTTATACCAAGCAGGTGTTGAAGTAGCTTGAGAGTACTGTATATACTCTTGTGTACTCGGTGATTAATGTTCTTCGTGCGAGGACAATGCAAGCACTGTATATACTCTTGTGTACTCGGTGATTAATGTTCCTCGTGCGAGGACAATGCAATATCAACAGATGTCACCAGGTGCCTCAAGGTCATTACTGATGATTCAGGTCACAAAAGGTCACTATAAAAAACTGGAGGTCACAGATATTGTACCACGAGGTTATAACAGGCGGTCATCGGTTACACAGATTCTACTACGTTACGACAGGTTACAACAGGTGGTACGAGGAGCACACAGATACTACTAAGTAACAACAGGTGGTGTGAGGTCACGACTGGTGCCGCGATTAGGATATATCGCGACAGATGGTACGAGGTCACGACCCAGCACCAACTGAGGCATAAACACATATGCAGTTTAATGTGATCCTTTATTGACAACGTTTCGCCCACACAGTGGGCTTTTTCAAGTCACAAACAGATCTACCTGGGGTGGAAAGTACGTGAGTATTTATAGTTAGGTTCAGAATGTTGAGATCAGGTGGAGAATGCTGCATCTGATGGTCTCCACCTGACCTCAACATTCTGAACCTGACTATAAATACTCACGTACCTTCCACCCCAGGTAGATCTGTTTGTGATTTGAAAAAGCCCACTGTGTGGGCGAAACGTTGTCAATAAAGGATCACATTAATCTGCATATGTGTTTATGTTTCCATTGTGTCGGTATTTTATACCATTTATTTTCACCAATTGAGGCAGCAGCTCTTCGTGAATAACATGTAAACCTGCTGTGAAACGGTCTCAGACTTTTATCTCTCCCCTCCTGCTGACCTCAATGTTTTTCCTTTTCTCATGTTTATATAAGCTCAGTCTCTTGACGAGCTATTTTATGTTAGTATACATTTAGCGACGCTTTTTTTTCATTATATTTGCGGTATTATCTGATAATGCATAAACACACTCAGGTGTGTTTTTTTTTTCGTGTACATCCTCAGAGTTTACTGAAATCCCTATAAAAAAGTGTCACCATCCATGGCCCATGGCTCTTCAATAACTGAAGTATTGCAGGAACAAAGACTTCAAGAAATAACTGAACACCTTCCTACAACAAGTACGAGATCAGTTAGGCGGTGATAACTGTATATCACAAACATTTCATCTAAAACTATTGAGGACTTAATCAAGAAAGAGAAGTCAATGAATATATCTGCTGCAATCTATATCGTGATAAATGGTTTTAAACCGACAAGTTGAAGAATGAGACACTTATGCAACATACAGGAATCTATATTGAAGAAACGTTTCGCCACTCAGTGGCTTCATCAGTCCAATACAAAGCAGAAATGTGTAAGGAGAGGAGGAGTATGAAAGATAGAGTCGATGAGTTCAGTCCCTCGACTTTATCTTTCTACAAGATTGATGGACCGAACTCATCGGTTCTAGGCTGAGGGACTGATTGCCTCAAACTCCTCCTCTCCTTACACCTTTCTGCTTTGTATTGGACTTATGAAGCCACTGTGTGGTGAAACGTTTTTTCAATATAGATTCCCATACGTTGGATAAGTGTCTCATTCTTCAATCTGTATCGTACCGCGAGAAGGTCATGACAAGATTTACGCAGATGAAACCTTCAGAAAACAAATAAATGCATGCCGAAAGGACATTAAATGGGCACGCACTATATATACAAAAATATCGAAAACCCACCTTCTGAATTTCCCTGAGCCAAAGTGAGAGTCACGTCAGATTATGATTAGACTCCGCAGCAACAGCAACCAATAACTCTGGATCATTTACAATATCCAACGTTTTCCCGAGGATTATTCCCCCAATCCCTGACACCACGATCACCTAACCTCACCGACTCAGCTAGCTACTCCTTCGTGACTTAATGAATTCCTCAATGAATTTCATACCAGGATCTCTCTGCAGCCGCTATAAGTTTTCATGTCTCGTTAGTCTCTACATGAAATGATGAAGTCCCTAGTGGACGAAAAGTCATTGTAATTAAAATCTTATAACACACTTTGAGTTATATTTACACATCATCGGTAAATTCTGTTCTTGTATTAACATACCGATAGATCCTATCTTTGGTCGCGTAGGGTAAAATTATATTTTGGCATCTAGATTACGTTGTCGTATTTGTTTTCAAAATGGGTTCATGTAAAGACTTCAAACACTGTATTTCTTGAATCCTTCAAAAGGAGCAAGTTTTCGATGATTTTTCTTTTCCAAGGACCCACGAAATTAAATTTGCAGCACCAGGAAGGCTGAAAGGAAATTTGTATATACGTTTCGCCGTGTCTGGGAATCAGGCTGCAGATCTTGCGGTTATGAGTAGAACGTTCTCAACTGAGAGCAAAATGTTAATGGAGGCGGCAGCGTAAAAATGGGAAAAGGGAAGGAGAGGAAAGTGGTTTGGTTAAAAAAGTGGTGACAGTGGCAGTACTAGTGCGAGACGAGAGGCGACAGATGGTGGGGAATGTGACGCATCAGAGTGCTGACGAAAACCATGAAAGTTTAGGCCAGGAGGTGAGGGAAGTAGTGAGAGGACCCATTAATCATTACCAATTTATAGGCACTACATTTTCCTTTCACTACCCTTCTATATCTCCTCTCATTATCTCTCGATATCTTCGTTCATTCCGTCCTCCCCAATATTCTCCCTTGTCTCACTCCCCTATTATTTCTATCTCCTCTCACTCCCCCACCATCTTCCTCTCTCCTGTTGCTATTCCTCTCACTCTCCCTGCTATTGCCCTCTTCTCACTCTCCTCACTATCTCATTACTGTCTTCCCTCACTATCTTCCCATCCGAATCCAAATGGCGTATGGCCAATAATACTGAACTTGAAAAAGTTTATAATAAGTCGAGACATTTTTCCACTATGCTCTTTCTGCAAATGTGTCACTTTAATAAATGGGCTCAAACGCAACACTCTGAATATTATATTTAAGCTACGTTTCACTTACCAGCAGCTTTATTAAGCTTCATCATACTAGGGATTGGTATAGGTACGAGTGAGCGAAACATTGCCTGATTGTATAATGGGTATAAATATATAGTTAAATTACACGGTATTAGGACAAATATACCTCCCAGAAACAAAGTATTTTCACATAGCTCAGGATACTCCCTGCAGTACTCCGCTGACCCTCCATTCATTACAGTCCAACGATTTCATTCATCTCGCTTCTTCCTCTTCTTCCAGTATCATATGTGCATTCATCTAGTGTTACTCTAGAAATATTTTTTGTTCATTTTCAAACATTTGTATTTTATCAGTGTCAACAGCTCCGGAAGGCAATTTTTTCCAGTCTTCGATAAATCAGCTATCAATGAATAAGATTTAAGAAAGATTAATCGGGTATAATACAGTGGAAGGCAAAATATAGCTTTTATTATTGTAGAAAATTTAAATTTCGATTTAATGATTAGAGGGGAGAGAGAAAGAGAGAGAGAGAGAGAGAGAGAGAGAGAGAGAGAGAGAGAGAGAGAGAGAGAGAGAGAGACAGACAGACAGACAGACAGACAGACAGACAGACAAACAGAGAGAGAGACAGAGACAGACAGACAGATACAGAGTGAGGGAGAATTATAAGAAGAGAAGATCACTGAAAAGCCACAGAAAAAAAATATCATAAAAATGATTGATAGAAACATCATGCATGCTATTATTATTATTATTTATTTATTTTTATCTTAAATTTTACTATTATTTACATTAGTTATATTATTACATTCATGCTCAAACACTAAGACCATAGGCGTCACAGAGCGCCTGTTGAAAGAAGATAACAGAGTATAAGCTAAGGATTGGGAAGATAGCTTCATTTCTTCGCATTTAAAGCCCTTCCTCAGCATCAAGACATTCCCTGACCATAAAGGGAGATAGACAGCGGCACTTGAAAAACAAGAAAATCAATGTCCTAAATTCCTCAGGACATTATTCACGCACTCTCGAAGGAAAAGTACGTAAATGGGTCTTTGTGAGGATATATAAAGGAAGATAACTAAAGAAACGAATTTACTTGAATATAATAAAATGTTAAAATAAATAAAATAACAAAAAACGTATGGACAAAATTGCTAAAAAAAAAAAAAACGCATCTTGGTAACCGAATAAAACAAAAATATTGCGTCTTTCTCACCGTCAGTGACAGATGCAAGACTTAAGTAATTACAGCCACAAAAATCTTATACAAAGCAAGAGAAAGCTACTGTACTTCACTTATATGTATACATATAAGTGAAGTACAGTATACATGTGAGTGAAGTACATGAGAAGTGTCTTGAGAATGTTATAAATCTGATTTCCGAAATATCTTTGAAAGAAAATATTTAGTCACTGAGAAACAGCACGCAGCATTCATTTTCTTTAATTCTGTAGTCTAGTAAGGCTTTTGTCAAATGTTAATAAGTATGGTACTAAATATAGACTCAACGATGATCGCTGAAAGTTCAAAAAATAAGCGGACATCATATTGGTGTACGGGAATATGTACTTAGCATATTTTGAACAAAATGTATATTCGTTGACATCAAGAAAACTCCATACTAACGAAACCCAAATAAAATATCGTGCTCAGAGCGAAACTTCAGCATTCCAAATTTATTCTTGCTGAACCATATGGTAACCCATGAGCGGGTTCAGTGCGTAGTGTGTGAAAAATACGACATCTTTTCCCTCTTCATTAGAGGGAGAAGCGTAATAGGTGCAGATATTGTTGTATTGTAATAATGTTAGCAGAATTGCCGACAATATGTTTGGTAAAAAGATACATGTGTAACTAAAGCCACAATAAAATATCGCATGAGTTCCACATGTGTTCTTTTACCTAAAATATCGTTGTCTTCACATCACATACTGCTACATACATAAACCTCACCAAAATGTTAACACATTAATAAGTGTTACTCTAAAGCAGCATTCCTCCCACGAGGAATGATTACGAAAAAATGGAGTGGCCAGAGACCATGCCTCTATTACCGGACAGAGGTTCGTGCCTCAACTCTTTCCTGCACTGAATGACTACAACAGTTTTAGCGCTTCATTAAATTCCTAGAGTTTAATTGGTAAATCGATCATTGCATTATGAGCTTAGATCGCAAGCACTGTTTGAAAAACAAAAACTGTATGAAGGTATGAGCTATCAAGAGAGACTAGAGGAGCTAAACCTGATGACACTGACAAAAGGACCGAGGGTGACATAATTACAACGTATAAAATACCGAAGGAAACTAAATGGGTAAACAGGACAAATCTGTTTGAGAGGCTGGTCTCAGGTATACGAAGGCACAGCTGGAAACTAAAAACACAGATGAGTAAACAGAAATGTTAGGAAATACTTGTTTTGCCTTCGAGTGGTCAGGAAGAGTCACGACCTATTCAGCGAAGTGGTGGTAGCAAGATTCATGCATAGCTTGAATAGGAATCACTCAGCCAGGACAGTGAACCCAGTCGTAACCAGGAGCCAGGAACCGAGACCCATATCACTATTTTTCTTAATCTGCATTTCCAAAACAAGGAAAAACGGTAAAAATCTCATCTATTCTTTATTTCAAATACGATGACAAAAAATTTACAATTTTATTCGTTATGTGATACATCACAACTTTACCCGATAACATTTTTTCAAATGCAGAATTAAAATGAAATATCCGTTAATTAGTTCTTCAAACGATTTTTTTTTTAACGAATATTGCAATTCCTGGTGCTGCATTCTAATATGTAGCACAGACACAGACTCTGGAAGAGAGGGGTGGGGGTGCCCTGATGCCTTTGAAGGGATTTTGATCCAATCAATTGCTGCTGTCCTTTCCATGAGTCAAACCAGATTCCTTCCTACTAGTAATAAAATCATTCATTTTTAAAAATAATAATAATAATAATAATAATAATAATAATAATAATAATAATAATAATAATAATAATAATAATAATAAAATAATAATAAAAACAATAGCAGCAATCATGACAATAATAAATGTAATTTTAATGGAATCATCCGACGATTACTACAGCTAAATGCAGGGAGTTTAACACAAAATCGAAATAATTTTGTTTCTCTCCACCATTGCCCACTCTTTCCCACCTATCTCACCCCCAGTTACCTTGCATGATACTCGTCAACTATTCAACTTAAATCTAACAATTTCAACCACATTCCCACAATATTTTCTCTCTCACACCCACCTCCTTCCTCCCCCTGTTTTCCGCTTGTCTGCTTCTCTTCTGTCTCACACTTGAAACCATTGTTGAGGTTTCTGGTGCCTGGATTTTAGACAGAATCTCGATTTACCTCTGGGGTCTGATAGTAGTCTTTTGCATACTTTCCGGCAGCTCAAAATAAAAGGATATTATATTTTTTTATTGCTTTGGCTGCTGGGCGAGTCAATGACGACGTCTCTAAGAGTTGCATTTATTTCTGTCTTACAGGATGGCAATTTGATAAGATACATATAGATGCGAATCTTCTGAATTTTGTTACTTTTTATTTCTATCTTTATTCTTGTCATTTACCTTCTCTTCTTTCTCAGCCTTTGTTTTCTTCCCTCTCTCTTTAAATAGATCATCACTATCTCTAAAATTACGAAATTATTTTCTCAACATATCACAAAATAAGAGACAAAAAAAAAAATCGAAGAAAAAAATGGACGAGTCAATATTATTACGACAGTTGCACCTCCCTCGAGAAACAGCTTCCTGGAGCGAGTATGTTTCTCCGTCGGTAACTTTTGAGTTGTTTCAGTGTTAAGAGCCGTCAAAAGGTCCCGATGCACTGACCCGTGTTGTCTCAGTGTGTGAGTTGGGGAGGAGGGGGGAGATGGGGGGAGATGGTGTATCTCTCCTTACCCGTTTCTGCTTTGTACTGGACTGATAAAGCCACTGTATGGCGAAACGTTTCCTTAATAAAGATTCCCATATGTTGCATAAGTGTCTCAATCTTGCCGGTTTCGACAACCATTTATCACATCTTCCCAGTTATCCCTGCTTGCGTCTCCGGGTTTTCTATGAGTCTCTCTCTTATTTTGCTTCCATTATTCTGTCACAGAAATTCAACTAGTTCTTGGAAGAAGATTTGCTGCCTCTATATTCGTGTTTGCTAATATTTACTAGGCCACTCGCAACTAGGTACTCCATTCTTTTTTCAATATTTTCCCTTAACTTGTATAGTGTGCATGTCGCCCTAAAGTACCAATATTCAAGGGGCCCTTCTTATTTGAATATCGCTATGTTCTTAGTTTTCTGAACACTGGTAATATTCTGTCTCTGTCGACGCTAAGAGTAATTTACTGGTCTGCACAAGGCTAATGCTTCTTTCAAAATTCAGAGTGATGCATTGCCATATCCCTTGCCTGTAAACGTATATGTGTGACATTTTCATTTAGCAGTTAGAAAAAGCAGACCTATGCATGTGGTATCCTGTTGTCAGAGTTATTATATGGATCTTAACTTCCTTCTTACCCCCCGGTATACAAAAGTTGTCTAACACCAAAATAACTATTTATTACGAGTTAGACAGTAGTAAAAGATGCTTTCCTGCACGTCTCTTGTATGTACACCCATGTAAATATATCTCTCTCGCATGAATACTATATATATATATATATATATATATATATATATATATATATATATATATATATATATATATATATATATATATACACGTCCTGAATTTATATTTAAGAATTTAAGAGTCTCAGAAAATAACCACCTCAGAATGCAAGCAGAACTAAGAACTCACTCCTACCCGAGTGCAACCTCATCACCTGAATGAACAGCAAGACAGACGCACAATCGCCTGACTTACGACAGCTACATCCTCCCACCGCCGTCATCACAACGTGTAACTCTCATCTTGCACGTGAATTTAATAGCTACAAAGTGAGGCGAGGAATTTTATCATTAACTTCAATTGTTGTTTCGTTAACTTGTTTGAGAAGGAAAGTTGTGTGGAGGGGGTAATAAGTTAGGATCTATTTCTTTGATTGCCTTTCGGTCCATACTCTCTCTCTCTCTCTCTCTCTCTCTCTCTCTCTCTATCTCTCTCTCTCTCTCTCTCTCTCTCTCTCTCTCTCTCTCTCTCTCTCTGTCTCTCTCTCTCAGCCTTGGGATGGACAAAAAGCCCTTAGCTTGTGCAAGGTCCAGCTTAAGGTGTAGATTATTCCTAATTTTATCTCTCTGAAAGTTGAAAATTTTTCAGATATCTTTCGTATACCCGATCTGGTCAGAGTTTACATTTTTAGAACGTTTCATTGTTTCAAAAATACCTGACATGAGTCCTCTCAGGCAACTTTTGTAGAGTCGTCAATCCTGTAGCTCCCTCTCTCTCTCCTGGTATGTGAGCTAACATAGTTACGGAATGATTTTTCATTACCTTTTATTAAACGTTTTACAATAATCCAATATGTTTTGCCTCCATATAAGTATTTGTTGGGCGGACACACATCTGCATTTACTGGAAGCACAGATGAATATAATCGTCCATACCTCATGCACACAATTGCTATAGTAATCCTCTCGGAAAATAAATGCAAATGAAAAACCTAAACAAAACATCGACACCATGCCCAGCCCTTCTAGGGTAGGGTAGGTGCCTGAGCCCGAGCCTTTAGCTCATAAGACTGTCATTCCCATTTGCCCCCTTGGGGCGGGGATGGCAGACCAGAGAGGCCTAGCTTGTGGCTAGGCCTGGGGACAGTTGGTCCCAAAGATGAGGAGGTACTTGTGCCTCCTCCCATGGGAGACTTAGGTCTCAGACACTCCCTAAAGAGGGAGCCAAGGCCGGGCCACCACTTGGAAAAGGCCCGGGCCGGGAGAATACCGGCTAATCTTTAATAATAATAATAACTAAACAAAAGAATCATTCACTAAATATATTAAAAATTAATTATTATTAATTATTCTACATCCGTAGATGTGATGAATAAAACACATCTGCAATTCTTGGGTATCTTTTTTGGCGAAATGCAAAGGCCTTTTCAGTCGAATACAAGAGAAAGTAGCACTTCAGACAGTATAAGTAGTATTGAGGTGATCAATCTCCCAGCTTTTGTTAAGGGTGGTCAGTCCCTCATATCAAGTGAGTCCCTCAGGCTAAAAGGACTTTCCACCTCCAACTAAGGCTGAAAGAGCTGCTCACTTCAAAACTGCTTCTACTGGATTCGCTGAGGAAATTCGTCACCAAAACCCCGCCCACCAGTGTCCTCATAATGGCCACTCACACCCTCTACTACGGAAAAACGTTGCCTTCGCCACCCTACACACACCCAACATGCCCAAGTGATGCATTTGTGTTATTCGTCACTTTGTCCTGGAGGTTACCTGGAGGTTATTCCGAGGATCAACGCCCCCGCGGCCCTGTCCATGATCAGGCCTCCCGATGGATCAGGGCCTGATCAACTAGGCTGTTACTGCTTGCCGCACGCAGTCCAACGTACGAGCCACAGCCCGGCTGATCCGGGACTGACTTTAGGTATCTGTCCAGCCAGGGGTTTATTGGCAATTCTCCTAATGCCTGATGGGAGGCTGTTGAACAGTCTTGGGCCCCGGACATTTATGGTGTTTTCCCTTAGTGTATCAATGGCGCCCCTACTTTTTATTGGGGGCATTTTGCATCGCCTGCCCAGTCTTTTACTTTCGTAGGGAGTGATTTCCGTGTGCAGATTTGGGACCATTCCTACAGGATTTTCCAAGTGTAGATTATGATATATCTCTCCCTCCTGCGTTCCAACGAGTACAAGTCAAGTGCTTCCAAGCGTTCCCAGTAGTTAAGGTGCTTGACAGAACTTATACGTGCAGTAAAGGATCTCTGTACACTCTCTAGATCTGCGATTTCACCTGCTTTGAATGAAGATGTTAATGTACAGCAGTATTCCAGCCTAGAGAGAACAAGTGATTTGAAAAGGATCATCATTGGCTTGGCATCTCCCGTTTTGAAAGTTCTCATTATCCATCCTATCATTTTCTTTGCACGTGCGATCGTGACACTGTTGTGATCCTTGAAAGTGAGATCCTCAGACATTACTGCTCCCAGGTCCCTTACATTATTTTTCCGCTCTATTGTGTGGCCAGAGTCTGTAGTACATTCTTTTCTAGTTATTATCTCCTCCAGTTTTCCATAACGGAGTAGCTGGAATTTGTCCTCATTGAACATCATATTGTTTACCGTTGCCCACTGGAAAACTTTGTTTATATCTTCTTGGAGGTTAACCGCGCCCTCAGCAGATGACAGCTTCATGCATATCCTAGTATCATCCGCAAAGGATGATACGGTGCTGTGATGTATATCTCTGTCTATGTCTGATATGAGGATGAGGAACAAGATGGGGGCGAGTACTGTGCCTTGTGGAACAGAGCTCTCCACTATGGCAACCTCCGATTTACCTCTGTTGACCACTACTCTTTGTGTTCGATTTGTTAGAAAGTTGAAGTTCCATCTCCCCACTTTCCCAGTTATTCTTTTAGCACGTATTTTACGGGCTATTACGCCATGATCGTATTTGTCAAATGCTTTTGCAAAGTCTGTGTATATTACATCTGCATTCTGATTTTCTTCCAGTGCATCCAAAGCCATATCATAGTGATCCAGTAGTTGTGAGAGGCAGGAGCGACCTGCCCTGAACCCATGTTGCCCTCGATTGTGCAGATTTTGGGAATCCAGGTGATTTGCAATCCTGCTTCTTAGCACTCTTTCAAAGATTTTTATGATGTGGGACGTCAGAGCTATTGGTCTGTAGTTCTTAGCTAATACCTTGCTGCCACCTTTATGGAGTGGGGCTATATCCGTTGTTTTAAGTGACTGTGGAATTTCACCCATGTCAAAGCTCCTCCATAGTGTACTTAGGACACGCGAGAGGGGTTTCTTGCAGTTCTTAATGAAAGCAGAGTTCCACGAGTCTGGCCCCGGGGCTGAGTGCATGGGCATGTTGTCAATGGCTTTTTCGAAATCTATCGGAGTTCGGGTAAAGTCGGAAATCTGGCATACATTTATGGAGTTTTGAGGCTCATTCATGAAGAAATCATTTGGGTCGTCGATCCTCAGACCGATTAGTGATTCACTAAACACAGAGTCCTACTGGGATTTCAATGTTTCACTCATTTCCTTGTTGTCATCTGTGTAAGTCCCACCCTGTCTGAGTAAGGGCCCGATACTAGATGTGGTATTTGCCTTGTTTTTGGCATATGAAAAGAAATGGTAATAATAAAATTGTAATAAAATAATAAAATCCTCGATCCAAGGAATGAGATAATAGGCGCACTTCCTTAGATCAATAGCTCCTCACCTGAAGCTAGATACTTTCCTTGAGAGAGAAAAATGCCATTCTGACCCATGGGATAAAAGAGAAATCCAATCACCGTACAAATGGATTTTGCAACGCACTGCTGAACGTGTGATACGCGAGAACCACGCTGTGTCATCTGCGCGTAAAAAATGTCGTGAGGGACGGGGGAGAGAGAGGGAGAGTGGCTACCGTAAAACTATTGAAGTTACGCAGACATGCTGTACATGCACGTCTCAAGAGGTGCAAAGGAAGGAGAGGTCTCCAAACCCACCCAGCAATCTTGCTGATGCGCCTCATGGAAGATACACATGAAAAGATACATGTTTACAACATTGTGAGCGGCTAGCAGTCTACAGACTAGCCTAGCCACTATTTAAAATTGTACTATTTTTTGACCAAGGATCGAAGTTTAATTTTCAGAAATGCCAACATTTTTTGAGCAGGCTAGAGGTTTATTCTGTTTGTTCACGTTTATTCTGTTAGTGGGTTGGATTTGTGAAGAATCTGCCTAGTATGAGCCAGCAGGCCTACTACAGTGCTCCTCCTTTCTTATGTTTTTATGAACAATATCGTTGTATGGCCCTCTCGGTTTAACGCCTAATTTTATTATTATTATTATTATTATTATTATTATTATTATTATTATTATTATTATTATTATTACAGATTAATTATTAGCATTCGGAGAACATTATCAGGGGTTGAACATAGCTGTCTGGGGATGATCATTATTATGGGGAGTTGAATATTATTAGATAAACTATTTTTTTGTGATTAATCATGGTATCATTTGAAAACATATGAAGTGTAATGAGATTCTTTATTGGTAATAAAGGTTTACGTAATACTCTCACTCCATATGGGTCTCTGTTTCTATAGTGTCAGTATTATTTTATGCCATTTCTCTAGATTGATATCAGTTGTTCGTCGTTATCATAGTGAAACATCGTTATCACATAGTGGACGTTGCTCTCAGTAGTTAACATTGTGATTAGAAACGGAACATCTTTGTCAGTGGTTGAACATCATTATCAGAGACTGAACATTTTCAGTGATTGAGCATTGTTATTATGGGTAGAACTCGGCTATTAGTGGTTAAAATTGTCATCAGTGGTTGAACATTGTAATCAGGGGCTAACATCGTCATCATTGGTTAAATATTGTTGTTTGTGGTTGACCATTGATATTATAGGATGAAAATCATAGTCTGTGGTTGAACAACGTTAGTGTGAATGAATATTGGTAACGATGTACATAATGTTAAGTAAATGAACATCGTTTTCAGGGTTAGACGATCTTCATGAGTGACGTATTAGCCTAATCAGTGCACGACACACTGCTAACGTATCCATTAAAAAAAATCTAATCAAATTTAATAATTAAGTTCTCTGTGGTTAACTAATACACGACTGACATCTTCGAAATCTTATAAAGAAGCAAAACAGACACACTAAAATCAAATTTACACGAATACAGATACCCCAAAATTGAGTTTTATTGAATGTGCATACTATTAGTTCAACTTCGGAGAACTAGAACTTCATTTACACGACCACAGATACCAAAAATACCTCAGTTTCTGCAATTCGTTGATACAGCTGCCCGTAAAGTTTTCGAAACAAGTAAACCGTTGTGTTTGGATCACCCTCTCTATCATCACAATACCCAGACAAGGATGTTTACTTTAAGAAGCGTGGGCTCTTCGGTGTATATACAATGAGTGTTTACTTACGTCTCTATTTCAGTAATTAAAGTATCCTAAACTGATGTTACACTGGTTAATGATTTCTTAATGATTTCCTCTTGTAGTTCGTAGAGTCGATATATTTTAAGCACAGTTTATCAACCAGTCGACAGCTGGATACCACGTTTCACTGTAGCTCTGACTTTGTGATGGTCAGGACATAGAATCACATTATTATTATTATAATCAAGGGGAAGCGCTAAACTCGTAGGATTATACAGCGCCTGGGGGGATGTGGAAGGCATTCAGGCTTAATTCGGGGAACTGGAGCACAGATCCAATTCCCTAAATCAAGAGCCCCTCACCAACTTCAAGGAACCTTCCTTGAGGGGCATAGAATCACAAAGCTGAGAAAACACCTGCAGAACTTCTGTGTTTTTAAGATGATTTGAGTCATCCGTTTTTACAGTTTCTTATAGTTTAATAAATCTTTATTATGTCTGTATTTTATAACACACACACACAAACATATACATACATACATACATACATACATACATACAGTTCCCCACAAGAGATTAGTGCAGAAGCTGGAGGATCAGGCACACGTAAAAGGAAGGGCACTGCAATGGATAAGGGAACACCTGACAGGGAGGCAGCAACGAGTCATGGTACGTGAAGAGGTATCACAGTGGGCGCCTGTTACAAGCGGGGTCCCACAGGGGTCAGTTCTAGGACCAGTGCTATTTTTGATATATGTGAACGACATGATGGAAGGAATAGACTCTGAAGTGTCCCTGTTCGCAGATGACGTGAAGTTGATGAGAAGAATTAAATCGGACAAGGATGAGGCAGGACTGCAAAGAGACCTGGAGAGGCTGGACACGTGGTCCAGTAACTGGCTTCTCAAATTCAATCCAGCCAAATGCAAAGTCATGAAGATTGGGGAGGGGCAAAGAAGACCGCAGACAAAGTATAGGCTAGGTGGACAAAGACTACAGACCTCACTCAGGGAGAAAGACCTTGGGGTGACCATAACACCGAGCACATCACCGGAGGCACACATCAACCAAATAACCGCTGCAGCATATGGGCGCCTGGCAAACCTGAGAATAGCGTTCCGATACCTTAATAAGGAATCGTTCAAGACACTGTACACTGTGTATGTTAGGCCCATACTGGAGTATGCAGCACCAGTCTGGAACCCACACCTGGTCAAGCACGTCAAGAAGTTAGAGAAAGTACAAAGGTTTGCAACAAGGCTAGTCCCAGAGCTCAATGGAATGTCGTACGAGGAAAGGTTAACAGAAATCGGACTGACGACACTGGAGGACAGAAGGGTCAGGGGAGACATGATAACGACATACAAGATACTGCGGGGAATAGACAAGGTGGACAGAGATAGGATGTTCCAGAGAGGGGACACAGGGACAAGGGGTCACAACTGGAAGCTGAAGACTCAGACGAGTCACAGGGACGTTAGGAAGTATTTCTTCAGTCATAGAGTTGTCAGCAAGTGGAATAGCCTAGCAAGTGAAGTAGTGGAGGCAGGAACCATACATAGTTTTAAGAAGAGGTATGGAAAAAGCTCAGGAAGCAGAGAGAGAGAGGATCCAGTAGCGATCAGTGAAGAGGCGGGGCCAGGAGCTGAGTCTCGACCCCTGCAACCACAATTAGGTGAGTACAATTAGGTGAGTACATACATATATGTATATACATATATATATATATATATATATATAGTATATATATATATATATATATATATATATATATATATATAGATATATATATGCATGCAATAAGATCACAGTAAACAGGTGATTTCAGAATATGCAAAACAACCACTCTGAAAGAATAGAAATTTCCAAGCGCATTCGTGACTACTCTTGATAATGTGAGTAGTCACGAAAGCGCTTGAATTTTTCTATTCTTTCAGAGTGGTTGTATTGCATATATATATATATATATATATATATATATATATATATATATATATATATATATATATATATATAATTTCAGTTTGCATAACCAACGCAGTTAAGTGTTCCTTTAGTTCTAACATTCGACGTACATTTTAACCCCCCAGAACGCAACAAATATTATTCTTTTCAGTATTTCAAGAATAATTTTTTTCCTTTCACATGACGTGTCGTGATGTTCACGAAAGCAGAGAGGAAGCGAAAAAATGGAAGAATAACTGGAGGGAAGGGACAGATGAAGAGAAAAGAGGAATTGAGAAGAATCAGGTCAAAAGGATGAACAAAGATCACTACAGGAATGCTCTAATTTGTGTGCGAGATGATTAAGTAGAGAGTTGTAATGGATCCTGCTGTGTTGAGGAATTCGCTATGCTGTTTGTTACTGCTTTCTTTATTATTATTATTATTATTATTATTATTATTATTATTATTATTATTATTATTATTATTATTATTATTATTATTATTATTATTATTATTATTATTATTATTATTATTATTATAATTCTTACTTATATTTTTTAATTTCATTATAATTATTTTTCTTCTTCTTCTTCTTCTTCTTCTTCTTCTTCTTCTTCTTCTTATTATTATTATTATTATTATTATTATTATTATTATTATTATTATTATTATTATTATTATTATTATTATTATTATTATTATTATTATTATTATTATTATTATTATTATTATTAATATTGTTATATTATTATTATTATTATTGTTATTATTATTAATAATAATAATATTATTATTATTATTATTATAATTCTTACTTATATTTTTTTAATTTCATTATAATTATTTTTCTTCTTCTTCTTCTTCTTCTTCTTCTTATGATTATTATTATTATTATTATTATTATTATTATTATTATTATTATTATTATTATTATTATTATTATTATTATTATTATTATTATTATTATTATTAACTGTTTAAAAAGACACAAACTCCCTGTTATTTTGATCGATTTTTTTCGAATTTTGGGGAAAAAAAATAATGTGCCTGAAGTGCTCAAAAATTCTTTATTCCTGTGTGTACCATTCTGTGAGATGTAACATGAGTTGTGTGATGTGAGTTCATAGCAATGCTTTCTAAAATGTTTTCTCTTTCCTTTCAGGTACAACATGATGAGTGTCGCGCCTGGTACGAATACACATTGAACAATTTATAGTTAGAACGTTTGACACCTCGACGTCTCCTACATTATTTTTGCACTGAGTTTTGTACCAAAACCAATTAAGCATCTTTAATGCTTGCTATAATTAACTTAACAAAACTAAGTTTAATTCTAGACAGGCTGTGTGTCTTGCGAAATATATCTGTTAGCCTTCATATGATTTGTATTGTTTAACAACATGGATATTTATTAACTTCGTGACGTTCAGACAATTATTCGCTGAGTTATGGCAACAGTAAAGATATACTCGGCTTATCTATGCAGATCACTCGTTGCTTTGTAAGCAAAGATCACAAGCTCTACTTAGAAACCGTTCAGAGGGAATGAAGTGATTCTAATGAAACGGTCATATTCTAAAAATATTAAAATATCCCTCGTTTTCTTGGATCGAACTTGGTTATCTTCTTTTTCCCAGGTGATGTACAATCCTTATGAATTTAGCTATTCAACTTAATAATAACACTTCTACTACTACTACTACTACTACTACTACTACTACTACTACTACTACTACTACTACTAATAATAATAATAATAATAATAATAATAATAATAATAATAATAATAATAATAATGATAATAATAATAATAATAAATAATAATAATAATAAAAATTAAATTAAACAATAATAGTATGATAATTATTAATAATGATTAACAGTAATATTGTATAAAAACAAGATAAACTGTTGCAGTGGACCTACTTGCAGTGAAGTCTATCCTTAATTTATTTTCTCGCTATTACATCCCTTGATGCCAATGAGAGATACTTGAGCCAAAGAATTGGAGCTGTGTTATTGTTCCTTGAATGGAAACCGTCTCCCATTCTCCTGATGTTACATGACCACTGTGGTTTAGCACTCCCTCCATGAATGTAACAATTGTTACCAGAATATTTATATTCATCTTGCGGAAGAGCATTTCCTACTCTCTGTGACCCTTCAAGGTAAGATGTCTTGGTGCTGTTAAAGAACTGTTAATGCCAGAAATTGCCTCCTCTTCCTTGGAATAAACTTTTCTCCAAGCGATGTGTAAGTCTTCCTGGTTTAGTCCTCCTTGAATATGATAATTCTGACTGTTATTATTGGTCTTTCTCTTTTAATCCCCAACAAACACTTTAGTGTTATTATGATTATTATTATTATTGTTAAATTTCTTAAGAGTAATTATCTCAGAGGCAGCTATATGTATGATTTCAAGCACAGTTACAGTTAACGTACAAAGTCACACGGATCCGGGTATAGTTACGGGTTCACAGGCACACGTACAGAAATGTATCCAAGTGCCTGTAAAGGTACAGGTTCACTATTTACTGGCCAGCGAACTCTTCGATCACCTCTCACACTTTCACTTCCCTCGCTTCTCACACTCTCTCACTTCCCATCCTCTATTTCAATGTTTCTGTTGTTCGCCTGTCTGTCTCAGCAATAAAACGTTTCTCTTGGATAACGATTCTCATTTTTTTTTTTGAGTTTTTCTCTTGTGTTAATTTTTCATTTATATTTGTGTGTATTACATCAAAATTCAGTGAAACGATAGTTTATCTGTCGGTGGGGATGGTATATTTTTCACAGGGATAGCTTGTCTTTTGACGTGAGGTTGTCAGGATGACCTGCTGAGTATAGTCACCGCTGGCGTACCTCATTTAATAATTAAAACAGATCTCAGGTATCTTCTCTGTAGCTGTAGCGTTTTTTCCTGTCTTTTGTTCTGCCGTTTTATCTTTGTGATCGCACCTGTCGTGTTTGTTTACACTGACAATACGGGGTAATCAGAATCATGGGGGCCAGACGCTGCGACCTTGCAACTAGTGTCTTGGATCAGTGACTCCTGCAGTAGCTGAGAGTGGTGGTCGTTACTGCATTCCTTGATAATGATCCTGCGATCTCGGCTTCTTGCAACAGATGTGAGTCATAACTTTATAGTGCACAATTAAATGGTATTATTGCACGCCTCGCTAACATTGATAACGTTACATTCGTGATCTCTCTCTCTCTCTCTCTCTCTCTCTCTCTCTCTCTCTCTCTCTCTCTCTCTCTCTCTCTCTCTCTCTCTCTCTCTCTCTCTCTCTCTCTCTCTCTCTCTCTATCTATCTCTCTCTCTCTCTCTCTCTCTCTCGCTCTCTCTCTCTCTCTCTCTCTCTCTCTCTCTCTCTCTCTCACTCTCTCTCCCTCCGTTTAACTGTTTCCAAGATATAGGATTAAAAATCATATAAAAAAAATTCTTAGCTCTCCTCTCTTTCTTTAATGACATCGAGCCTTTTATCCGAACCTTTTCTAATGTAAGCCATTCACTACTTGCATAGCTTCTACATGCGTAATTACTACGCTCCTAATATAAATTTCGTAAGTGTACCTCAATATCTCCTACCTGCGTATCCTATATTTCTGCTTAACCCGTATTTATGTAGCCCATTCTTGCGTAGCTTTACATATATTAGCTCACTGTACCACTAGCGAAAGGAAGCTGTTGCGTGCACTTCAGATTTATCAGAGGCAAGGTGCCATATAAGTCCAGTGGCCCAGTTATTCAGCTGTGCCTTCCTGTTGAAGTAGCATGAATGTCCCACGAAAGTGGAGAGAAGTTAGTTGATACACCAGGCATGTCAACTGCAAGTTTTCAGAACTCTCTTCCCTACAACCAACAGTCATAGTGATTGATCTAGCTCTTGTTCATTCGAAGCCAAATTCAAAGCACTTGGAGAAGCTGTAGATTTATCACTAGGAATTTTTGATGGTGGAGAAAAAAGCAATAAAAATCATGTAATTGACGTTGAAGTTGACAGTGGCTCGAGCTAACTTTACCCATTAGTGGCTGCTCACTTCTGTAACTAGGACAGTACAAAAAGGAAGGTAGGTCTCATGCGTTCATTGCCACAGGTTCGATTTCCGTCTTGTTTTACGTGAATTTAATTATAGACGATCATAACGATTTTTTCCTAGTAAACAAATCCTTGGGCAAACAAAATTCCCGAGAAGTGGAGATGAGGACAACAAACACTAGCAGTCAACACGTAATTCAATCAAGTTAAGACTTTTCAACTACATCAATTGCCAACATACACTTATTTTAACTGTTTACTTAACAGTAAAAAAATTCCTAGACCCACATCTAAAAAAAAAAACTGACAGCAAACACTAGATGCGGCTGGTCTGTGAGATGAACTACGGTAAATTAAATCTTCTAAAATGATATGCGTAAAAATTGCTAACAAATACAATAAAACGTTTCCAAATAAATGACTACTTTAAAAATATTTTTTTTACACTGAATAATTTTGGGAAGGCCCTCCCACCGCATATAAAGCAAATAGTAAAAAAGACATTAACCCAGTTACTACAAACGAGCCAAAGTTTAGGGGAGATGTAAACACGGTCAAATACAAAAGTTCATCCAAAATTTCCAACACAGTGAATAAGGCGAAGCAACTCAGGCTAGCACCTGACACATTAGTTCAATATTTACCATTAATCCTAATTTAGCCTAACCTTAAGACATATCGAGAATGATGCGCCACTGCGGCGTACCGCACCAAATCCATTCTTGCTGCACGAGTGACAGTCGTATAAATTTAAACATTTCCTGGTTATTTTGCGGCACCGCGTTCACAAATATGTAACAGTCGTTTTTCAATCCTCTGATTTGGTTTACGTTGCCTGATCAATCCTAGCCTAATCTAACTTACACTAAAGAGTAATTATAAATTTTTGGGAACCGTGAAGAAATGAACATCGTGAGCCTCGTAAAAAGAATAACGTATTAAAATAAGGATGGATTGCCGCACTAAACTTCGTGCGGTCATCAGGTGAAGAAACCTCTAAGCACACTCTACGTATCATGAAAGAGAGAAACTGCTAGAATCTGGGAATTCTCTGTTGTCCGTGTATATACCTGTGTGTATATGAACATAGCGGGCTGCTCCAGAACAGAAAGAAAATACATACGAAAAGCAAAGAAACTGCACAAAGTGGCTAGAGACAAATGCGTGCGCGTCCACACACACACACACATACACACACACACACACACACACACACACACACACACACACACACACACACACACACACACACACACACACACACACACACATTCAGGACCCTGTACACTGTGTACGTTAGGCCCATACTGGAATATGCAGCGCCAGTTTGGAACCCTCACCTAGCCAAGCATGTTAGGAAACTAGAGAAAGCACAAAGGTTTGCAACATGACTAGTCCCGGAGCTAAGAGGTATGTCCTACGAGGAGAGGCTAAGGAAAATCGACCTGACGACAATGGAAGACAGAAGACTTGGGGAGATATGATAACGACATATAAAATACTGAGAGGTATAGACATGGTGGACAGAGACAGGATGTTCCAGAGATGGAACACAGCAGCAAGGGGTCACAGTTGAAAGCTGAAGACTCAGTTGAACCACAGGGATGTTAGGAAGCATTTCTTCAGTCACAGAGTTGCCAGGAAATGGAATAGTCTGGGCAGTGATGTAATGGAGGCAGGATCCATACATAGCTTTAAGAAGAGGTACGATAAAGCTCACGGAGCGGGAAGAGTGACCGGGTAGGGGCCAGTTGAAGAGGCGGGGCCAGGAGCTGTGACTCGACCCCCGCAACCACAACCAGGTGAGTACACAAACACACACACACACATACACACGCACACACACACACACACACACACACACACATACAAACACACCACTTAGCAGCCATTTGGCACATTAATAAAAACGCTTATAAAAAAAACTTCAGAATGAATAACCCAAACTATCTGATAGAGCCGAAAAGCAAGACGGTATAATTTAAAAGAAAGATCAACAAGGCAAATCCAAAGTTACCCCACACAATGAGCAAAAATTTGGTCTCTGTATAAACATAGCGGACTGCTGCCTCAATACAGTACATCTCCCACGAGCGTGGAAAGCTTTGCCTCCACACACGATAAATAAAAATCTACCAAGAAAAAAAAAGTCATTCGGGATTTTCTTCCCACGGTGTTCAGACGAGCAGTTCATTATGTTCGCTCGCGTGCGAATCCGTGTGCAAATTCTGGTTTTCCAAAGACAAAAAATGAGATTGATTAAATGCCGAACTGGTGAATAATTTGTGGAGGGGGATGGCATGGAGGATTGAGGAGGGGGACTGGAGGATTGAGGAGAGGGAATGGACGATTGATGAGGGGTATGAGAGGATTGACAAGGGGGCGGAAGAGTGTAAGAGTTTGGAAGACTAAACACGAGAAACTGAAAGACTGAAGATGAAAAAGCTGGAAAACTCAGGTCAAGAAATGGAGGAATGAGATGGATAGGAACTGTAGGGCTGAGGACGAGAAATTGAAACTGGGAATAAGGAGAAGAGAAACTGGAGAACTGAGCTATTGTTGCCAGTATATTCAACAGGAACACTGTAACGAGTAATGTTATTTTACTTGTAATCCCAGTTTCACGCTCTAATACCTCTGATGCAACCGTTATACAACCATTCGCTACAGCCAAACAAAACTGCTGCAGTTACATAAAAAGCTGTACCTAAAGACGTCATTATCATATGAGAATAATCGTCGTAACGTGTTTGGTAAATAACAGTGAACTCTTGAGGAAGATGGTTCACTGAAGCTCATTCACTACCTGAAGTTACTTCCCCCTTCCATGGATCAAACATTATTACCTTCCATTCTCGTTGAGCTGCATTATCCCTTCGACTTTAGCGTTTCTCCGTGATTAAAATAATAATTACCCTGTATCAACAAATGCTTCGAAATTAATCTCTTTTCAAATTAATTTTGAAACCTCTGAGGCTGCAGTCCGAAATTCAGATGAATTACGCATTGAGCAAGTTTTGTGTTGGGTTCCAGGTCTCCGTTTACAGGAAGACGGGGCGTGAGTATTAGGAGACAGAGTGGTAGACTCCAGGTAGGGGCAACACAGAAGGGGAGTTCATGATCACCCTTCAGTCTTCCTTCTGTTGCTCTTTTCCACTGAGAGTCAAAGATTCGGCTGATCAGTGCATTTGCTAATGGTTCAGTTTTGAATGAATAAAGAATGGGGATACAGGAGAAGAAATGAAAGGAGCAAACAAAAAATGACGGTGGAGGATATCAGTGTACCTTAGCTCTCCCAACACTTCCTCTTATTCCTCCGCCTATTCCTTAACATTTTCATATTCCTCCTCCTCTTCCTCCTCCTCCTCCACCCGGCCCCCGTTATCTTATTCACCTTCCCTATCCTTTCCTTTCCCAGGTCATACTACAACTTCTCTCTCAGGATCCTTATTTGTTATCACACAACGATGGAGTCAGGTAATTTATCACACAGATGCTTCTATTTTGAAATCCTTCCCTCTCTTTCTCCCTGCCTTCCCATGCTGAATCATCTTTGTATGTTAGTGAAAGGGATTTCCCATGGACAGTGCTTGGTAACTACTGCTTCTCAAGCACAATTCATGCCCAGTATTTTATTACCTCTAAATGGTGTGGATATTTACTTATTCGTTAAAAACTTCTGCAGTTTATGACCAAAACGTGCAAAACACTTTTCAAGATTTATACTAAAATACATGTCTTGGAATCGGGATGTCTCGTAAAAATATCTGTACCACCAACAAATTACAGGTTGTAGGTTTTTACTCATCGTACTAACTTCTTTGGAAAATGAGTAAGAAAAATCAGAATTATTTTTCATTTAAAGGAGAATCTCTAATTTATAAACAGTGTTTTCGAAGACAAAATAACACGAATTCTCATTTTCAGAATGTATTTATTTTTCTTTGAAACCGGAGGAATTTAGACTAGTTTTCAAGTTGTATTATTATTCCTGCATAATTTTGTATCGTATTCCAACCCATTATATTACACACTGAAACTTGCATTGGCAGTTAAAAAATCAACATAAAATTTATTATATTTAGCCTCTATTAAAAAAAAACTGAATTAAATAAGCGAAACTAACACATGCTAAGTGACAAACATGTACTTTGAGCCTTACACCTTTGGACGTGACCAAGCTTTCAACTTGTGACGTGACTAGACTTTTGGAACTGGTATCATGAAATACATCAGTTGACATGATTTACACCTGGTGACAGGTACAGATTTACACTTCATCAGAAAAGACAATGTCACAAGTTTCTTGCCTCCCTCTCAACAGCATGAAAAGCAAATATGTCTTAAATTACAACAAAAACATAGCCTGACGATGTTTTAAATGAGAAAGGAAATGAGAAATAGGGGAAAATGAGGATAAACAGAGAAGGAGGGGGAAGATTAATAGGATGATGAGTGGAAAGATTAGGAGAAGGAAGATAAGGAGAACGTGGATGAATAAAAGGAGGAAATGTTAGATGGACGAAGAGGATGAAGAAGAGCGAGATTAAAAGAAGAGTAAGGATGAGGAGAAGAAAGTATATCGGAGGAAACTTGTGTGAAAGGAAAATACCGGAAGCAAGACGATAGTGGAGGCCATGAAAGTGTTTTGTTGGTGACCAGCAAGTGTGGAGAGGCCAGACTCTCCCAGGCTCTCACACAGACTCGCTGGTAATTATTCCACCTCCTTTCTCTTTCTCCTCCTTCTCCTCTCTCCCTCCTCCTACTGCTTTATCAGTTTTTCTTCTCTCATGTCTCTTGTCTCCCTCCTCGCTTCTTTCTACTCTTCTCTTCTTCTACCTCCTACTCCTCCTTCCTTAACTTTTGACACTAAATGAGATTAAAATTATATCCCTCTCTAAGCGAGCAAATTTCCAAGGCATCTACTCACTGAATGTTAACTAAGCGTTTTTACACCTATTTAGTGACAAAATAAAAAAATATTACTTAAGCTTCTATCTACTGCGTAAAATCTTATTCATTAGACCTCTAACTGAGGGTAAACTGTAGGGTTCAACCCACTCACTCACCACATACTCACTGGTTCATCACTCAATGAGTGAGCATATCGCCACAGTTACACATCAGTGAGTTCTTAAAAGTAGTTTACTTGGCTCAGTCAACAGCTTTCGTTTAGTAAATTCAAGCTTTCTCACGCAGCACGACCGGAAGCTGTTTGCTGCTGTTTACAGGTGGGTATCGGGATCACTAACAGGTGTGAATGAGTCTATGGAGAGGAGAGAAATCTGGAGAAAACCAGAGAGAGAGAGGGATAAGGAGAAAGAGGGAGAGAGAGAGGGAGAGAGAGAGAGAGAGAGAGAGAGCGAGAGACAGAAACAGAGAGAGAGGCAGAGACAGACAGACAGACAAACAGAAATAAACGCGTAGATAAACAGGAAGACGGGTTAACAAAAATAGAGTGCAGAAAAAAGTCTGAGTATCTTGTGTCTTTGATCTTAGGCATTCTTCTAATATTTATCGTGTGTGTGTGTGTGTGTGTGTGTGTGTGTGTGTGTGTGTGTGTGTGTACTCACCTAGTTGAGGTTGCAGGGATCGAGTCCGAGCTCCTGGCCCCGCCTCTTCACTGATCGCTACTAGGTCACTCTCCCTGAACCGTGAGCTTTATCATACCTCTGCTTAAAGCTATGTATGGATCCTGCCTCCACTACATCGCTTCCCAAACTATTCCACTTCCTGACTACTCTGTGGCTGAAGAAATACTTCCTAACATCCCTTTGATTCATCTGAGTCTTCAACTTCCAACTGTGTCCCCTTGTTGCTGTGTTCCATCTCTGGAACATCCTGTCTTTGTCCACCTTGTCAATTCCTCTCAGCATTTTGTATGTCGTTATCATGTCCCCCCTATCTCTCTTGTCCTCCAGTGTCGTCAGGTTGATTTCCCTTAACTTCTCCTCGTAGGACATACCTCTTAGCGCTGGGACTAGTCTTGTTGCAAACCTTTGCACTTTCTCTAGTTTCTTTACGTGCTTGGCCAGGTGTGGGCTCCAGACTGGTGCCGCATACTCCAATATGGGCCTAACGTTCACGGTGTACAGGGTCCTCAACGATTCCTTATTAAGATGTCGGAATGCTGTTCTGAGGTTCGCTAGGCGCCCATATGCTGCAGCAGTTATTTGGTTGATGTGCGCTTCAGAAGATGTGCCTGGTGTTATACTCACGCCAAGATCTTTTTCCTTGAGTGAGGTTTGTAGTCTCTGGTCCCCAAGACTGTATTCCGTCTGCGGTCTTGTTTGCCCTTCCCCAATCTTCATGACTTTGTACTTGGTGGGGGTTGAACTCCAGGAGCCAATTGCTGGACCAGGTCTATTCCTTCCGTCATGTCGTTCACAAATGCAACAGCACTGGTCCTAGGACTGACCCCTGTGGGACCCCGCTGGTCACAGGTGCCCACTCTGACACCTCGCCAAGTACCATGACTCGCTGCTGTCTTCCTGACAAGTATTCCCTGACAAGTATTCCCTGTTATCCCTGTTTGGTCCTCCAGTTTTTGCAATAATCTCTTGTGTGGAACTGTGTCAAACACCTTCTTGCAGTCCAAGAAAATGCAATCTACCCACCCCTCTTTATCTTGTCTTACTGCTGTCACCATGTCGTAGAACTCCAGTAGGTTTGTAACACAGGATTTCCCGTCCCTGAAACCATGTTGGGTGCTGTTGATGAGATCATTCCTTTCTAGGTGTTCCACCACTCTTCTCCTGACAATCTTCTCCATGACTTTGCATACTATACATGTCAGTGACACTGGTCTGTAGTTTAGTGCTTCATGTCTGTCTCCTTTTTTAAAGATTGGGACTACATTTGCTGTCTTCCATGCCTCAGGCAATCTCCCTGTTTCGATAGATGTATTGAATATTGTTGTTAGTGGTACACGTAGCGCCTCTGCTCCCTCTCTCAGGACCCATGGAGAGATGTTATCTGGCCCCATTGCCTTTGAGGAATCTAGCTCACTCAGAAGCCTCTTCACTTCTTCCTCGGTTGTGCGTGCGTGCGTGTGTGTGTGTGTGTGTGTGTGTGTGTGTGTGTGTGTGTGTGTGTGTGTGTGTGTGTGTGTGTGTGTGTGTGTGTGTGTGTGTGTGTGTGTGTGCGTGCGTGTGTGTGTGTGTGTACTCACCTAGTTGTACTCACCTAGTTGAGGTTGCGGGGGTCGAGTCCGAGCTCCTGGCCCCGCCTCTTCACTGATCGCTACTAGGTCACTCTCCCCGAGCCGTGAGCTTTATCATACCTCTGCTTAAAGCTATGTATGGATCCTGCCTCCACTACATCGCTTCCCAAACTATTCCACTTACTGACTACTCTGTGGCTGAAGAAATACTTCCTAACATCCCTGTGATTCATCTGTGTCTTTAGGTTCCAACTGTGTCCCCTTGTTACTGTGTCCAATCTCTGGAACATCCTGTCTTTGTCCACCTTGTCAATTCCCCTCAGTATTTTGTATGTCGTTATCATGTCCCCCCTATCTCTCCTGTCCTCCAGTGTCGTCAGGTTGATTTCCCTTAACCTCTCCTCGTAGGACATACCTCTTAGCTCTGGGACTAGTCTTGTTGCAAACCTTTGCACTTTCTCTAGTTTCTTTACGTGCTTGGCTAGGTGTGGGTTCCAAACTGGTGCCGCATACTCCAATATGGGCCTAACGTATACGGTGTACAGGGTCCTGAACGATTCCTTATTAAGATGTCGGAATGCTGTTCTGAGGTTTGCTAGGCGCCCATATGCTGCAGCAGTTATTTGGTTGATGTGCGCTTCAGGAGATGTGCCTGGTGTTATACTCACCCCAAGATCTTTTTCCTTGAGTGAGGTTTGTAGTCTCTGACCCCCTAGACTGTACTCCGTCTGCGGCCTTCTTTGCCCTTCCCCAATCTTCATGACTTTGCACTTGGTGGGATTGAACTCCAGGAGCCAATTGCTGGACCAGGTCTGCAGCCTGTCCAGATCCCTTTGTAGTTCTGCCTGGTCTTCGATCGAGTGTATTCTTCTCATCAACTTCACGTCATCTGCAAACAGGGACACCTCAGAGTCTATTCCTTCCGTCATGTCGTTCACAAATATCAGAAACAGCACTGGTCCTAGGACTGACCCCTGCGGGACCCCGCTGGTCACAGGTGCCCACTCTGACACCTCGCCACGTACCATGACTCGCTGCTGTCTTCCTGACAAGTATTCCCTGATCCATTGTAGTGCCTTCCCTGTTATCCCTGCTTGGTCCTCCAGTTTTTGCACCAATCTCTTGTGTGGAACTGTGTCAAACGCCTTCTTGCAGTTCAAGAAAATGCAATCCACCCACCCCTCTCTCTCTTGTCTTACTGCTGTCACCATGTCATAGAACTCCAGTAGGTTTGTGACACAGGATTTCCCGTCCCTGAAACCATGCTGGCTGCTGTTGATGAGATCATTCCTTTCTAGGTGTTCCACCACTCTTCTCCTGATAATCTTCTCCATGATTTTGCATACTATACATGTCAGTGACACTGGTCTGTAGTTTAGTGCTTCATGTCTGTCTCCTTTTTTAAAGATTGGGACTACATTTGCTGTCTTCCGTGTGTGTGTGTGTGTGTGTGTGTGTGTGTGTGTGTGTGTGTGTGTGTGCTCATGCGTGTGCACGCATATATGTACACTCAAAGGCATATGCCTCTCGGAATATGCATTCTCAGTTAAGTAGGACTCACCTAGTTGTACTCACTTAACTGTAGTTGCAGGGGGTCGAGACTCAGCTCCTGGCCCCGCCTCTTCACTGGTCGCTACTTGGTCCTCTTTCTCCTTGCTCCATGAGCTTTATCATACCTCATCTTAAAACTGTGTATGGCTCCTGCCTCCACTGCATCACTTGCTAGACTATTCCACTTCCTGACTGCTCTGTGACTGAAGAAATACTTCCTAACATCGCTTTGACTCATCTGAGTCTTCAGCTTTAAAATGTGACCACTTGTTCCTGTGTCCCATCTCTGGAACATCATGTCTCTGTTCGCTTCATCTATTCCTCGCAGTATTTTGTATGTCGTTATCATGTCTCCCCTGACCCTCCTGTCCTCCAGTGTCGTCAGGCCGATTTCTCTTAACCTTTCTTCTTTCTTCCTAGGACATTGTGTGTGTGCGTGTGTGTGTGTGTGTGTGTGTGTGTGTGTGTGTGTGTGTGTGTGTGTGTGTGTGTGTGTGTGTGTGTGTGTGTGTGTGTGTGTGTGTGTGTGTGCGTGCGTGTGTGTGTGTGTGTGTGTGTGTGTGTGTGTGTGTGTGTGCTCATGCGTGTGCACGCATGTATGTACACTCAAAGGCATATGCCTCTCGGAATATGCATTCTCAGTTAAGTAGGAGTCACCGATTTTTTTTAAAAAAGTAGTTACTCTAATACACGCACACACAGTTTTGTCTTTCTTCTTTCAAGAAAGCGGCCGTTTCCCACCGAAGCAAGGTGGCCAGAAAAGAGAAACAAAATTTTCTCGTTATAACCTTAGTAATGTATACAAAATTGGTTACCAGCCTTTTAGTCGACTCTTACGACAGGCATGGCTTACGGAGGAAGAATTCTGTTCCACTTCTCCATGGTGATACGAGGAAATAAACAAGAACAAGAACTAGCAAGAAAATAGAAGAAAACTGAAAGAGGTGTTCATATATATGCTTGTATATATTTCACACTACGCATGTGTAGTTTGAAATAAGTGTAAGTAGAAGTAGCAAGATATACCTAAAATCTTCCAAGTTTATGAGACAGAAAAAAACACCAGCAATCCTTCAGTGATGTAAAATAATTGCAGGCTTACGTTTTACATTCACTTGGCAGGTCGGTAGTACCTCTCTGGTCGGTTGCTGTCTACCAACCTTCTACCTACACTCATATATATATATATATATATATATATATATATATATATATATATATATATATATATATATATATATATATATATATATATATATATATATGTCGTACCGAATAGATAAAAGTGGTCAATTAAAAAGAACTCATTTAAAATTAAGTCTTTTCTAAAATTTTCTCTTATACGTATAAAGATATATTTTGTTCATTTATTTTAATGTAAAATTAATAATTTTGTTCCAAAAGAACCTTAGAAAACTTACTTAGCATTATTATAACAAACACAATATTATTTAGCCGCATCCAATTAATATATTTTAGATAAGTTTACAATAATTTAATAAACAAACACAATGAAATATTTGATGTCATGTAATTATGTAAAGAAAGAACACATGCAATAGATTATCATACAGACAGACCACCAGTTAAGTGGCGGGTTCAGATATCACAAAAATGCTAGTAAATAACAAAAAAGGCACAATACCGTGACTGGAACGATACACAAATAACCCGCACATAAAAGAGAAAAGCTTACGACGACGTTTCGGTCCGACTTGGACCAAGTCGGACCGAAACGTAGTCGTAAGCTTCTCTCTTTTATGTGCGGGTTATTTGTGTAAAATGCTAGTACATATAAGCACTGACTAACAAACATAAGCTTTGACGTAGATTGACAAAGAGGTAGGTATAAAGTCCGACATAAAAAAAAAAGGCAGATAGATATACATAAACAGAAAAAGGCTTTCTGATGAGCTTTAACCAAGGCATGCAGTGCTTGGAGAGATACCGAGAATTATCTATGAGGTTCATAAATGGAGCTTCTCCCTCGCAAGACGTGAGTCCGGTCACGCTTTGACCTGACCTTACAACACTGAAGTTAGACCTGCTCACGCCCACGGATCAGTCTTAGTCAACAACACCGTCGGTTCGACCTGGCGTAACTATATCGAGAATCAGACCTGGCTTCACCCATAGTTCGATTAACATGACCTCACCTACACTGATGGCTCGACCTGTCACAACTATTGCGCGACCTGACCACGCCTATTGCTGGGACTGGTTCAACCTCGCCACATATATGGTTTTACCAGACCTGACCACACCCATGGTTCAACCTTTCATCACCACATCGCATGCTGATAATTTTTAAGTAATATTTGATGAAATTTTTTTGGTCTCAAACTTTCTATTACTACTGCTATTACTGTTACTACTACTACTACTACTACTACTACTACTACTACTACTACTACTACACCGATTGTTCGAAAGTGGCTTTTACCACACATGTAGGAGAGGCTATTATTTGGACAACGTTTCTCACTGTATAGGTTTTCACCTACAGAGTGAAACGTTGGCCTTATAAAAGCTTGCTCTGCAGCCTATGTGTTTTCTCTGTTGTCAAGAGAAAGTAGGTTGATTTTAATTTTCGCTTAATACAATTTCATTTAAATTTTGACAGTATTTGTCTGTTGTAAATTATAAAGAATTTAAATTAGATAACCCAATAAAGACAAAAAATAAAATTTCTTGCCAGTAGAGTGAGTCATTGGAATTCACATCTCATTTTTTTTTTTTTTTTAAGATTATTTGAAATGAAATTTATGCATCCTTATCAGTATAAAAATTAAATGGAAATGTTTTCAATTACTTTTTTTCTTTAACAAAAGAAGTCGTGGAAAAAATTAGAAGGTAAAAATAATGGACATAAGTATTCAATTTTGAATTCATCGAGATCATTGGATTGCACAGTGACATTATGTTATACTGAGACTAACAGAGAGAGAAACTGGCTAATAAATATGTACGGATAGACCTGCGTAGACATATATAGCAGAAAGACATGTATGACAGATATGGAAGTAAACAGACATGATTATATATATATATATATATATATATATATATATATATATATATATATATATATATATATATATATATATATATATATATATATATATATATATATATATATATATATATATATATATATATATATATATATATATATATATAAATATATGTATATATATATATATATATATATATATATATATATATATATATATATATATATATATATATATATATATATATATATATATATATATATATAAATATATATATATATATATATATATATATATATATATATATATATATATATATATATATATATATATATATATATATATATATATATATATATATATATATATATGCAATAAGATCACAGTAAACTGGTGATTTTAAAATATGCAAAACAAACACTGTGAAAGCGCTTGGAATTTCACTACTCTTTCACAGTGGTTGTTTTGCATATATATATATATATATATATATATATATATATATATATATATATATATATATATATATATATATATATATATATATATATATATTTATATATATATGTCGTGCCGAATATGTAAAACTGGTCAATTAGCAAGAACTCATTTAAAATTAAGTCCTTTCTAAAATTTTGTCTTACACGTTTAAAGATATATTTTTTTCATTAATGCTGATGTAAAAATTTATAATTTTGCACCAAAAGGAACTTAGAAAACTTACCTAACCTTATTATAACAAGAGTAATTTATTTTAGCCTAACCCAACTAAATATATTTTAAATTTGTTTACAATAATTTAATACTAAACAAACACAGTGAAATATATTTTTTTCGTTAGGTTCAGAATGATTTTGGTGAAATTATTGCATACACAAATTTTCACTTGTCCTATATGGCAAGATGAGCGTTGCTATTTAAGCCAAGATCGCAAGTTCTGCCTATTCGGCACGACATATATATATATATATATATATATATATATATATATATATATATATATATATACATATATATAGGGAGATACCACCTCTAGAACTTTACTGGGGACCCTTATCCTCAGGGAAGACAAACGTATCTCACGGAAAAGTCAAGGTTCTCCCCGCAGCTGTTTGAATATTTTCTTCTCCTACCACTCCCCATATATATATATATATATATATATATATATATATATATATCTCGTGCCGAATATGTAAAACTGGTCAATTAGCAAGAACTCATTTAAAATTAAGTCCTTTCTAAAATTTTCTCTTATACGTTTAAAGATATATTTTTTCCATTAATGTTGATGTAAAAATATATAATTTTGCACCAAAAGGAACTTAGAAAACTTACCTAACCTTATTATAACAAGAACAATTTATTTTAGCCTAACCCAACAAAATATATTTTAGATTTGTTTACATTAATTTAATACTTAACAAATACAGTGAAATATATTTTTTTTCGTTAGGTTCAGAATGATTTTGGCGAAATTATTGCATACACAAATTTTCACTTGTCATATATGGCAAGATGAGCGTTGCTATTTAAGCCAAGATCGCAAGTTCTGAGTATTAGGCACGACATATATATATATATATATATATATATATATATATATATATATATATATATATATATATATATATATTTATATGTATATATATATATATATATATATATATATATATATATATATATATATATATATATATATATATATATATATATATATATATAGGATGAACTGTGACCAAGACCTGCCGTGCGTGAGAATAACGAAATATCTCTGTGAGGTCCATTAATGGAACTTCCTCCTTTCTTTACGTGAGTTCATAGTGAATTCAGCCTTGACGGAACTGAATCTTTGAGGATGCTGTACCTACTTCAGTGACTAATATTTGGTAGCTGGTTAATCTCCCGAATAACCCACACGGGCTTAGCGCTTCACATAGGTAATATTTATCTTACAGTTACTGTACACACGGTTTAATGAATGAATAAAAGAGCCAGTTCGAAATTTAATACAAGATATGAAATTCTTTGAACCACTATTATTTTTTTAGATTTAATTGTTAGTCATTAATTTGTCTGTGCTTGTCTGCCTCTCTTACTCTCTCTCTCTCTCTCTCTCTCCAACTAAACAACACCTGTTTCCAGACACCTCTATTAATTACTACAACTGCTAACTATTTACCAGTGTTAAACGATTTATAAAGCTGCATGTGTTACATCCCCCAAAAGATAAAGCAGAATTGCGTGTGTCTGTCAGAGTTCGGCGGCAGGAAAGAACACACTCACCATATATAGATTTCGCCCACGAAACCTGTAACAGGTACAACGAACAGAGAAATTAGTCTGTCAGCTGTGAGAGTCCAGAAAACCTGAGATGGAGAGAGAGAGAGAGAGAGAGAGAGAGAGAGAGAGAGAGAGAGAGAGAGAGAGAGAGAGAGAGAGAGAGAGAGAGAGAGAGAGAGAGAGAGAGAGAGAGATTGGGCGGTAGAGAGACTAGCACCAGAACTGGACTTTGGCAGCCCAATCCATTAATCTCACACTTTGTCCTAACCCAACAAAAGCAGCCTTCATCTTGTCTGTCTTTGTAACTAGAACGTAAATATATTAGACTAAAAGTCTGCCCAATCAAGCAAATCTTTTCTCCAGAAGAAATGTAAGAGATACAAGGAAAACTATGTATATAGAGTGATCACAGCTGACCTCAAGACTTGCCCGCCAGTTATTTATGTTATTCACGAGAATACATTTACACTCACGAAAGATCAACAGAAAACTGAGAGAGGGCGTTTGCTTCCGAACATAATGACAAGTCAGGAAACATTTCTGCATTCACATCGTGTGAAATGTTTGCGAAAGGCTGTAATTTGGTTTCTTTAAGTATCAACAGGTTAAAAAAAATCGGTACCAGATGGTCGTTACAATAACTGCGGAGGAAGTATTTCCACATTTATATCGCATAGACCCCTCGCGCTAAGGTGAAAAGAACAGCTTTGATGCTTTGGTGTGCTTTGATGCCCTTGAATTGCTGTTCTTGGTACAAGGAACTGGAGCTACCCTCTCGTTTCATGATTCAAACCTGATTCCCTCCTGTTCCTCAGGCGTTGCATGATCCCCCTACTGCCATAGCGCTTCCACAGTATAATAATTATAAATTTAACAGTACACGAAACACAATAACCGTTTGGTGCTCTAAATCGCAAGTTTTGCCTATTCGGTACTACATTATATATATATATATATATATATATATATATATATATATATATATATATATATATATATACAAGGAATTCGCAAGAGCAGGCGAATTATACACAAACACTTATCTCTGGCCGAAGGACACTCGAACCTACGAAACTTGGAACAAGGTACGCAGTGCTTTACCATTCTCTCCACACTAGCGTGAGCTGGGCGCCAAGGTATTGGTCCAGTGTGGTGAGGTTGGCAAAGCACTGCTTATCTTGTTCCAAGGTTCCTAGGTTCGAGTCCCCTTCGGCCAGAGATCAGTGTTTGTTTATATATATATATATATATATATATATATATATATATATATATATATATATATATATATATCATGCACATTATATGTATCCCTTGTATCATTCAGTGTGTGTGCTTAAGCGTTGCCATTCATAGGTAAAGTAGTGACTTACCGCAGGTGCACTCATACATAACTAAGTCCACATGTTAGAATGCTCTCAACATCTCTTTTCACAACCCAGCGAAGCCAGAAAAAAATGAACTTTTTTTTCATTGTTAAGAATTTAAACAATGCTGCTCGAGCGGTTTTCGGGAAAAGTGTTAATTTTAGCTTTAAACTAACACTTTAAAAACAATGAAATACTGACTTTGATTAGGAGGATGGCCTGTTTCCAAACACTTTATTCACGCCCTCCGTTATCCATTATCCTGAGCTTCCACCAAATTGCATAAACTATTTGTCATTATTGTATTGAAGTAGATTCGGTGACCTCCCAGGGGTTATACAGCGTCTGGGAAATGAAAGTAATCAAGTGTGAAGTAAAGTAAAAATTGCTTCATTTCCTGGGATAAAGAGCCCTTTACCAACACAGTGGCGCCAACCTTGTAAAGGGTAAGGAACAATTTATGAACCATGCTGTTTACGTTCTATTGGCTGGTTTGGAGTGCATTGATAACCCCATCAGTTTCAGAAAATGAGCGAAATGATTTCATTATTGATCGGACAACCTTTATTCCGGACCACTACCCATATTAGAAACAATAGTAAAGATTTGCACAATATCTCTGAGGACATGTAAATGTTATAAGCATAATGTTATATTTTGAAAAACTCCAGTGAAGTTAGTAACTTATTTCTCGTGGATTTACTAACAGCACCAGTAAAGATATTCTAGTAATGATGCATCAGTAATCCTGTAGTAATTATAATTCACCACTAATAATGCATCAGTATTATGATGTCCCAATAATGATTTACTAATAATAATGAACTAATAATGATAATGCACAAAAAATATATACTAGTAATGATGCCCCAGAGTGATGCCCCAATAATAATGCCTCAATAATGATACCCAAATAATGATGCATCATAAAGGATACACCATTAATGATCCCAAAAACAGATACATCAATAACGATACGCCAATAATTTCGAGTTAATAATCTATCATAGCGTCATAAAACATAAATACAAACATTTGTACTTATGTTTTATGATACTATGATAGATTATTAACTATTTGCAATTTTAAGCTTTCCATCTTAGTAAATTTTTAATAAAATAATGTGTTAATTAGGAAGATGGCATACACTAGTACATAATTAAGCGGCAGACGGCTCAGGACCCCAATGGAAATAAGTCACACTGCCATATTTCGGGACATCATAGATTAAACTTATATTAAGTGATTTAGTGTGTGGAAAATTACATTTATCTGGATGTAACTCATAATGTACATACCAGTAAATGATAACAAAGATAATTATTATTCATCAAAGTTACATAGACAAGTAGGAATTTGGGACACCTAGGTCATAAAAATGTCCCCCCTCGATACCTACAACTGTCATGTCCACAAGTTGGAGTCTCCTCTGCACAGGCACAGAACTTCCAATTTTTTATAACATAATTTTTATTAAATACAATATAGACCATTAATTTACATATACTGCATTTCCAGAAAATATATACATTATTTTCCACACTGTGGCCGGGTGGAGTTCGTTGCTAAACAACTCAAATTGCTCATTTGGCAATGGTGGAGGACCTGGGTACATATAGGATCTGGCATCCACATGGCGACATATTACACAAGATTTAATCACCCCTTTTACACTTTGTCGTCCTTGTGGAATCCAGAAAGTTTCCCTAATACAATTTAAGGTATTTTGCACTCCACCATGCATTACATTTTTATGGGCATTTAAAACAATTAAATTTGTTAGATGATGAGTTTTGGGCAGTAAGATAGGGTGTTTAGCATAATCACCCAATTCAGCATTTTGTAACCTACCCCTGCACCTAATTACATTGTTCTCTAAATACAGCCCCAATTTCTCTATTATGGAACCTTTCACAATTTTTCTTTCCATTATCAATTTAATCTCATTTCCATAGATTTCCTCCTGTACCCTCTTTATCCAGTATTCAAGAGGATGTGAAAACTTATATGAGATATTCATCTTGTTTAGAAATTTAAACACCAACTTAGTTACATTGATTAGTTTGGGTAAAGAAGAATACCTATTTATATCAATGGCTAAGGAAGGACAAACTATTGAAGTGATGGTCACAGTAATTTCAACAGGAGCAATATACACCTTTTGTAGAGGCCAATTAGCTTTATTTACCAACCAGCTCAGTCCTTTAAACCATGATACAGCATTTACAAATTTAACATAAGGTAAACCTCAAGACAAGAAATCAGCTGGATTCTCCTCACCAGGTATATGATTAAATGTTAACATATGCTGACCCAAACTATTATACTTCTCTTGCATCTGTTTAATTTCAGCGACTCTGTTTTGTACGTACACAATTTTACTGTTTCCATTACGAATCCATTGTGAGGATACCTCATTATCAGACCAAATTACAGTGTCACTAATATTTATCTCCTGCAACTTATTTCTTAAATAATTAGCTAACTTGACACCTACATAAATGGCTGTTAATTTCAACTGAGGTAAAGAACGTGATTTAATTGGAGACACTTTAGCCTTAAACATAACAAGAGAAATAACACTATTACACTGAAGATAAGCAACTGCTCCATATGCCAATTTTGAAGCATCACAAAAAATGTGGAGTACATTTTTCCCATTTGGATTGGCCACCTGGCGTGGGAGCTCCAACATTGGAATTTTCTCATAATCACCAATTAATTCATCCCACCTGTTAATGAATTCCTCAGGTAGAGTCTCATCCCAAGCACATTTAAGTTTCCATGTTTCCTGTATTAATAATTTCCCTCTTATAGTAAGGGGTGACACTAAACCTAGTGGATCAAAATATTTGGAAACTTCAGCAAGCAAAACTCTCTTAGTTAATTTATTGGGCATACTGTAATTATTAGGTTTTAACATTAACAAATCTCTCTCAGTATCCCAAGTTAATCCCAATACATTACTACATTTTGGGACTTCATCTCCAGGGTAATCTTTACTTATTTTGTTCTTTAATTTGGACGAATTACTATTCCATTCCCTCAGAGGCATATTTGCATTATTTTATTAGCCTCTCTATAAGTCATTAACAGTTCCTCTTCAGTTGACGTCACACCCAGGAAATTGTCTGCATAAAATTGTTTGCTCATTACTTTACTCATTGGACTTCCTGTACATATAAGATGTGCATTTATCGTTGCTTGAAGTAGGAACGGACTGGATGTAGCACCAAATAATACGCTCCTAAAGCGAAAGGTTTTCAGAGGGCTAAGTGGGTCAATAAAATTCTCAGGCCATAAGAAGCGGATACAATCCTGGTCAGCCTCTTGTAAACCCACTCTCAGGAAAGCTTTACTTATGTCAGCCATAAAGGCATAATTCTTCATCCTGAAATTTAATAAGATATCTCCTAATTTTTCCGTCAACGACGGACCTGTCATCAAACAGTCATTTAAACTAGGTACATTTTTGTTACTCCTGGCACTACAATTAAACACAATCCTCAAAGGAGTGGTCTTAGAATCCTTCTTCACTCCGTGATGTGGCAAATAGTGACCATAAATTTTGGCTTGCTCAGGAGGTACCTCTTCTATAAATTTATTAATTAACTGCTCAGCAATTATATCATTATAGGCAGTTAACAATTCTGGTGTCTTACTCAATTGGTGGAGCTGAGCCTTTAATTGTCCATATGCCATTCTGTAATTAGTGGGCAATTGTGGATGGCTCAGTCTCCACAGAAGTCGCACCCAGTAATGTCCAGATTCAAATTTTACATCTCTCAGGTATTGTTCCTGAGTAAAAGAATCATCTGGACTTTCTTCATTTACATTTATTCCAATGCTGTCTAATTCCACAATTTATGCACTGGCTCAACACCATCCTCTATGGAAGAATTATACTGGGGTACGATTTCATGAGTAAGACACACAGTTATGGTATTGGTAGTTTCCTCTAGTCATGAATTATTATTACTAGGAATCCTACCATACATTACATGGCCTCCTGCAGTCTTTAAAAGGGTGACACCACATTTCTTTATCATACCCTTTACAACGGAGGCATAATAGTCACTACCTATCAAAATATTTATCGGGCCTACAGAATCATCACTTACACCAGAAGGTGCTAAATTTACATTATGTGAAAGTCTTTCTGTAGCTTCACTAAGCCCTACTGTAGATATTTTCTCTGGAAGTCTATCTACAATTACTGCATTAACACGTTTATTCTCATTGCCCAACCTGACAGTTACATAAACAGTGTCATGCAATTGAGCCCTTTTATCCGAGAGAAAACCAGTTAATTTTAAAGTTGTGGGACCTCCCATCTGCGCTTTCATACCATCAAGACATTTACGTTTTATGAAAGTACGCTGGGATCCCTGGTCCAATAATGCAGTTACATTTTTTTATTTATGCCTTTCATCATCAATTTTTACCTGTAACACAGGTAAGGCTACTTCAGCAAAACCATCATTATTAACATTAGCAGCAATTTTTACATTAGCTACTGTTGTGTTAGGATTGTCAACATTATCTTTATTATCAACACTATCATATAGACTTTTACACATGACTATATGGGGTCTTCCTTTGTGACATTGATAACAGTTGTTTAATATGGGATGACAATCCTTTACATTGTGATTACCTAAACACCTGATACAACTGTCAAGTTCCTCCAATCTTTCAACTTTATCATTCCATGAATTGTATGCATTGCAATTCTTAGAAAAATGAGTACCCTTGCAGAAAAGACAATCTCTCTTTTCTTTGTCTGGTTTCTTATTAACTGGGCTACTCTTAGGAGGGTAGTTATTTTTCTTACCTTGTTAAGAATCATTATTTCTGATTCCTGCTACTTGATATGCACCTATCATTAGAAGGCTTGTATGGTATCTGAGCATCTCCTCTAATCTGTTCTGAGGTAAAATAATTTGAATTACACAGGCTAGATCACTCCTATCATGCACAGCTGCTTTAAAATTGACAAAACTCCTCTCAATTTTCTCCAGGATTAAATACAGGTTAACATAATTCTGGGGTTTTGGTAAAGACATCTTATTTGTTGGAGCAGATTGATTAACTGCTTGGTTTACACATTTTAGTTTATTCAAGGCCTGGCTTTTACAAGAAGAATCTTTTCCTCTAATTCATAATGCTGATTAATCATAGGATCTACTTCAGTCTCATCTACACCAGTTTACTAATAAATCTCCTTCATATTTGTTGTATTATAATTTGTATGAATCATATCTATTTAAAGCATCTAAATACAATTTTAAAATCATCAGTATTCACAGTTTCTTGAATCATTAATTCCAAGCACTTATTATATGCCTTGGGATTACATGACCTTTTCTAGCCTGTAGTGATGCTTTCTTTGCTCTATGTCCATATGTTTGTCTTACAAACAGGTCTCCCTCAACATTCGTTTCAGCTTTCGCGGGCTTCAAACATTCACTTGAATTCCCAACTCACCAAATTCCCAACCGCCAAATCACATTCAGTTTCCCACCACCTGCGAGTCCCTACTACCTCCCTCCGACCCCGCAACTGGCAGCCAGCCCTCCCACCACTCCAGTGTGGTGAGTGTTTTGTTTGTTCATTATTTGCTATTAAACTGCAGTATAAAATAATGTAAACACATTCAAGACTGCATATTGGAATGGCTATTTGGACAGGTATTGGACAGTGACATCATGTGTTTACTCTTGAACACAGCAAAGAATCAAACATTTCTGCTACTGCTAATAATAACAATAGTAATATGTAATAATAATAATAATAATAATAATAATAATAATAATAATAATAATAATACGATATAATTGAAGAAGGAAATTGGACAAGAAAATGCGAGGGAGTGGTTGACACATCGTCAGTGTGGCTTTGTTTATGCTAGAGTGAACATTAGTCTCCCTGCTCTTCCAAACGTTTCACAATAATTCATTTGTTTGGTGGCATAGATTGGAGTGTGACTGGAGTGGTTGAGGCAGTGGTAGGGGTGATAGAGGCAGTGGTAGGGGCGGTGATAGAGGCAGTGGTAGAGGCAGTGGTGGGAAGCACTGGTAGGGGCGGTGATGGGGCAGTGGTAAAGGCGGTGATAGAAGCGATGGTAGAGAGGCGGTGTTAGAGGCAGTGATGTTACTAACATATGTTATAAATAATAATAGTACATTATGAATAGCATTTATTATTATTGTATAAAATGTTATTAATATTAACATGCTATTATTATTTATAACATCTGTATGGTAAATACCACTGCCTCTATCTACCTCTATTCACTCTCTATCACTGCTCTATCCTGCCTCTATCACTGTCTCTATCACTACCCTCTACCACCTCAACAGCTGAATTATTGTGAAATGTTTGGAGAACAGGGAGACCAATGTTCACTCCAGCATAAACAAAGCCACACTGACTGATGTAATCAACCACTCCCTCGTATTTTTGTCAATTTCCTTCTTCAGTTATATCGTATTATTATTATTATTATTATTATTATTATTATTATTATTATTATTATTATTATTATTATTACTATGTTATTATTAGCAGTAGCGAAATGTTTGATTCTTTGCTGTGTTCAAGAAAATAAACACATGATGTCACGTAATACCTGTTCAAAAAGCGTCAATATGCAGTCATGAATGTGTTTACATTATTTATACTGTAGTTTAATAGCAAATAATGAACAAACAAAACACTCACCACACTAGTGTGGTGGGAGGGCTGGCTGCCAGTTGAAGTCGGAAGAGATGTGGGACTGGCATTGGTGAGAAGTGGTGGAGGCATTGGTGGAGTCTGTGGTATTTAATAACGCACATGTTATTAAGAAGCATAACATGTATATATTTAGTACAACTTACGACGTTTTCTGTATTTTATGATTGTTCTGGTTCCAAGAAATATTGTATTATATTTCCCTACTGCCACCTCTCCTGCCATACGGTTTATGGGCGCTTCCCGCTCATACCGCATTTATTAAGATTGATGGACTGAACCATCATAAAGGGTTTGAAGGACTGATTACCTCATTCCCCTCCTGTTCTTAATTTTCCCCCTACTTTGGACTATGGACTGTGTGGCGAAACTTTTCCCCAAAAAAGATACCAAAGGTTCACATGTGTCTAATTTATCAACATGTCGGTTCTCTGAACCATTATCACAAATGCGCCCGAACCTTATTTTAATAAGGTTCTTGGATATTTTTCCCATTATTCTTTCCCCAAGTAGGATTTTGTCCAGTCATGGCCGAAAAAAATTTCCCTAACTTTAAAAATGCGAAAAAATCCCCATTGAGTGTTCTGGGTTTGATCCCCGACAAAAATTTCCCGACACCTTTTTTCCCGTTCATCTACAACAAATAGGTACCGGGGTTATTTGATTGGGGGGGGCGCATTCTGGGGAAAAAATTAAGGACACCAATGGAAATAAGACAGAAGATCCTCGATGACTACTGTTTTTTGGGGTTTTCCCGGGTGGCTAACCCCCTGGGGCTAAAAACCGAATTAAATCTTTCTCTCTTTAAATACCCCCTTAGTTTCTACACGCATATGCTGCTGTATGATAATCTATTTAAATGTATTTATGTATACCTAAATAAACTTACTTGCTCTAAAGTAACTAGCCAGCCGACCTATAAATGTTGTTTGTTGGATAAAACTGAAGGGGAATTATATGTTATAGAAAAAGTAATAGGGGGTCCTCTTATAATGGTAACTTTTATGTTTCATTGTGATTTACAATTCTTGTTATGTTATAAATAGATTTTTTAAGTTTAGCATTAAAATGTTTTAAATAAAAAGGTATTTTAAATTTTGTATTATCGGCATATGGGAGTTATATGTATAAAAAGGAAGCAAGACAGTGATGATGATAACAAGTACCCACAAAACTTTTTGCTTAGATTAATTATGTAAAATCTTCAAATTACCCTGTTTCAAATCATTGAGTCATACTGATGGTCTCCTATCCCAATATATTTCAACACGAATAACTCCGAAAAAAATTTTACCAAATTGTTATAAAGACTCAGTATGTCATAAATCACTTACAAAATTGAATATACAAAAAATTAAAAAATTTCAAAAACAAGCATTCCTGTTAACTCCAAATAAAACTTTATAGTTTTGAAATTTTTTCTCCTAAATGCTCTTGATAACAAGGCTTTCTGTACAGTAGTTTGTACATGTTAGTTAATCTATTTCAGTTTTATAAACCATTACCATTATCTTTATAAACCACAATATGCAGGGACAAAAGGTGACTTGCTGGGGGTGCCAAATAAAAGGGGTTAATCTCGATTACCCATTAAATTAAAATAATTGTGCAAATTCACTAAATTTTGCAGTCTATATATTTTTTTTGCCCCGGTTTTCTTATAGATACTAAAAAGTGAATGTCTAAAAATGTATTTGTACTGGGGAAATGGATGCAAAGAATATACGGGAACAACAAAAGTCATAAAAATGTTTAGGAATCAGCGTGGTATATACTAGTCAAATGAGAAATAGCGGGGATATATTAGACTTTGGGCCAAAATCCGTGGATTCAATAAATAAAAAAAAAAATCATGGGATCAAAAGATGTTATGAATATTGTAGCCCCCTAATGGATATAATAATACAATAATAATATTTTTTTTAACTAAAGTACATGTACAGGGTATACGGCCTAACTGCAAACATACTACTAAAAGAAACCCCTTTGTTATGCCCCTGTCGGGCAAATTAGGTCATGCCCCAGGATGCGCCCACACCAGTCGCTAACCCCAGGTCCCATTTTCTGATGGGAACATGGGCAACAGGGGGAAAGAAACACGCCAATGTTTCTCTCTCATCGTTAAAATTTTTGATTATCCCGCAACTCTCCTAAAAATACTAAATCTTTAGGGGTTTAAACAGTGACGCTCAAGGCATTATCAATTTTTTCTTATGATTAACTCAAATTAAACCATCCAAAAACGCCATGAGAGATTCTTTTGTTACCTTTTGAATGAGGGGGATCGGTTTTCTGTTATACTTTGTTCTACCGAAAATGCCCCTTCCTCGCATTTTTTCCCTTGATGGAGTCGGTTTGAGCCTAGGCTTGTAAGTTTATTCAGGATACACAAGTAATTAAATTTTTTAATTTTAAAATGTGTAGAGAACCTGGAGGCAAAAAAATCAAGTGACTTTTATATATATAATATATATATATAATATATATATATATATATATATATATATATATATATATATATATATATATATATATATATATATATATATATATATTTTTGTAAAAGCCGAATAGGCAAAACCCAAATTTTGGGTTTTTTAAATACAACCTCTTCCAACAGGACAAGTGAAAATTTGTGCATGCAATAATTTGAAAATTTATTTTTAAACCCTTAAAAAAAAATATATTTTTCCACTGTGTTTGTTTAGTATTAAATTACAAACAAATCTAAAATATATATAGTTGGGGAGGCTAAAATAAATTCTCTTGTTATAATAAGGGTTAGTAAAATTTTCTAAAATTCTTTTTTTGCAAAAATTTAAAAAATTTTTTCATTAACGTTAATGAAAAAAAAATCTTTAAACGTATAAAAAAAATTTCAGAAAGGACTTAATTTTAAATGAGTTCTTGCTAATTAAGTTTTACATATTCAAAGACATATATATATATATATATATATATATATATTGAAAGGGAAATTTTAAAAAAGCAGGCGAAAAATACACAAACCCCTGATCTCTTAAGGAGACTGGGAAACCCCAACCTTGGAACAAGGTCGGGTGTTTTCCCAAAATCACCCCCACTGGACAGTACCTGGGGTCCCGCTTGCACTGAAATTTGATCCAAAGGGAAGCTTTCAGGGAAAGGGTTTACGGGGTTTCATCTCATCCCCCGCATGCATCAGCCTTTTTGAATTTTTAACAATGCCAAAAGGGAAATTTTAAAAAGCAGGAAATATACACAAACACTGGGCTGGACTCCAAAGGGATTGTTTCCCGTGTGGGGAGTTTGGTATAGCACTGCATACCTTTTAAAAATTGTAGGTTCGAGTCTCCTTCAGCCAGAGATCAGTGTTTGTGATATTTCTCCTTTTCTCTTTTAAATATATATATATATATTATATATATATATATATATAATAAAATATATATATATATATATATATATATATATATATATATATATATATAAAAAATATATGTATATTATATATAAATATAAAATATATATTATAAAAATATATTTATATATATATATATATATATATATATATATATATATATATTATATATATAAAATATCAAATGAATATCAAACCGGGGAATTAACAAAACTCATTTAAAATTAAGTCCCTTTCCCCAAATTTCTCTTGTACGTTTAAAGATATTTTTTTTATTAATGTTGATGTAAAAAATTTTTAATTTTTTCCCCAAAAGGAAATTAGAAAACACCTAACCTTATTATAACAAGAACATTTTTTTTTTGCCTAACCTAACTAAATATATTTTTGAATTGTTTAAAAAATTTAATACAAAAAAAACACAGTGAAAAAATATTTTTTTGTTAGGTTAAATTCCCAAGGAAATTATTGCATACACAAATTTTCACTTGTCCTATATGGCAAAAGCATTTTCTATGTAAGCCAAAAAATGGCAAATTCTGCCCATTATTTTACATATATATATATATTTTATTTATTATTATATATAGTATATATATATATATATATATATATATATATATATATATATATATATAAAATATATATTTTTTATTATATTTTATAAAAAACCCACTGTAAAAAGAATAGAAATTTCGTTTTCGTGACTGCTAAATTATAAAGGGGAAACCCATAAAGAAAAAGCTTTCCGGGGAAAGGAAAAGGGGGCTCCAACCCCTCCACATCAGATCCCACAACAGTTAAACACCGACGCGGGGCCCCAAACGGGACGGGCCAAAGGAAAACCCCACCAACAAATTATTTACCAAGAAAATTTTTTACCCAGTTTTATTTTTTTCCCCAAATTTTTATTAATTATAAATGGTTTAAAAATTTTAATAAAAACCCAAAAAATATTAAATTTTAAAATTTAAAACTGTTTTTATGAAACAAGATTCAATTATATTCCCGACCATGGATTTGTTTGGATCCTTTTCCCCGATTTTTTAAAAAATCAACGGGATGGTTTTCTTACATGAATAAATGAGCATTGGTTTTTCCAAATTTTCCCCAATCCCTTATTTGAATTTTAATATTTTAGTTCAAAATTTTTCCCAGGTTTGAATTTTTTACCCAAAATTTTACGGGGAATTTTATAGAAAAATTTTCCATCAGCATTTTGGGGGGGAATTCTTTATCAAACTTTTTTATTGTATCAAATTTTGAATACAATTTTTAATTTTTGGTTTAAAAAGAAAGGATATCACCCAATTTTTCCCTGGTAAGGGAGAACCAACATATTTTTAGTTGAAAAAGGCTGGTTGTTTTTTTGGGATTGAAAAAAGGTATTTCTAGCAATTTTAAAAAAGATTTATAAATTCTTTTTTGGGTATTTTAAATCTTACCCTATTTCTTTAAATCATTCCCTTTTAAACCAAAAACCATCTTTTTATACATGTATGGACTAATAAAACCCCCCAAACCAGGGGAACCAGTCAGACGAATTATTGGGTGCATAGGGGCAGTTTTTTATATAAATTATCCAAACTTTGGGTATTTTTTAGCGCTATTGGCAAAAATTTTTAAATTTTTAAGTTAAAAACAAAATAGACTTTGTTTATAAATTAAAACCCTTATTTTCTTAAAAGATTTTAACATGGGATTTTATGTTAAAATTCCTTTTTTTACGAAAGTTCCGTTGATGATTGATTAAAATTTTTTCCGAAAGGGGAAAAAATTTTTAAATATGATTTACCATTGCCTTTACTATCATTAAACTTATTAAACTTTGCATTGTTTTAAAATTTGTTTTAATGATAATTTTTCCCTCAGAAGTTTTATGGGGGGAAATCCTTCCCTTTTTTATAACCAAACATAAAATTTTTTTGAAACAAGTTGCTTAAAAAAATCCCCCCCTAATGAGCTAAATGGTTCAGAATGTTGATGATATTTTTGTCTTATCCCCAAAAATGTGATATACCCTTTTCCCTTGGAAAATTAAATACACCCCATTCTATAAATTTTTTATTTGAGTTTGAAAAAATAACTCATTGTTTCTTGTTTTAATTAAAGGGTAATAATAAATTAAAATTTTAAAAATTTAAAGAAAAACAAAAAAATTTTCCCCTTGCCCACTATTATTCTTGCATAAAGGAAGAGCCCACTGTCTGTTTTTCTAAATGTTTTGAACTTTACAATTTTGTAGCCCTGAGTTCATAGATGAAAATACCCAAAAATTTATGAAATATAATGTTAAAAAACCAAAAAATTAATTGAAAAATCTTTTAAATTGCTAGAAATATTTTTTAAATTAAAAAGGGGACAACCATTATTCAACTAAAAATATTTTGGTTCTCCCTTCCCAAAAAAACTTGGTTGATATGCCTTCTTTCAAGACTTTTAATATTAAAGTGTATTAAAATCTTGATACAGTAAAAAACTTTTTTATAAAAATTTCCCCCCAAAAAGCTGATGGATTTTCTATAAGATTTGTAAAATTTGCGATAAAAGATTGGTCAAACTGGAAAAATTTGAACTAAATTAAAACAACATAAATAAAGCATTAGAACGGACAAGATTTTGTTTTATTTATTCATTAAGAGATTTTAACCCTCCAATTTATTTTCAAAAGTTGAAAGTAGTATCAAGGATTTCCCTGGGCGACAAAAATAATTAATCTTGTTTCATAAAAAAGTTTTTAAATAATTGTTCACTTTATATAAAATTGATCCATTATAATTAATAAATTTGGGAAAAATTTTAAAAATACCTGACAAATAAAATTTTTAAAATGGGTAAAAAATTTTGTTTTGGGGGGAGGACTAACCCCCGCGGGTGTTTTGTTGTGGGTCATGGGGTTTCAAACCCTTAAACCCCCGAGCTTTTTCTTTTTGGACCCAGAGATGACTGCGGCCCCTTTTCCATGGGTCACGACCAGACAAGCTGTTCCTGTGATAACGACATATCCTCCTCCTCGCTATGTCCATAGTTAGATACATATGGTGTTTCGCTTATGAGATCCAAATTGAACTGACCGAAGAGTGCGGGCAGCATACGCGCATCATTGTAGAAAACCTTTTCCCCCGGGGGCCAGAGACGGTCATCGCAAAATTGAGACCCTTGGGGCTCGGTCTTGGCAAACATCATACTTTGCTTTCATAGTTCCTTGATAATGTGAGTAGTCACGAAAGCCTTGGAATTTCTCTATTCTTTCACAGGGGTTTTTTTGCATATTCTAAAATCACCTTTTTACTTGATCTTATTGCATATATATATAATATATATATATATATATATATATATATATAAAATATATATATATATATATATATATATATATATTTTATATATATATATTTTTTAAAATTTTAAAAGAATAAGTCTTCAACATCTAATTTTTTTTATTTAGTTTGCGTAATTGCAACAGTCACAAAAGTAATATCTAAAGCTGTCGGAGAAAAAAAGTCAAGGATATTTACATGGATAATTAATACGAGACAAACCAAATGACTTGAGGCCTGAAGCTCTTCGCCCGTCCACGGTAACAAGGAAGAATTCCTGTTGTCCAGATGAATGCTCACTGATTTATGGTCTGGACGTGACTGGCAGGCACCCTCGCCTCCTCTTGTATTCTTCATCATGCCCCGTAATTCTTACTGTATTACGTGTTGAACGAACCTTTTAGGTGGGATGCCTTGATGTTGTTGAAAATCATTGATCGAAAGAACTGAAGCTCTCCTCTTGTTTGGAAACAATCCTAATTATTTTCATTTCCCAAGTGTGATATGATCCTTAAAAACTTAACACTTACCATTATTATAATAATACCACAAAATGTACGAATTCCATCTTGGTGAAGGGAAAATAAAGGGAAAAATTAGCTTCTATCCCCAATATTTAAAAGGGAGTATCACAGTGTTGATATTCCCAAAATTGTTAAACAACAAAATATTATAATACTATTGGAAATGTCTAACAACACTACTATTTTGATATTCAGAAAATCTGCATTGTCACTCCTGTCTATGTTCATTTTGTTCACCGTTACTTAAGCCAGGGCTACTAAATTAGGTATAAAAAAATCAGAAAGACAAATACAATTTTCTGACGTAACAAGCGACGATCGTTTAAATTATAATAATCTTATAATACTAAGTACAACAACAAGAACAACAACAACATAATAATAATAATAAAAAAAAATAAAATAATAATAATAAAAATAATAATAATATTAAAAAGTGACTACATGGGTAAATTCACGGAAAGACCGCAAGAAATTATGTCACATTAAAATAAAATAGGAACGAAAGATATGTCATCATCCGGTAAAGCATGCAAACACAAAGTAACCCCGTAGTTCAACAGAAAAATATGTGTGCTCTTTTTGCTGTAAAGGGGTCTTCCCCTTCCCCATCAAAATGTATTAAAAGTTATCTCTCCTGATCAAACCATTTCCGCACCATTCTTGCTGTTTGACATCTACGAGGTCATGGCTTTCAATCATTAAAAAATTTTACCTAAAACTTTTCCATGCTTCACCTTACTTTTTGTTTCTTTTTGCCTGTTCCTCTTCTTTGGGGTTAATTTCCCGCCTTTTTTTCCCTGCCCAATAGGGTTTCATCTTTTAAAGCCTTTTTTCACTCTTTGCCCAGCCATTTTCATCTCTTCCTCTAATAGACATTTTTCCCTTCCATGTTTGTCCAGTAAACCCACTGCACACCTCCCCCCCCTAACCACACCAACTCCTATTTATCAGTTCCTAAAAATTTAAGAATTGGAGACTAACAGATTTTAAACTTTGCTGGTAAATTGATTGTCGAATTTTCAAAATACCCCCCTAAAAATTCGTGTTTCACTTATCAAATGAGCTTTTCGTTTATTAATTATTTCCCGGATTAATATAGCGACTATCTGTAATATGACCTGAATATAATACTTAGTTCTATCTGAATTAGAATACCCAATTTTCGTTCGTAAAAGATTTGCAGAACATATGTTTATTACGATAGTTTTTTTTTCTGTTATTTTAAAGAATAAAAAAAATATTTCAACTCTAACGACCATCTCGGACTCGGGAAAATGGGTCTAAATTTCATGTGAAAAAGTTTTGGCGTTTCCCAAACCTGGCGTTATTATTCCGGAAAAAAGCCACCTAAAAAAAAGAATGGCCTTTTCTCTTCTTCCCGGGACGAATGGGTCACGTTTGGGGGGCTGAAAAAGGGGTTTTTTCATTTTTAAAGCGAGCAAAACACAAATGGTATTTTTGACTGGCTCAGTTTTACCCTTCATTCCCAATTTCCCATGACCAATGTCTTTTCTCCTACGTTGCATGAGGACCAATGGATAGTAGGAAACATGTTTTATAATTATCACAGGAGGGATTTCCCGGGCCCCGAATATTTAAAAGGGGAAGATGGGTTTTCACCATGTAAATAGGGGTGGGAAGGTGTGTTTGGGGTATTTTCCACATGTTTTCGATTCCCCATATCATGACACCACCCACGCCCAAAGCGCATGCACACTCACCAATATACATATAGACACCTCTGGATGTCAGGCCCTACAAACATCTCCCCCCAAAGGAAAAAACCACTGGAAAAATTTCTGGAAAACTCACATTCAGGAACTCATTTCGGAACAATGACCGTTCTAGGACCGAAGGACCCTGAGGTTGAATTTTTTTTTGCCTGTGGAAAGGAGGGCCCAAAAAAAAATCCCAAGTGAAATTGATTCTCACTCCAAGATTCATGATCAAGGAGTTGATTTTACCCGAGGGATAATTACAGACAAACACATTTCCTCAAAGAAAATTCTAGTTTCAGTTTTGACTATCGGGAGGTTGTGAAAGGCCATAAATACACACATGTTGTGATGGACTGAGGTAAACAAAGAATTTGGCAAAACCCCTAAAAAAAAAATATTTTGTTAATGCCAAAACACCTGTACCAAAAACCATTTACGTAATATAAAACTTTCACAACCCAAACCCCCACCATCCACCACCAAACAATATAGATACCATAAATCCCCTCCCACTGTACACACTAACACCCAGCCCATCCCTTCAAAACATTGACTACCATTATAAAACCATTCATACCATTAAAACAATCTACCCCAACATTCAAGTATTGATCTCAAGGATATAGTTAAGAAGGACAAAGCAGAAGTTTGGAATTTTGAGGCCAGCCGGGGTGCAAGTTTAAATTTAAAAAAGTCAAAGCGGATGGGGTGGGGGTTTGGAAGTATGTTAATGGACGTGGCTAGGCGAGCATTTGAGTGGGGGAAGGAAAGCCTCGACGTAGCTATAAGGGTGTAGACAATTGATATTAGCGATTGACATAGGGGGGCGTAGAAGGTTTGACATGCGGTCAGATGGACATTATGTAGTAGGTGAAGGTCTGGAGAAGTTTTTCTAGACATTTGTGAAAAAAAATGAGGACTGGGCTTTAGGTTTATGGGCTTGCCAGGCATTAGTGAGTAGTTGTAACTTGTCCCCAGGATGGTCTTCCTCTGGGCTTATATATTTGGAAAAAAGGCTTTGGGCGAGATTGGTGTTTTTAAGGTTGATTTACGGATGTGAAAATGGGATGCTGCTGTAGCAAATAAATGCTGGTTTTATGTAGCAATGGTTTATTGATGCAGCGAAGCAGGGCTGCTGTAGTATTATAAGTATGCTTTTTACAGGTTACGTCCAGCGTTTTTTTGTTCAAGCAGCGATTCAGCAATGGGTTACCCTTGGACTAAATGCCGTATTGATTTTAAAACCCATGACGCCTCGAATTCCCCCACCCATTCTAAAGCTTTTTATATAAAAGGATTTTTACCCTTTTTTTAAAAAAATAATTTTTAAAAAAGACTGGAAATAATTAATATTTCGTTTCTAAAAACCCAGGACCCACAAATATGGAGAATAAAGGGAAAAAGGAAACAAGAATACTTTTTTTTAAATTTTGTGGATTAAAATAATTAAATACTCCACTGTCATGCCTTGTGATTATCAAGGAAATGCAGTTAATGAGCAAGACTAAGAGCAACAATGAAGGTCATGAAGCCGGAAGCCAGGACGTCACCCATATTTTGGAGATGGGATATCCCAAAAGGTAATAAAAACAGGTGAGCGAGTAAAAGGGGGTAAAGGAGACGCCACCAGCCCAAAAATTTTTGAGAATAGTTGTCTCACGGAAAAAAAAGAATATGAAACACACAAAACTAAACAATCAAAAAAGACATCAGTTAAAAAAGGGGAGACAAAGAAGTCCTTTCGCCTTTCTCGAAGAAGTGGAACATCATAAAAAGGGTTTAAAAAAAAATGATCGCACCGTCAAGATTTAAATATATTCGGGTGGGGTAGCCGCAATCTTTCAAAACGTCCTGGGGTGACTGAGAGAGTTTCAGAAGCCATGAGGAAAGAGGAAGGATGCTTAAACGCACCCCCTTTGTGTTTTCCCTCTGGCCAAAAGATTGTATTATTTCAGTGTCTATTTTTAAATGTCCGTGCCTTAACTCCTTCCGGTAATATATAGAAAAGTTCATTTGACTGCAAATTTTTAACACTTATCAAAAGTTTTTTTTTTCTAATTTTTTTCCCAAAAGACGCCGAATACCATTCGCTACAAACTATAAAAAAGACCCCGAGAAAATTTCATAGCTATAAAAGACCCGAATACCATTCGCTACTAGCTATATAAGATATCTTAAAATAGTTACAAAAACCCTTTTTAGGTTTTACCTGTTGTGGTGCAAGTGACTTTTATAATTTTTCCTTACCTCTTGAGCACCATGACAAAGTTTTACAGGTTTCAGTCCTCTTGATCTATCATTCCTACATATTCACTTATAGCCCTCCTCACCATTTCCATATCTAATCATTCCATTTTAAAAAAAATTTTCCAAACACATTAAAGCTCTTTGAATTTTTCCTTCATCATATTTTCCCTAAATCTCTTTCTGCAATTCATAGTTTCTTATCGTATCCAGTCCTTTACATTTATAAATTAGGTGTTCTTTTGTAGCTTTGCGCTGGGGGTGTCAATTTTACAGGTCATATCGACTCAATATTTTTTTAGTTTCTTCAAAAGGTTTTAAGCATAAGGCTCTTTTGCATTTTTCTTCCGTTTATTACTTTTAATCTTACCCCATGGAACACGGAAAAAACCATAAAACCCCCCTGAACATAAACAAATCATTTTTTAAAAAAAATGGAATATTCCCTGAAGGTTTTCCACCTCCTTTTTATCATCATTCTCTTTTCCCCATTGTCAAATTTTAATTTTATTACATTTAGTCTACTAACCTTTTGGGTTTCCTTTCCCATTTTTACCCCTGGCCCTTTTGCGATCCCTTTTCAGAAATTTTCCCCCATTCGGATCTAAACATTTTCACACCGTCATAAAAAAGGAATACATTTATTTCCTCCCTTTGGTTTCAAATAAACTTAACGGGAACCGGTGCGTTCCTTCTATGCCCCCCACATTCACTCTTCCTTCTTTTAAACCTTTATCTCTATTATTTTTCCATTGGTTTTTTTTAACATATTATTTGCTTTTATGATATTCAAAGTTTTCGCCTCTGTGTATGTGTGTGTTTGTTTGTGTGTGTGTGTGTTTGTGTGTGTGTGTGTGTGTGCGAGGATGTGTTTTTGTGCGTGTTGGGGTGGTGGTGTGTGTGTGTGTGTGTGTGTGTGTGTGTGTGTGTGTGTGTGTGTGGGTGTGGGGGCGTGAGTAACGAATGTGTACAAGGATATAGCCTCCTGGGCTTTTTTTTTTGCATGCATATAACTCAACAGCTCGTGTTGTGGTGTTTTTTACACGTGTCTTTTTTTTGTTTTTGCGGGCGTGTCTGTGTTTCGACCGGGGGTGCTTTTCGTGCTAGGTAAGCATGGGCTGGTTTGGTGCCCGGGCGCTCGCGTGGGGACTGATTCATTACCGTTTTTTAACAAACAAAAATAAGAGGTTCTCTATTTATTTTTCGGAAAAGTACATCATATATCCCAAACAACCCCTAATTCTTCACCACCCCCATGCTAAATTGTTTTTTATATCTCTTTGACTCAGTCTTCTTCCTTTCATTTATTCCCTTTTTTAATTTTTAAAGCTAAACATCCATCATTGTTTATTACGCGCATACGTAAAATTTCTAGTGGTATTGGAATGCATGTGCATCGTTTTGGATCCATACAAATTATCGACCATTCTAATTAAGGAAAACTTTTTAACAATTTTATTTAAAACTAGGAAATATACATAATAAGCGTTATGGTTTCTTTTATTTTTTGATTCGATGGATTCTGCTCCCCCACATATGCAATTGACATCTGGGAGATTTCTTTATTGTTCCCAATTCGTCATTATTTAGCCTTTGACAGATCTTTTAAAGATCTTCCTCAGTCTCTGTTGCGTTTTAGTAACATCATTTTTACCAAAAACATCCCTCTCCAAATTCTATTAATTTTTAAAACATTTTGCACTGGTTTAACGGTTTGCTATGCGTCTGGCCCCAGACCCCACGCCAGCAATACAAAGACTGCCATAAACCAAACCCCGGACAAAACACAAAGGTATTCCATTAAACCGGGCCCCCCGGAAATGCTCCCCCCTATCAAATTTGTCGAAAATCTAGCTCCCATAATTTTTCCCCAAGACTTTAGTTTCACGGAACAATTTTTCCCCGCTGGGGGTTTACCCCCCAAAATTTGGGTGAGGGTTTTTGATTCATGTTTTTAAGACTTTGTTCATCAATTTTTCTTGTGGAAGAAGCCTCTGTGTGGGCAAATTTCATAATAAAGTCCAAACTGCTAGGGGTTTTTGTTTTGTGGAAATAATATTTTTTGCCCCCAAAATTCAATAAACTGGGTTTTTTGAATTATTGGGTTTATTTTAAAAATGTGTGTTTGTTTGTTTTGTTTTTTGTTTTGTAAATTTTCCCTTTGTTGTGTTTTATTTTGGTTGTGTTTTTTTTGGGTGTGTGTGTGTGTGTGTGTGTGTGTGTGTGTGTTGTTGGTGTGTGTGTGTGTTTGGTGTGTGTGTGTGTGTGTATGTGTGTGTGTGTATCCCCTTTTTGTACCCACCTATTGGGTTGCGGGGGGTCGGTCAAGCTCCGGGCCCCCGCCTCTTCCTGATCCTCTGGTCCTCCCCCCGCCCAAAAAAATCTCCTCTGCTTAACTTGTATGGCCCCGCTCACCTGCATCCCAAAAATTTTCCCATTACATCCTTTTGGGGTAAGAAAATTCCTAACATCCTTTGAGGGGGGGGAGTCCACTCCTGGCCCCCCCTTGTGATTCCCCTTTTTGGTCCCTCTTTCCCCCCTGGTCTTTCCCGCCTTAAAAATTGTAAAGGTCCCTGCCTCCACCACTCACTTTCTAGGCTTTCCATGGGACAATTTGGATTGGAAATACTTTTAAATCCCTTTGATTCACTGGTCTTTAATTGGTGACCTCTGTGTCGGGCCCATCTCTGAACACCTCTTTTTTCCACCCCGTTTTTCAGCAGTATTTTATTGTCGTTTCTGTTCCCCACCCCCTTTTTCCTGGTGGGTTTCAACCCTTTCTTTTAAAAAAATTGTGTCTGGGCTTCTTGTTCAAACCCTTTGCACTTTCTCTAATTTCTTGACGTGCTTGACAGGGTGTGGATTCAAACTGGTGCTGCATACCCCCGAAAGGCCTGACTAGATGGTTCGGTTTAAAACAACCTTTTTGGGGCGGCCCGTAAGTTTTCCCGGCGCCCTTGCCCGGGGTTTTCTGTTATTGCCCTCAGGAGATATTTCGGTGTTATATCCCCCCAGCTTTTTCTTGGGGAGGTTTGCAGCTTTGGCCCTCAAACTGTATTTTCGGGGCTTTTTTCCTTCCCAAAAACTTATGACTTTCTTTGGCGGGTTAAAATTATGGACGTTCTTTCCAGGTTGACCTTCCCTCCTTTTTCCTCCGTCCTCGTGATTTGATTTTCCCCATTCTTCTCTTTAAAAAGGACACTTTGATCATCCCTTCCGTTTTTTGGGTTCCCGAATACCAAAACCAATCCGCCCGACCCTGGGGTTTTTCCGGGCCCCCCCCACCTGTGCGTCCATACTCTTTTCCTCCTGTAAAATTCCTATCCATTGCATTCCCCCTGTTTTTTCTGGTCCTTTGTTTCATAAAATTTTTTAAATTTATTTTGAGTCCAAAAAACACGTCGATCCACCCCCTCCTCTTGTTTTCCTTTTTCCCTTGTCTCCTGTGGTTTTTACACAGGGATTTTCCCTTTAAATGCTGCCCCAAATTTCCTGTTTCTTTCCGGGGCCCACCCTCTCCTGATATTTCCCGCCTTCTCTTACCTTTTCATCTTAGTACCTATTTGCCCCCTTTTTTTTTCCCCTACCCAACCCCTTTTTGGGGGAAAGGGTTTTTTTTAAACCAAAAAGGGGACCCTTTCCAATTCTGGTTCTTTCCCCAATTTATTTCTTTTTTCACCCAGGGAAAACCCAAACTTTTCTCCACTCCCTTGGGCCCCCCCCCCATTTTTTTTGTTGCCCCTTTAAAAAATTTTGTTTTTTTTCCAATCATTTTTTTCTTGGTTTTTTCTGGTTTTTTCCCTTTGGGTTTCAGGTTTTTTCCCCCCTTTTTTCCCCTTTTTTTTAATTTTAAAAACTTGAAGGGGGTTTTTTTTTCCCCATGCCCCTTTTAGGGGAGTTTTCCCCCTTTTTTTGGGAGTTTTTTTTTTTGGGTTTCCCAGCCTATTCCTGCACTTCTCCTTGGGCTCAACTATGTAGTCGAAACACAGAACCACAATCATATCCCCGGGGCCCTTTTATACATGATACCCCCGTGTCCCAACTACCATGGTGAATACAAGGTCCAGCCTTTGCTTTTCCCCCCCCTTTTCTCTCTGGTAGTGTTCTAACATGTTGATGCATGAGGTTCCAGACCACATCCATCATCTTGGGTCTCCATGTTCCGGACCCCCGGGGGTCAGGTTTTTCCCAATCTCTTGTGATTTAAATCACCCATAATAGTAACTTTTCCCCCATTTTGCTCTCCCCACCTCGGGTAGTGGTTGATCATTGTCTGTTCTCTATCGTATTCTTCTCTTGGCCTCCTGCAGTTCTGTGGTGGGTTGTACATTACTGCAATTATCACCTTATGTCCCTCAGACTGGATTGTTCCTACTAAGTAGTCCCTTTCGCCCATGCCATCCATTCCTTCCATTTTCTCAAAACCCCACTGGTTTTTAATGAGCAGTGCAACTCCTCCTCCCCCTCTCCTCCCTCTGTCTTTCCTGAGGATTTGATATCCGGATGGAAAGATTGAATCTGTTATTATTCTGGTGAGTTTTGTTTCTGTGAGTGCTATTATGTCTGGGGATGTCTCTTTGATTCTTTCGTGCCACTCCTCATACTTGTTTGTTATTCCATCTGCATTTGTATACCACACCTTCAACTTCTTTTCTAAGACTGTGGTCTGGGAAGTATATTGGGGTTGGGGAAGTGGGAGACCTGGTAAGGAACTATGGGTTGTTGCTGTGGGGGTGAAGTTTGTAATGTAGTGGGTGGGGGCATTGGATGTGGCATGGGTGTTTTGATTTAGAGTGTTTGGTTGCACTGGGGTTGACCTGGTTGGGAGGCTTCTATAGGAAGTTGTGAGGGAGGCTGTATTTGATCTTCTTCCTGGGTCTGGGATCTCCTGTCTGTCTTCTCCATCCCCTCTCTTTCCTCCTTTCGCCTTTGTACCATCTCTCTCAGTTTCTTCCTTTCTTTTTGTGTTCTGTCGCGGTCGAGATACACCTTCCAGTATGCCGTCATGTCCCTTAATCGTGCTTTCTCCTGCAGGATCCTGGTCCGAGTCGCTTCTGCCTTGAAGGTCACTCTCACTGGCCGGGTTCTTTTTTTTACAAACCCCCCTATTCTCCGAAAATTTTCCAGCTGGGTCATATCGTCTTCTCCTATTGCTTTCATGATGCTTTCAATTGCTTTTTTTCCCCTTGTTTTCTTGCTTCATATGTTTCCCCTTCGACTTCCTGGAGCACAGTGTGTGTGTGTGTGTGTGTGTGTGTGTGTGTGTGTGTGTGTGTGTGTGTGTGTGTGTGTGTGTGTGTGTGTGTGTGTGTGTGTGTGTGTATGGTGCGTCCGTTGGTCCGTCCACTCATCCGTCCATCCCCCATTTTGTACCTCACAAGTTTCCTCCCTCCTGCAGACAAGGACAAGAGCACCATTGTTTTTTATATCTATACACAAAAACCATTCCGACATACCCAACTGCGTCATACACCTGCGTCACATATCTTTTTACTGCATCTATTTCATACCTGTTCACAACTGATCCTTCCCTGCGTTAAATCACAGCATCCTGCGTCATATACCTACTCCTAAACTTTGCTACTTTTGCGTAAAACCCGCGTTACACCTTAGCTACAGCTGCATACGTCAAATTCGTCAGTTAAGGAACTAAACGTCACTTATTTGCCACTTCTCTCAACCTCTTAACAAAAATAATAATGCAATATCACCACTGTACACATTGCTCTTTTCTTGCCATAAAAGAACGCTTCTTCTTATGAAAGATAGGCGATATTACGTTTGATTTAGCTACCAAAGCCATTTCCATATAATGGTTAACTTTAAAGTACCCAAAGAAACTTTTCGTTGCTTTCCTCAAACGAGAAATGTACTGACAGCTTTCGTCTTATCTTTGTAGAGGTAAATCAATACCTCAAGAAATTCAAGGTATGAAAAATGTAGGTAAAACCCCATGTGCAATGGTACATGGTCGATGAAATTTATTTGTTGTGCTTCTGGAGGTCAAGCTAGAGCGGGAAGATTGCTGGGTGTGTTAGGGATGTATGCAAATGGGTGTTGGCGTGTGTGAGTTGGTGGGTGTTTATATGCAAGTGTGTGTGCGACGGGAAAGAGCAAGCCATTAACAGCACGAACACACACACACATATACACTCAATACTCTCTTACATGCCTTCTTGTAACCTCCTGTCATAACACTACTCGTACAGAGTTGAGAGTAGAAGAAGTGTTGAAGTAGGATTTTACCTTGTCTTTTTCTGTATACGCCCCTTGTAGCTCTAAATTCACTAATTCCTTCATTATCTGATTTGCTTTGTCATCTCTCTCTCTCTCTCTCTCTCTCACTCTCTCTCTCTCTCTCTCTCTCTCTCTCTCTCTCTCTCTCTCTCTCTCTCTCTCTCTCTCTCTCTCTCTCTCTATCTCTCTCTCTCTCTCTATCCCTCTCCTCTCTTTCTTCCCCTCCCTCTCCCAATACGGCCTCCTGCATCACTTATTTAGCATTTTTCATTGCAAAGAGATCAATTACTCGACTGATGCATTTTAGCATGTTCGAGATTTACTTAATTATTTTTACACCTTTGAGTTCTCGAAAGGTCAGACTAGGATTTCCAGTATTTATATTACTATCACAAACCTTTTATTCTATCCCAGATAATTCTAGCATTATAATATAATATATTTACAGATATATACTTTATTTACTTTATAATAACACACACATAAGGAAAATGGTAGAGTTGGAGTCAACTATTGCTCAGCACTTTAACTTAATCAGCAGAATTACTTTGTCAAATCTCTCTCTCTCTCTCTCTCTCTCTCTCTCATTCCCTTTCAGTCTTTGTACTACAATTTCTGGCCCACAGCCACCATCACTGTTTCAACTGTTACTCTTCTCTAGGTGCTCCAGGGTAAGTCGATCGTTCTGGGTTTTTTAGTGAACTAACATCTTCATAACTTTATTTACAACCTGCCCATGAATGCACCTAATTTAATTGCACTTGTAAAATTCTTGTCTAACCGGTTCCTAAACGAATGCATTGTTTTCTGGCTTATAATTCAGCAGAAAATCTACTTAATTGATCTAAAATTCTCTTAAAAATATACTTTTCCAACATTTGGTTTACATCTATTACCTCGAAGTGTCATTTCATGGTTTCGTGTTATTGTATAGATATGTATTTCATATAGATTTTCGTGACTTGGTATCCTCAGTTTATTAGTAGGATAACTGTTTTCATTCAATTTTTCAGTCTCTCTTCCCCAACTTGTCCTTCAGTTTTTTTCTATTCTTGAAAGTAAAAGCCTTATTGCCATTTTCAATACGAAGAGAGAGACACACACACAGACAGACAGACAGGCAGACAGATAGACAGGCAGACAGGCAGACAGGCAGACAGACAGAGACAGACAGACAATGACTATAATGATAAGGAGGATAGTAAACTACCCAAAATAAGCAATAGGAAGGTAATGGAGAAAAATGGAAGCTAGGGAGAAGGGCTAAATGGAGAGCAGGAAGGAAAAGTGAGCAAGCGTAGATTAGAGTAGAGCAAAGATTGTAGAAAAGAGGAAGAATCGGTCTAATGGGGGTTGTGAAAGTAAGAATTTTATTGATAGAATTTTGAGGAAAAACTGAACAAAATAGGCATTTCCTGTGATGAGTATTATATAGATGAAAGGTATAGTAATGGCAGGAAATATGGGTAAAGATTATAGGAAAAAAGTGAAGAAGAAATGAGAGACTATTTAAATGGAAAAGTGAAAGAGAGGAAAATGGAGTAGATGTTCGTGAGGAAAATATGTAGGTGTTGTGAGGAATGATGGGGGGGGGGGAGTAAGGCAAGATGGGTAAAACTCTGTCTATTGACTTCGTGTCAATATTGCGAAAGCACACCAGAAAAAATCGCTTAGTGTATAGATGCATTGACGTCGTTATCTCCGGGGTAAATTGAAGAAGAGTGGCGAGGAGAAGGTGACAGGGTGAAGAAAATATAAGGGAAGGAGTGGGAAGGGATAGTGTAAAAGACTGACTCTCAGCTTGAGGAATTCAGATGAAACTTATTACGGGGTTCATCCAGGAAAGTGAACTTGTGCTTCGTAAAAGTTGTGTATCTCAACGAGTTGAGATACACAATAACGATGTACGTTTCGTTGATGCCATGCTCACAGGGACCTCCAGATTTAAATATCACTCACAGGATATCCCCTCCATCGTTGAGAGCTATCTAGTTGTCATCTTGTATATTTCCCCAATTATATATGAAACTTGATATTTCTTTTTTCAAACAAATGAAACCGAATATTTGTCATGAATGTTACTCCTCAGGGCAGTGAGAATCTCTTATTTTTAATAAGTAAATATTGAAATGCAATCATTTGCATATGAGACACATTGATGTTTTTTTAAGGTTGACGAAGTAATCACATCATAAAAAGAACTACCAACACAGTTGAATGGTCGTTAGAAATTACCTAATGTATACCAAACAATATGACTACGTGCAGTAAAGCTAACAGGAGGCTAGGTTTCACAGCTGAAAATTTTAGAATATAAAAGACCTAAATTAATTTTGATACTTTAAAGCGAGTTTGTCACACCCAGTCTTGAATATGCAATAAAAAAAATTCTGCAATACACTGCCCACTAAATTTAAGTGCAAAAATATACAGTTTTCTAGCAAATGAATGAGAAAACGTTGAAAATATTTCATTCAACTAGACTCAGTTCAGAGTCTGATTGTAAACTCTGCAACTCCTAAATCATTTCATGGACTTCCATGGGCGGCCGCATGCTTTTCACTCATCCAAGGAATAGTAGCAGCAGTAGTAGTAATAGCAATGAAACAGTAATTGTGGTCGTAATAGTTATATTTTTAATAGAGGGGAAAGTGTTAACCTTAGGAATCATATAGGCAGTCAGTGAATCATAAGTTCAATCCAAGAAGGGGAAGATGAGTACTGTTTCTTGGATTAAAAATCCCTCTCATAATACACCTCATATGAAGAGTAGTAGCTACTGCTGCAAAAAAAAATTAATTTAATTTTTATGTAAAATATCCATGCGCATTTGACGGTATAATATGCTTTTGTTTCATTCACTTCAAGTCACCATTATGGCCAGAGATAGCACAGGATAGAGTATGCCTTCTGTGATACGTACTACTTTATTGACATTTCTCTAGGCAAGAGAGCGCTCAAGGTATCTGGATTATAATTATTCCATCTATATGGACAGTAAGTTCTCCCTCTCTCTCTCTCTCTCTCTCTCTCTCTCTCTCTCTCTCTCTCTCGTTAATTCCCAGCTACACACAATACTAATGGGACAAATGTTGACTATGCACCGTCGTACAAACACACACCAAGACACATATCACAATGTTGACATACGTTCACAGACACTTAATTCAGTTCTTTTAATTAATTCTTGTTGTCTGAAACGTTTAAATATTTACGACGTGATATTCGGCCATTTTCTTGGCCATGGTCGTATGCATAGTTGCATTTTTACATGTCCAGTTATTTGCTCTTTTTATATAGTTTTTAAAGTCGTTATATAAACGTATATGGGATGCAGCGAGTGCATAGTACTATCAAGATTTCTAGCACATCATCATCTCAACAACCTGTCGAACGGTGTGTCTCAATGCATTTAAGATGCTCTTGATTAAAGGATTTAGAGCCTCATTACACTACCTTCTACCAAACTTGATAACTTCTTGTTCCGCAAGCGGTAAATGATATAAACAATAATAATAATAATAATAATAATAATAATAATAATAATAATAATAATAATAATAATAATAATAATAATAATAATAATAATAATAATAATGAAAATAATAATGATAATGATAATAATAATAATAATAATAATAATAATAATAATAATAATAATAATAATATTAATACTAATAGCGTGCTCCAGCATCCACCATCACACACGGAACTAGCATCATAATATTTACCTTTTGGCCACCGTCTCCAGTGGCCTCTTTGGTCGCAGGAACCCGAGGCTTGTAAAAAAAATATTTTTATGTAAAGTGCTGAACTCCCCTAGGTCATTCGGTACAAGGAATTTCTGATGCTGGATCATCCACTAATAATAATACTGATGTGCCATTCTAGCGCCACCTATGTTCATATTTTGAACCATGGCTTTTTTTTTTCTATGCTTGTGCCAGTGACATACCTGTGACAGGTATCGAGAATTTTTTGTTTCCTTCGTGCAGGCAGGTACTCAAACCTTCCTGATGTTCGCATGATTAGTTTCTCTACTTATACTTAAAGCAGGTTGGCATATTTGTATTTTAATTTGCACCACCTTGTTGGCTTCGAAAGCTTCAGAGGTCATTAATCTCCAGAAGCCTGCTCAACATTTTAGCTTATCGAGCTTTAAATTTTTTACCTCTTGCATGTGTCACGTGAGACATCTTGATGGAGTGGCCGGGGTTTAATTAAGTATTAAAAACCTGCTCAATATCCTAAATATCTCAGATCAGCCTTGCCTGACGAGATGTCAGCACAGTAGCACTTAACTCATCCGGGTACACGAGGGGGGTCTTAATTCCGGGATGACTGTCGTCACTTCATGTTAAGATTTTTCCAGTAATGAAATGTTCTCCTGAAGGTGTGGTCTCCTTGATTCTGAGGATGGTGTCACCATGGTCCTGGAGGTGTGGTCTCCACTTAGGGTTCCTAAATGTGATCTACAGGTGTAATCTCATTGTTTCTGTAGGTGTGATCTCGATGCTTCTGAAGATGTGACCTCCATACTTTCGAAGGTGTGATGTCCATGCTTTTGTAAGTGTGACGTTCATAATTTTGAATGTGTGGTCTCCATGTTTCTGTAAACCTGATGCTAGCCAGACGAACCCAATACTGTTGTTAGGTATGACTTTTGTATGAAAAAAATCGTCACTTGCCTTTTCTCTTGGTTGTGCTGTTAACTAGGATGACAGCTTGTGCCTAACCAATTATCCATCCGATTAGCTAAGGTGTGCTGACGAGGTTTCACACGCTGGTTGAAGCCACGTTATGTGGACAGGGTTTGCTACGGTAGTTGCAGCTGGTGTGAAGTGGATGAAACGGGCTGGAGAAGTGGTAATGGGGGAGAGGAACCCTACCTGAGGTAGCACTCACATGGACTCTGAGAGAGGAGTAGTGGTTTATTCGTCGGAAAACTGCAAAGTGTCCCCTGACATGGGTCTTAATCAGATGTAGACCCGTTCAATGGTTAAGCATCCATTGATTTACTGTGGATACCTTTACACCCCATTTGAAAAACATACCCTCACTGCATAGTAGTTAATCCTATGGAACGGTGTTTATACCGCTTCGAGTAACGTGTAGTTACCGTGGTTTCAGGAAACTTAAGAGCCATTTTATTGACAATGACAATATTAATATTTCGTATACTGACTCACTACTCCACGTGTATGTTGCAGTGTTTAGTGATGACTGAGAGATATGCACTGTCTTTTCTGGTTATCTCTTGCACTGGTGCTTGAGTGCGTGTGTGTGTGTGTGTGTGTGTGTGTGTGTGTGTGTGTGTGTGTGTGTGTGTGTGTGTGTGTGTGTGTGTGTGTGTGTGTGTGTGTGTGTTTTTGTGTGTGTGTGTGTGTGTGTGAGTGTGTGTGTGTGAGTGTGTGTGTGTGAGTGTGTGTGTGTGAGTGTGTGTGTGTGTGTGTGTGTGTGTGTGTGTGTGTGTGTGTGTGTGTGTGTGTGTGTGTGTGTGAGTGTGTGTGTGTGAGTGTGTGAGTGTGTGAGTGTGTGTGTGTGTGTGTGTGTGTGTGTGTGTGTGTGTGTGTGTGTGTGTGTGTGTGTGTGTGTGTGTTTTAGTTTATATTTGTACATCAGTCTGACATAATCAGAAAGTATGTACTGCTACTTTAAACTCGCATAACCTGTTTTGATATTAACTTGCTTCCTAGCCTACTGATTAGAGGATTTAACTTTATTTGGAGACAACGGCAGTTCAACCAGTTAAGAGAGGGACCTGCTGGTTGCATTTGCTTTGATGAATGTAGGATTGAGAGCAATTCGAGATCGAAGAGAAAACTAGATCAATCGATCTTGAAAATAGATCAGTGTGAAGAGGTAACGTACATTCAAAGTTTTGCTCAGCGATTCTGATAGATGTAGTGACGCTATGTTGTACTTGAGTGTATCGTAGGGAATCTTATTTGTACAAAAATCAGATTCTCTTGTTAGTTATTATGCAGATTTAAAACAGCCTAGGAATACGTAAGCAACAACCTTCAGTAGGCGCGTTTAAAGAGTTGTTCTAGTAATCTGATTCCACATTGTTTTGCTGAGGAAGTTTTTATTGTGAATCGACCTGTGCGATGTTTTCAAAGAAACAATAAAATGGCCTTACATTATGGACCTGAAAAAATCAGAAGCAGTGTATATTATAAGATAAACGGAGGATGTAACGACGCTGACCATACCGAGATTTGTACTTATCTGTGTACACTGTACATTCACTGAGATTGTATGATTTAGGTTTTAAAGTATTATCGATGTTAGTAGACAGATGAATTGTGAACTGAATGATCCACGTCCAGGCGATTGCCCTTAAACTTATCAGCGTACTAGAAAGTAAAGACACTTATCTCTGGAACTGAGTATTTTAATGAATTATTTTATAGAGTAGTGTTAGGAAGCTGTCATATCCAAAGCCCTAGAATCATAATCCAGTGTCTAGCAGTGTCTTAGGTGCGATGTACCTGCAAAGTTACTCATCCTCTTTGAGAACAGTTGTCTAAGGTAGTGAAGACACGGCTGTCATTCAGTTATTTTTGGCTTATAAATTATTTACTATAGGAGCACTTTAGGTTTTCCTTATCAAAACGTCATTAGTAACTCAAGATGAATATGAGAAGTTGAAGTACTGCAAAAGTGTCAGCACAATCGGCAGTAACAAAAACAGATGCGGCATTACCTCAGGATCAGCGGCAACTGAACAACAACAGCTGTTGCAGTACTGCAGCAAAATCAGCGCAGACAAGCAGCAGAAACAATAACAATTGCAGTATCACAGGATTAGCAGACACAGCAGCAGCAACAGTAGCTGTTGTAATACTTTAGAATGATCAATAAAGCCAGCAACGCCAGTAATATTAGTAGCAAAAAATGTTTTGTTATATCCAATGGGAATGAAACAGTAATATTTATATCTCTATATCTTGTTGTTCCACATCGTTCTTCCAAATAACAAGGCATTCGCCAGGAACTTGTAACAGTAAAGTAAAATTACCAAGACACCTTTCGCAGTGACCGCGCTATTAAAGGTGACTGTCCTCTAATTTAATCTATCATTATGCCCCATCAATGAGCATTATTCCTAAAATTCCTCCACTTCATCGGTTTCAATTTCCTGTCAGGGGATTCATTCTAACGCTAAAGCAATACTTTGAGGTTTGCTGTGTATCAGCAAGCATGCCCAAGGCGTGTTTTTTCTTGGTGGGGAGGGGCTGAGGGGGGGACGGGTTATCGAAGCTTTTACCAGTATCTGTTGTCCTTTTTTTTTTTTTAATCGGGTATGGTGGAGGCTTGATGAGACTTTTTCATGTTATGATCAATAAATATATTATAATTTATATTGCATTTGTGATTTTATTTTGTAAAAGGAATGCAGACGCTTGTCTGAGTAGCAGTATAATAAACAACAAGTGTTCAAGATCTAGCAGTCTCAAAATAAAGTATTCAAACATTGTGAGTGTTACCGCAATTCAGCTATCACAGAGAATAAAGAAACCATCCACTTTTTTTTTTTTATTCGCCGGTATTCTCCCGGCTCGGGTCCTTTTTTTTATTTTATTTTATTCGCCGGTAGCCGAACTTTACGGGTGTATCCATTTTTAAGAAAATATTGAAGTATTACATTCCTACAGATTGAATACGGCGACGCTGGTGGTGCTGCTGGTGCTGGTTGTGACGACTCTTCAAGGAGTTCGGGGGTTTTCTTTCGGGCAGCTCTTCCCAGCATCTAGACGTGGTGTACGGGGATCCCTCCTGGGAAGCGTCTTCGCTGACAAAACAACAAGTAATGCCCTGAAAGAGGCTCTGAAGCAGGCTGCCACGAAGGAAACAAAAATAGTGATGCCCTCCTCCACCACCACCACCACCACTACGACAACGACGCCGACGACACGTAAGGTAAAGATGGTAGGAAAGAGTTATCAGCCAAGGAAAGGGTTAGCAGTTTCTTGTGAGAAAGATGAGAGTCGTGTGTGTAAAGACGCGTGTGTGCTTTCCTGTCTAAATTTGTGTTAGAATTTACCACTCAATCTTTTTCTTAATTGCTTATTTAACGTCCATCTCTCTAATACTTATAACTGTGTGTGTACTCACCTGTTTGTACTCAGCTATTTTTGGTTGCAGCAGGGGTCGAATCATAAGTTCTGGCCCTGCCTCTTCACTGATTGCTACTAGCTCCTCTCTCCCTGCTCCATGAGCTTTATCGAACCTCATCTTAAAACAATGTATGTGTGTGTGTGTGTGTGTGTGTGTGTGTGTGTGTGTGTGTGTGTGTGTGTGTGTGTACTCACCTAATTGTGCTCACCTAATTGTGGTTGCAGGGGTCGAGACTCAGCTCCTGGCCCCGCCTCTTCACTGATCGCTACTAGGTCCTCTCCCTCTCTGTTTCCTGAGCTTTGTCATACCTCTTCTTAAAACTATGTATGGTTCCTGCCTCCACTACTTCACTTTCTAGGCTATTCCACTTCTTGACGACTCTATGACTGAAGAAATGCTTCCTAACGTCCCTGTGACTCGTCTGAGTCTTCAGCTTCCAATTGTGACCCCTTGTTTCTGTGTCCCCTCTCTGGAACATCCTGTCTCTGTCCACCTTGTCTATTCCCCGCAGTATCTTGTATGTCGTTATCATGTCTCCCCTGACCCTTCTGTCCTCCAGTGTCGTCAGTCCGATTTCCCTCAACCTTTCCTCGTACGACATTCCCCTGAGCTCTGGAACTAGCCTTGTTGCAAACCTTTGTACTTTCTCTAACTTCTTGACGTGCTTGACCAGGTGTAGGTTCCAGACTGGTGCTGCATACTCCAGTATTGGCCTAACATACACAGTGTACAGCGTCTTGAACGATTCCTTATTAAGGTATCGGAACGCTATTCTCAGGTTTGCCAGGCGCCCGTATGCTGCAGCAGTTATTTGGTTGATGTGTGCCTCCGGTGACGTGCTCGGTGTTATGGTCACCCCAAGATCTTTCTCCCTGAGTGAGGTCTGTAGTCTTTGCCCACCTAGCCTATACTCTGTCTGCGGTCTTCTTTGCCCCGCCCTAATCTTCATGACTTTGCACTTGGCAGGGTTGTGTGTGTGTGTGTGTGTGTGTGTGTGTGTGTGTGTGTGTGTGTGTACTCACCTAGTTGAGGTTGCGGGGGTCGAGTCCGAGCTCCTGGCCCCGCCTCTTCACTGATCGCTACTAGGTCACTCTCCCTGAGCCGTGAGCTTTATCATACCTCTGCTTAAAGCTATGTATGGATCCTGCCTCCACTACATCGCTTCCCAAGCTATTCCACTTACTGACTACTCTGTGGCTGAAGAAATACTTCCTAACATCCCTGTGATTCATCTGTGTCTTCAGCTTCCAACTGTGTCCCCTTGTTACTGTGTCCAATCTCTGGAACTGTGTGTGTGTGTGTGTGTGTGTGTGTGTGTGTGTGTGTGTGTGTGTGGGTGGGTGGGTGTGTGCGCGTGTGTGTGTTTATGTACATGTCTGTGTGTACGTAATTGACCGTGCGTCCTATGATGAATTCAAATACGTCTATTGAATGTCCAAGCCCATCACATACAAAATCTTCTTTACCCCCTTCTTCCTGGATTTCATAGGACGACAACTACCCAGCCTTTCCTAAACTATACATTTATACACCCTACAAGTCATTCCATTTGTCTCCATCCTCTCTAAATGTCTCAACCACTTCAAAAACACATCCTCAGCCCTCTGGATAATACGTTTAGTAACCACATACCTCCGAATCTATAAACTACGAATTTTCTGCAAAATACTTACTCCACATATTGGTTATGTAAGTATCTAATATTATAGAATTAATTACATATATTACTTTTTAGTGTGTTGTGCCCTGCATGTGCAAAAGTGCAAAATATATGTAATGTAATTTTAACCTAATTTCGCAAGCCAAAAACAGTCCTAGGCTTTTTGTTCAGGTTTATTTTACTTTCAAATAATAAAAAATACACACACACACACACACACACACACACACACACACACACACACACACACACACACACACACACACACACACACACACACACACACACATATATATATATATATATATATATATATATATATGTATATATATATATATATATATATATATATATATATATATATATATATATATATATATATATATGTGTGTGTGTGTGTGTGTGTGTGTGTGTGTGTGTGTGTGTGTGTGTATGTATATATATATATGTATATGTAAATTATTGTAAACAAATCTAAAATATATTTAGTCGGGTTACGCTAAAATGAATTGTTCTTGTTATAATAAGGTTAGGTAAGTTTTCTAAGATTCTTTTAGAGCAAAATTATAAATTTTTGCATTAAAATTATTGAAAAATATATATCTTTAAACGCATAAGAGAAAATTTTAGAAATGACTTAATTTTAAATGAGTTCTTGCTAATTGACCAATTTTACATATTCGGCACGATATATATATATATATATATATATATATATATATATATATATATATATATATATATATATATATATATATATATATATATATATATATATATATTAAAATAATAATTGCAATAATAATAAATACATACTACAATTACCATAGGAATTATATGTTTCCATTGACTAAATCAATAACCTCTTTCCTTTCTCCCTTATCATCACAAGCAGAAGCCCTCATCGTATCCCATCACTAACTCTCCCATCTACTACATTCGTCTACCTCCCTCTCCCTACGTCTACATGCCTGGATTGGGCTACGTCTCTCCGAACAATAACAAATTCGATTTCCTCCGTCCGGAAGTGAACTTCATCAATAACGGCAAGCCCTCCAACATCTTCCACTTCAAGGCACCCCCTACCCCAACTAAAGCTGTTGCAACCACCACAACTACTACCGTCTCCCCTACATCATCTACAGCCGTTGCGACCACTACCACCACTAGCGAAGGTACCACGACTACTACTGTTTCTTCCACGTCGAAGGTGACGACGGCGAAACCGTCAAAGCCCTCGGCGACAAAGAAACCAAGTCCCATCACGTGGCTTCCAGGCCGGTGGGTCTTCAATGGACGACCCTCAGACTTATTCTTCTTTAGGTCTCCCTACAACCCATCCCACTTCGACAAGCTTCACCAGACCTACAGCAAACCAGGTATCTACATCAAGTAGATCGTGGTAGATGTAACGGTCTATTGTAAAGGTTAAAGGAGCGTCATTGATGCCTTCGGTCTCGTGATACTTGAAAACAATGCATTGGTTCATGTAGACACTCTTTTGTATATGTAATTTCTTGACTGAGATAGTCTGTAAACACAGATACACTCCTGGATATTGTTAAACAGATACTTTTGATAGTTGTAGACGCTCTTTGAATAGATGTAAAAAAAAGTCTTCAGTAGATTTAGAAACTTCTATACATATTAAAAAATTCTCTATAGCTAAAGACAAGTCTGTGTTGTCGTAGACTGTTTCACAGCAAATGGAGACAGTTTATTTCATTCTAGCAAATAGATTCTAAATAACTTAACACATTAAGAACAACTGTTGAAAAAGAAAGAAAAGTAATCAGTTATGCTACAGTATTTATATTGATGATTTAGGGTTTATTTCTCGTAAGATAGTCGGAAACTGCTCTTTTCCTCCTCGATGTAAACTGGAAACACTTAAATCAATAATTTTTAAGAAATTCTGATTTTAAAGTTTTCCTAAAACTAACAGTTATATTTTTATTGAGAAAGTATTTAAAAATGCAAAATCTTTCTGAATAATTTAAATTCTTGGTCGTTCTGTGGTCGTTTTTATTTTAATTTTCTAGAAAGTTTTATTGAAAAAAGTGACTATTGTAAATGTTATTTTCTCATTTATAAAAAAAATCTAATTTAATGTAAATTTTTAATAATGAGAGGCCGTTTTACGAATATTAAAATTTATGATAAAAATTTGAAAAAAAAAAAAAATAATATGGTAAAATTCCATTATTTAAACAAAAGATTTCAGACGGTGGCTATTATAGACCAACAGGGTATCGTTAGATCATTTGCCATATACTTCATTGCGAACTGTGGTCTTCCAATTTTGTGGAATTTCAGTTTGGTAACGCTTATTTTTAAAGGATAGGTGCTTGAATAAACACAGTGCTTTCACTCTTTTTGAAGACGATTAGCCTGTTGAGTTTCTCTATTTTTTCTCTCTCTCTTCCATGAAAAAAAAAATTATACGCTGTTATTTAGTAAAATGCAAAAGAGCTATAAAGAAAATCTTGAAATAGGACACTCCAAGCTCTTTTGTGAAATAAATCACAGCATTAAGATCATTTTATTACAGAAGCGTTCGAATTGTTATGAGTTTTCTTTTACATCAAAGTATATCTAGATACCTTAAGCTGTAGAGCATTTTGTAGAGAGGAAAGGTATATACGTATTTAAACTATACAGATTAATATATTCTAGAAAAATCTAGCCTCGCTGAGGTTTAACATTTCTGTGCATATCATTAGTGTTAGTCCATTGTCGCCCCTCATTTATGATGTCGTTATCTTTATATATGTGTGTGACGCATTGATGAATTTGTCTTGATCATTCCCTTCACAACCATGACGCATTTTGAAGTCGCTAATTTTTCGTAGGCATAACACATCTGTGATGGTGAGAAACGTTCACACGATTTGTTTGTTTAATACCTGAATCCTTAATATAATTGGTTGTTGATCGGAAAATATTGTATGATAGATTTCCAAAACAAAAATAATTCACGTTATTTACATGTAGTGACATATATAATTTAGTGATTTTTTTTAATTTAGTATGTGATAAAATAATCTTTGTTTAGCTCTCTCTTTCTCTCTCTCTCTCTCTCCTCTCCCTCCCTCCTTTCTCTTTTTCTCCAAAATATTAGATTTAGTGTGATTATCGTGGAAATAGTTTAAATTTAAATTTTTAATCACAAAAAATATTTTTTTTCGACTAAGACTATATAGACCTTGAAATATTGATAAGATTTCCTTTAAAGTGTAAGTCTGCTTAAATCTGATTCTGAATAAATATAGACGTGTTTGTATTTCATCTTATGCTCAATTTAGCTTAGTTTGAAGACGAAGTTTTGACAAAATAGGAAGTGGAGAGATGGACTAGTTTTTATCTGGCCTGTTATATTTGTTGCCATATGTAAAATGATCAAGAATCTGTGAAAACAAAAATGTTCTCTTTAGAAAAATGTATCAAGCGATAAGGTGGCAAAAATTAGGTAAATAAGCACATATGCAACTTAATGAGTCATATTTAAGTTAAAGTTATACCCACTAGTGACTTAGTGGTAGCAGAGGTGTTAGTATTAGTAGCAGTATTAATAGTACTAGTAGTAATAAAATGTTTCAAGACAATACAGCTGCCTATATTCTGTGTAACTGTGTTTAAGGGCTGACTCGATGCACTTGTGCCCATCAGGGGTTTGGCGAAACCCTAGATGGGCGAAACATTGCCTTAAAAAAGTCTCATTAATTTGCATATGCATCCATTTATCTAACAATTGTGTGTATTACTTACAATGATTACAGTAGGTGGCAGATTCACTTACGTGTGTAGCATTGCTGGTGTTTAGGGTTTTCGGATGCTGAGACCGCAAATGTTTGGTTGATGTAATTGAAAGTTTTTGGCTGCTATAATTGTAAGTTTATTCAATGTTATAATTGGCTTTACAAGTTTAAAAACAAGTTTTGCATTATTTTGAGTCTGAGCGAATGTTCAAGCCTGCTTTGCATTGCTACTGCTTAAGTCATAATATAATTTAGGCTTTGACGAATATATCGGCTAAAGAACTCATTTTATTGATGTCTCAATGAAAGTTTTGGTACCTTCTGTTATTATTTATGAATTACTTATGTATTTGGGTACATTTGTTTTTCTTTAAAGCTGCTTTTGCTGTGTTTGCAACTAAATGCAAAATTAGTTATTGCACTAATTCAAGTACGTATTCCTCATTGTCAGTTCTTAGTTGATACAGAGAGGAATCCCAGTTTGGTTAATTGCCGAGCTGTATATCTTGTGTTGTACTGCAATCAACCAGTAGCTTAACTATTTCCATTTAGTTAACTTGAGTGGCTGTACACTCTGTTCTTTATATCTCAGCAAACAGACAGCTGTCGATACATAATATTGTCTACATTGTGTGATTTATTATTTCAGTAATTCAACGATTTATCTTTAACATCATAAAAGTATGAACTCTGCCCTCTTTGGAGTTTTAACCAGTTCAGGTTTTCTCGGAACAAACCTGATTGCCTCTAATTTCCCAAGAACACTACGACTCTTATGGGTTAAGCGATGTCATTGATTATATTTCTAAATATAATATACGTTCAGTAATTGCGAAATTTATATTAAATTCACGTATGTAAAATGCTAACACCTCATTTTTGCATGAAATTAGAGTAAGTGTCACGAATTTTAATTTGCAGTGTTTGTATGTTGCAGTATCGCAGCACAATGAATTGCATATGTGCGTTTCCTGTGATGTGTCTTGAATGTACGCGTGAGATTAGTGCTTGTGAATGCTGTATATATATATATATATATATATATATATATATATATATATATATATATATATATATATATATATATATATATATATATATATATATATATACTTCTTGATTTGCCGGTACTATCCCGGCCCGGGCCTTTTCTAAGTGGTGGCCCGGCCTTGGCTCCCTTTCCGGGGAGTATCTCAGACTAATGTCTGCCATGGGAGGAGGTGCAAGTACCTCCTCCTCGTCGGGACCAACTGTCCCCAGGCCTAGCCACATTCCCCGCCCTCACGGGGCTCGTAGGGAGAAGCTAGGCCTCTCTGGTCTGCCATCCCCACCTCAAGGGGGCTAATGGGAATGGCAGTCTCGTGAGCTGCAAGCTCGGGCTCAGGCACATACCCTACCCTAGAAGAGCGGGGCATGGTGTCGATATATATATATATATATATATATATATATGTATATATATATATATATATATATATATATATATATATATATATATATATATATATATATATATATATATATATATATATATATATATATATATATATATATACGCTGTTGTGCTTCTTTTACATTTTTATATTTTACCTTTTTTGTAAATATTTGTTATTGTTTTGCTGTGTTAACGTAGATCTTTGGCTTCGTTATGTGTTATTTATTTCACAGTTTGTTTTTCTCGTTATCTCTATTGTTACTTAAGAGCTCCGTGTCTCCCACTAGTATTTTCTTCATTACTTTTCTACACTGTTTCGTCTGTTCCTCTCGTCGTGAATAAATTAACTGTAAACAAACGACATTGACTTTCCCGACTTGACACATACCTTTTAAAGAGAATGTTTACTTTATGCACTTATTATTTGTTTTAACATATTTACCAGTGTTAATGTATATATTTCAGGATGGTATGGAACATTAAGTTATGCTCAGTGTGTCAACTGTTGTGATGTAATATATACTTAAGGTTTTGAATTACACCTTTAAAGGAAGGTGCGGGAGAGGCTTGATACCGGTGAATGGCTCTTCATCCGAGGAATAAGAGCTCCACTCCACTTCTTTGGCTCAACATTGATTATGTTCCATTCCCCAGACGCTGTATGATCCTTACGAGCTTGGCACTTCCCACTTAAATATATTAACAATAATGTCTTTGCAGGACCTGGTTTATACAAAATATATGAGAAGGTGAGAGATTAAATATGATTGTAAGAAATCTGTGACTGACGACAGACGATGTATTAAACGATATATGAAAGACAGCAAACCACAGAAGATCGACTGCTTGATGGCGGATACAGAAAGGGCAATAGAACACAAACACCATGTTTACTAGATAGAAATTAGAGGAAATGGTTATATATATATATATATATATATATATATATATATATATATATATATATATATATATATATATATATATATATATATATATAATAGGAAGAAAACGTTTACTGAGGCAGTTAAAGACGACGCAGGGATGACACGTGCAGTAAATGAGGCTGCAATATTGCTGGAACATAGCAAGTGGTCACGTGTCCAAGCCATTCAATAGAGAAAAAACTAACCAATATAATCCAAGGGTAAAGAGAGGTGAAGGTCAGATTAGGGACAAAAGGCAAACGTGAGAGGAAAATAATATTAAGAAGCTCAAATATAAAGAGCGAACAGAGAAAATAATAATATGGCGTTACAAATTGCGTAGATATCTGAGGAAAACCTATACACTTCGACTGAATTTTACAGGGGAGAAACAGGTTGAAATACCAAGCAGTTTATACTGAGTGATTCTTCTGGGTGCAAAACAGGTGATTTTTTTTATAGCAAGAAACAAGGTAAAATGAAAAGACAACAAACATTAAGGTCGAGGAGAATCGAACGTAATAATGAAAAACTTATTACATTTATATATTACTGTATATATTCTCTAACTTAACGCTCCAACCAATGTTTCCAGTTCCCTTGCATTTCAAGTTCTCACCCACAGCCAAAGACTTTTTAAATCCACACCTAATTTCGTAAACAAACCCTATATGAAGTGCATCTTTCAATAGCTCTCATATCCTGACCCGTCTTACTAACAATGTACTTCGTCTCGGTTGTATCATTTACACTATAGCTTTCAATCTCATCCGCATCTTTCATCCTCACCCCCTCACTATCCTCTCTCCACACAAACTAACATTATCCAACTCCTTCTTTCGCTCTGCTGCATACTAATTGAACAGTTACTTAGCAGCCCGCCAAAAATAACCTTTAATTTCATATTCTAGTGTATACTGAATCTTCCACGAAGCATGTGAATTGGCTGAAAATACCTTATAAAATTAAGTCAAGCACTGACTTTATAGCCTAAAACAAAACAAAAGGAGACACAAACAGATGCACTGTTATTATAGGAGATCATATAATTTAGATATAAGAAATGCACTGATTATCAGACTGCACTGTATATATGGAATACATTTTTGAATAATTATTTCCTGAGGAGCAAAGATAATGGTGGCAGGCGAGCGAGTATAACCAAAAAATCTTTCATAAGCATCACTGAGAGGGCAGCCTTAAGAACGAATACTTAGAGAGCAAATTGACTGGGAGACAAGAAACCTGTATAGAGAAGGGATGTAGAGCGCAACGCAATTGCATACAGTGTCAAAGAACCTCGTTGTCTAATAAGCTAAAGATCCAACGAGGATGAATGGAAAAGAACCAACATTACTGGATTTATATTCAGCCAGAGTCTCGCTGTTACTGTAAGTAAGTAAGTTTATTCAGGTATACACAAATACAGTTACATATGTGTAGAGAACCTAGGATAACCCAAAAAAGTCAGACAGGTACCGAATACGAGGTACCTGTTGAAGAAAACGATCATTGTTGCGTCATTGAACATAAATTCTATATGGAATATGAGATTAGAACAGAGATATAGCGAATATGGAAGAATTGGAGAGTTTTTCTGTGAAATGCAGTAATGACGAAAGAAAAAAAAACATAAGTGGAAAGAAAAAATGATACAGCAGCTAGGACAAAAAAATCTAACTACTACGAACTCCCACCAGGGAAGTTGAAAAAAATTCGTGAGACAGTTTCGTAGGATTAAATGACTGTTGATTGTTGCGGCTATCTAGAGGATATAAATTTGTGTCATTGTGCTCTTTCGTATTTACAATGTCTCGTTCCGACGAAATAATTTTATAGAAAGTGCTAAACAAATTATTTATGTAATTTATTTAATAATATATTTTTATTAGTGAAGAAGACAAGTTTCATGATAAAAACACAGGCTTCCATCAAGGAGTAAGTAGCAATGTTTAGAAAATAACATAGTAAATTGCAATAGTAATAGTCGAAGTAGTAGCTCCAGAATTAAAGATTAAATAATAATAATAATAATAATAATAATAATAATAATAATAATAATAATAATAATAATAATAATAATAATAATAATGATAATGTGTTTAGTCCGCACTCTATTTACTCCTCTCTTATTAGTAACCACTCTCACGATTTTTAAAACTGCCTGGTATTTCTCCTCACCTATTTTTATCACTTCTATAATGTGGCCGGATGTGGTGGAGGATGAAACTAGTGTCTTTTTCTTCGCTGTCCTGACCTCACGTGTCCTGACACGAGCAGGAGTGGAAGCTCAGACACAGTAGTTCACTTTCTTAGCAGACAGTCTCGTTATTTTCTTATAACTTCTCCAGGAATAAGTTATGAGAGGCCTCCAGGAAAATGTTTGAGCATAAATAAGTTATTAGTTTTACTTAATTTATACTATAACATGCGAATATAGGGAACGGGATGAAACTGGAACTACCTGGTGGAGAGAGTTGTCATTTTTTCACTTGTTTTTCTTTCTTTAATGTTCATATCTTGTGGGAACCTGTTTGAAATGAGAATCATCTGAAGATCGAATGGTCACTGGTAAGGGGATGTCCATGAGAAATATAGCAAGAGTGGAACCGTTAATGGCTGCCAGTCATAGTGTAATAATTATAATCTTGATGTCCGTAGAGTTGAGCCAAATGACGAACACTAATAAAACTGGGTTAGTACACCACCTAACAATAAATCTCTCTCACGTTATTAGGTGTAGTTTAAATGAACAGTGCAATGATTCCACTGTAGTCAGACTACGTCATAGTTTCCTTCAATCTATTCTCGCACCATGAGTGATACACGTGAAGATTTGAACGTTCCTAGTGCTGTTCATCCACCGCGCTGCCAGACGTTTAGCGAACGTTTCATTAATTCGTATATTTGTGGTTAAATATGTTTCTGAGGTTTTCTATTGAGCTAACTTAACCTAACAGCATTTTTAAGCTTGCACTAAACTCTCAGAAAATGACACAGTGAATCGTGTAAGAAAGTAAACGTCATAAAATGATGATAGGTTGGTAATGAAAATATATATGTAAATAAGGCAAGGCTGCTGCGGTCACTGTAATTGCTTCCTCCCCGCTCACCTTGTCTGTTGCCTTGACATACTGCCTGGTGTGGACCGTAATATTCCATTTGGTCTACTCCAATTATCTGTTCTCGGGACATTGCGCCAGCCTTCAAGGAGAGCGGGCGTCTCGCTCTACCCCAGCCTGGATCATCAGTTAAGATTTTTTTTCTTGCATTCTTCCCGGAACGTCCTGTCCTCATACACCGGCCGCTGGGCAATTGGTTTGAAAGCCATATATCACCTACTATAGGTTTGGGAAAAAGCCTGTCGTTACGGAGTCAGGTAGGTTAAAGAGGTTGCCTATACCGGAGTTTAGGCTAGGGGGTCCGACTGACCTAACTGGGAATATATTGTTCCTGTCTTTGAGTAATCTTATTCTCCATTACCTACGCAGATGTGGTGATATATGCACCAGACTTAGCAGAAGGTCTCACACGGCAAAAGTCGTCCTAGTTATTATAAATCAACAAGAACTATTACTATCCTCCAAATAGCTATTATTCAAATTCAGTAAAAAACTAAGATTAGGTAAAGAAATGTTGAAATCTTCATACAGCTGCATGGCAATAATTACTTTATTTTGGAAAAAATACATTTCAGAGATTATTCACTGATAGTAAACATTCTGGAAATAATATATTTTTTAAAGTGCATATAATAGGAGTGTCAGTCACAAACCGTTATGATACGGGGAAGTTGACTGGCTGGGAGGTACACAGTACGTTATGACTGAGAGTAGAGAAGGTGGTAGAGGGGCGTGCAAGTACCGTAATTGGCGATGAGGAGAATAATTGTGTGGAAGGGAGGGAGAGAAGAATGAAAAATGGACAAAAATAAAGGGAAGAAGGTAGAGTGAGAGAAGAAAAAATGAGCTTTCTCCATTAATTAACCTTAAATTAATTCTGTAAGGAAAAAGTGTAACTACAAGTGCTATGATTAACATAATACTTTATTAAGGTCAAATGTTTCTGACCCATTTCTTCGTCACTGCTTAAATATTTAACAAAACATCAAAGAAAAAATACGTAAACTAGTGACTAATTAACTTCACAGCTGCTACCATATTAAAAAAATCACTTCGTAAATTGAAGAACTGCTGCTTCCGCACTATTTAATAGACGATTTTTAAGTAATGACTCTAATTATGAAGATCCCAATAAGGAAAGTGCTTTGACACCAGTGAAGAGCTCTTGATCCAACGAACTGGAGCTACCATCTCTATCCTTGGGAACGAATCTGATTGCCTCTCATTATCCCCAAGGCGGCGCTATATGATGCCTGCAGATTTTGCGATTGTAATAATAATAATAATAATAATAATAATAATAATAACATTAAGAAACCAAAACCGAAATTATATAAACATCTAAAATTGTATACATACATGAAATTCGAAATAAATGTAAAATTACAAATATGTTTAATAATGTGTCAGAAAAAGAAAATTACTGTGAATCTTCTAAAGAGAGTTAGTTGAGCTGTAGTGCACTAGGGCTTCATCCAGGCGATACTCAAAATTCTCGAGACATTAGGTCGAGAGACTTCACGGATCTGAACCTAGAACTCAATCAGTGTTAGTGACCTGCGGTGAGAGGTACACTTTACAGTGTTATTGGGAAGTGTTTACTATTGTGAAGGAGGGAAACCCGGGAAGGTCTTATCATAGTGATATATTAATCATTGTTTGCATAACATGCAAGCGATCTCTCCCCGTTCCTGCAACTACGTAGGAACCTGGATACATAAAAAAAAAAATCACACCACCTGAGCAGTTAAACCACTCGAGTCACATTCCTTAGCAAATGCAACAATGGTAAGTCACTTTGTAAAAACGATGAAAAATTTACCTGAGATACCGTCCTTTGGAATGTTGCAAAATTTTGATATAATACGAGTGACCTCAAAAATAAATGAGCCTGTTTTCATTTTAATATCTGATTAAATCATAAAGACTAGAAAATATATTTATGCCGTGGAAAAAAGTTAGAGAGAAATAGGGACCAAGACTGGGAAGCATGCAAGACATGTAAGCACAAAAATTAAAGCTTGCAAGCAGGAACACAAGCAAGCAAACGACAGTGTGTGTGTGAGACAAAGTGAGGAAGCGGGCAAGTTAAAAGGATGGGGTAAGGGGGGGATCGAGCGAGCGAGCGGGTAGATGAACGGGAGGACAGTAAAGTGGACGGGAGGATGAGCGGGTGGACTGGCGGGTAGAGACCATGAGTCAGGTTTGTGAAGAGCCCAGCGGAAGTTATTTTGACAGACCGTTACCCTCAGTTATGTTCCGCCCCATCCCATCCCTCCTTGGCAGGGGAAGGGATGGACTACAGGTACTGAGGGATGGGAAGGTATATATTGAAAGTGACAGGGATGAATGGATGGGAACACCATTGGACACGGGCAGAGAGTTTGACAGACAAAGATATAAGAGAGCAGGCGCAGCAATAGGTGAAAGTGGTTTGAAGTAGGCAAATGAACGAGGGATGGAGAACATCAGGATTTGAACGGGGAACAACCTGAGAGTTAATTAAATCGCATTTTTAGTAATTGGTCTTGCCTGAAATTCATTTACGGTTCTCGGTCAAGCTCAAGAGCGACTAACAAATCCACAAGACAGATGTACATACGTTGTGGCAGATTTACTTAGAGGAAGAAAAGACATGAGACACCTAGTTTCTTCATAGACGGAATATATACTTGCTGTGAATCGCGAGATGGATTTTGTTTGTCTCGTGTCGATTTTTTGCTGTTCTATGTCTAAATGGTGTACTGTTGCCAATAGTGAGAAAATGGCAGATTGCAGAGCAGGCTTTTAATTCTGAAAGCGTTTCGTTCTGCGTAGCTCTACATAAAGTTAAATGACGTTGCATGAATTTATATAAATCTACACAAAGCGATACATTGTCCAAATCAGTTTTTGCAACCTATTTCATATTCAAGGTTGCTATATTGTGCTGAATACTTTAACGAGGGTGGCAAGCAGAAAACCTTGAACTATAGCGCACAGTCATTGACGAAAGTTAGGTGCAAATTGCTAGAAAACATCGGAAAAAAATATTTGAAAAAGCAAATTAAAAAAAAAAAAAAAAATGGCGCTCCTCATAGCACTGGTAAGAATTCAGAAATTGACGATTGTATTATACCAATTACATTGAAATTTATAATAAAATACGTTACACAGAGGGGTGGGTCGACTGCATGTTCCTACACTGTAGGGAAGCCTTTGATATAGTGCCTCACAGAAATCTAAATTTTAGAAGCAAGCTAGATATAAATTATAATTATTATAATAAAAATGGATCAGTGTTCCTAGGGTAAACTACAAAATGGGTAAACTAGGGTAAACTACAGGAAGGGGGTGAACGGAGGGTACTGTATTAGCACTTGTTACGCGTGTCTTCCAGCGTTTCCTATTGCCGAAAAGTTCACTAGTGCAATTTGTTCAAAACGGGGGGAAAGGGGGGGGGGTTCAAAGAGAACGATATTTTAAGCAACCATTTATTCCATAAATGAAATTTTATTATTACATATAATATAATAATAAATTTTATATATATTTTATATATATTATATATAAAACAGACACATATGTCGTGCCGAATAAATAAAATTGTCAATTAGCAATAACTCGTTTAAAATTAAGTCCATTCTAAAATTTTCTCTTATACGTTTAAAGATTATATATATATATATATATATATATATATATATATATATATATATATATATATATAAATATTTTATTTATATTTTAGTTAAGTTTATGTAAAAATTAAAAGCTTTGCATCAAAGGAACATTAGAAAACTTGCCTAATCATATTATAATAAGCGTAATTTAATTAAGCCAAATCCAACTAATTATTTAAATAAGTTTACAATAATTCTGTAAACAAACATAATGAAATATATATTTTTTCGTTAGGTTCAGAATGATCTTTGCGAAATTATTGCATACACACATTTTTGCTTGCCTTATTCGGCAAGAAGAGCGAATAGGCAAAACGCAAGTTTTACCTATTCGGCACGACATATATATATATATATACTTCTATGTAATATTCAGCACAAGGCGGCCAGAGAGCGCCTGTGTTTTGTTCACTTGATAGAAAAAAGCAATAATAGTCATTAAAAATAGTAATATTGAAAATGCTTTTACCGCCAGTAATAGCCAGCTATATCCCGGTACACAATAACTGTTATGGAAGTATGATTTTTTTCGTTTATTTATTGGAAAGGAGAAGTGACGGTGAGCAGCATTCTCTTACGACGACGGGTTTAGAATATTGAGATTTTCATGAAGAAACGAGGAAATAGAAAAACCTTGAAGATATGGAAGTGGTTTTTATTTTTTCTCAGAAATTGTCTTCAGTATTGAAGCAAACATTTTCAGGTCGATTTCTGAGGTAAAAATAATTTTTATTTCCTTCTTAGTTCACTTCCACCAGGAGTTGGATGCGCGTCGCAGATTCCTACAGTATTCTGACCATAGGTTTCATTTCTCCATCTATAATTTATTCCTACCTATAAATAAATTCCCAATATATTGGCTTAAGAACTGTACCTGTTGGTGTGGCTGACTGAGGCAGCTATTCCTTAGTCCAAATATGAAGAATTATATAATCACGAGAAAACACTAAACCTCTTAGGATCATAGAGAGCCTGCTAAAGGTAGATTATCTGCTTATAATCTAGAGATGGATATGTGGTTTTTAACAATACTTCAAACTAGAGACAGAGGTAAAAGACTTCAAATAATCTGTTGTGCAATAATTTCTTATCACTAGAGGGGTTGAAAATACGATTAGTAGAATGTTTATTCGTGTTTTATTAATTACTTATAAACTCCTAAATATAGATGTCACTGTCATTTAACGAATCCATCTTGGCAGAATCGTATAATGATTTTTTTTTTTTTTGTTGAAAAAAATATTTTAACTAATTCAAATAAATGTCATTAACGTTCTAAACTCAGGCTATTATAGTTATTTGTTTCCAATACATGTATGTACATTTGTAATGGCATAAGAAAATAGAGCTCAGTGTCATTAAACAGAACTAAGAACAGTATGTGTGTTCGCCTAACATAAAAAGCTGCTTGCACACATGTGCTCTTTTAATTCGCAGTTGCCTTTGTACATGTCATTTTTTTATTATTTTGAATGTTGTATAATGCAAATTTTTTAGTTTTTCACAATGGGATCTAGCTTTAGCAACCCAGGACATCGCTATCATTATTAAGCGATCATAAGGTTAGAAGCCACGAAGCAAGAATTGTGAAAAGTCAATGTAAATGCAAATGCTGATGAACATCTTTATGCAAGTTTACAAACCTCTAGATAATAAAACGCTATATCTGTAGTGTATTTTTCCTCGGTATAGCGTTTTTTTATTAGCAAGTGTAGATCAGAACAGCCTTACACATTTATATAACTCTGTATAATCTTATAAGTTGGCTTGGGTTCTAATATGAGAAGTTGTACTTGTCTAACAGCGTTAAAGTGCATGGAATAACACTGCTTATTAGTAGTTGAAGTGCTTAAAGTAAGGATGTTTGTATTTTTGGACGGCGACACTGGGTCGTGGCTTCCAAATATACACGTTGGAAGGTCGTCCATTGTAAGGAAAGAATTTGTTGAGGGTCAGCCATGGCTTTTTTATGGGCCGGATGGTTGTAGTTGTAGTCGGGGTGGTGATGGTGGTAGTTGTGGTTTGAGGAGTGGTGGTGGTTGTGGTAGCTGGGGTAGTGGTCGTCGTAGTGGTAGAGGATGTAGATGATGGAAGATTCCACAAATCAGGAATGGAGGTGGCCTGATTCCAGTGGTAGATCTGGGTTGGTCGGCCGTTGTTAGTGAAATCGAGGTCCAACTGAAAAGGAAACAAATCAGTTCACTTTTAATGATCAAGACGAGGGCCACATGGTAAACAATAGTTAACAGAGGTACCAATGAGAGGGGGAGGGGAATAATTAGCTATACCCTCTAGCACTATAGAAATAATGCATTTCACACTATTTGGCATCACGTTTCGTCCATTCTTTGTAATCAATCTATACAGTATATATTTTTGATGCTTGTTTTTAATATATTAATAAATCAAAGCTAGCATACCCTGTGGAAGGGAAATGAGGTGGTGGGGTAGGACTCCTGCTGCAGGTTGTTGTTGACGTAGAAGTAGGGCATGGGCGGCAGTTTGATATAGTAGATGGGGGAGTCTCCCTGACGAAGCCTTTCACCCTGTGTGACCTGGGGAATACCTCCTCCACGGTCCAGCCCCATGCTCTTCAACACCTAGAGACAAGTTAAAAGATAAATAAGTTTTGTTACCTTCAAGCTCAGCACATTGATGCTAGTGGAGGGCTTTTGGTCCGAGTAATTAAAGCAATCTTCTCCTCCTGATCAAACTTTATTACCTATCATTCCTAAGGCTCTATATTACCATTAAGGCGTTTAGGCCTTCCACATGAGCAATAATAACCATTGTTAACAAACTTCTGGACAGTTCCGATTACCTATTTATGTAATTTTATCGCTCTATACCAGAAAACATTTTACCAGAAATCATAAAATACACTTAAAATGTTTGATAACCACCACATAACAGAATGAAAATAAATCCTTTCGTGATAAGTGTCTTTATGAAGTGCAGTCAAGCATTCCAAAACAAGTTTACCCCTAATAATATTGGTCACAAAGATTCTATTTCTTGGTCTTACCTGTCCCTCCATGAATCTCAACTTGTTTTATTTATCAGTATATTTAATGTGTGTTCATTAGATATAGCAAATGTGATTGGTGCCATATTGTTAGCTAAGACTGTCTAGTACACGTCTTGGTATTATGTTTGAGGTGCAAATTATTCTTGGATTATTTATAAGTGCAAGATATTTGTGTGTGTTTGTGACTACATTTGTATGAGTATCTACAATGCAGAGCAATGCTTATGGTATCCTGTGTACAGTGGTTAATATCGATTAGGTTTGTTATTTTGTGCAAATATTTCTGATTAACGGAATGAATATGCGAGACGCATCAATATAGCCTATAATAAAGTCAACAGAGAAAAATACCCTAAGGTTAACAACACAGCTGTACACAAAGGTCAACAATTTGCAAGTGTGGTGATGAGGTGTCACAGGTGAAGTGTTTACCTGGAGCGCTCCTGGGCCGTCGAGTGGTTGCATCTGGCCGCCCACCACCACTAACACCACAGCGAACACCACCAATACCACGCAACACCTACAGATATAAAAAGACCTTTTAGTGATATTGTACCACCATCCCACCTCTTCCAATGCCAGTAGATCAGAAATGCTGTAGGTGCCTTATTAACGTTGGCATTTAAACACAGTTCATTATTAACATATTTGAAACATATGTAAAATTGATAAATGAATGCTAGTGATGAAATGCACTGAATATGCAGTGCTTATTGTTTGAGTGCGTTTGCAACTCGTGAAATGCTAGCTTTAAGTTTCATAACGTAGTATATTAAAAATTAACTTATTTAAACTAGAATAAAAAAGTGTTTCAAATTTCTATTTTATTGCAATATATCAATATTTAATTAGAACACTCAGTGTTCCATCGAAGATACTTCTGATAAGAGCAAAATGCCAATAAGAATTAAATTCAAAATATATCGATAAACAGTTAAACAGAACTAGAATTTACTGAAAATAAGTCTTACATCGGTGTGAAAGAAAGGGCTGTGAACTGCAGAATAACGCAGTATAAACAATACTAAATAACCCCTGAGAAATAGAATAACAAGACAACAGGATAAAAGTTTAGATCAGAAGAATTGGATGCGACGTTTAGAGGGGTGAAAAGAAGACATGAACAATGGAGACAAAGACAGTTTTAACCAAAGGCAGATGAAGCAGAAAACACTATCAGTGATGCGTGAATTGACTGACAACGTAGTATCAAGCATAATGGATGGTAAACACAAAAACAAACATTGCATAAAAAAAAAATCTCTGCCAAGAGATGTTTGTTTTAAGATTAACGTTCGGTATCTGGTAACCCTTCACCAGTAAAGCCTTGAAGTTGTTTAAGGGTTATTGATCAACACAATTAGTTTCACTTGTCTTCCTTGTATTAAATCCAACATTTCTCATTTCCCTAGGCCATGTACGATCCTTAGAAGCTTAGTTAGGTTAATGTGTGTGGCAACTAGAGGGAAAAATGTTGCACAGTTCCTTAGCAAAAGTAAATTTAGAAAGGGGTAAAAGGGATCCAGTAATATAAAAAAAAAAGAATAGCAAGGCTTAACTGGAAGCAAACGCGTCAGACCTGTATTAAAATGGCGTAATGTCGGCAAATTGAAAAAATGACACAAGTTCCGACAAAAAATTATTGAAACAACCTTTCGCTCTGTAAAGAACTCTTATCAGCTCGCGAATTGATAGAACTATACACAGAGCGAAATGTTGTCCTAATAATAAATTATTTTCCAACAAATCTTTTTTTTTTATTACACCAGATCTTCAAAAATAAACCACATTAATAAAAACAATCCATATATAACGAAATATTTTGTTTAAGAACGCGTCCCTTTAAGATAATGGCTATAATGCTAGTGAAGGGCTCTTTATCCGAGGAATTGAAGCTACCCGTATTCCTTGTATGAAACCTGAATGCTTTCCATTTCTCTGACACTGACTCTTATGGGCTTGGCACTTCCTGTTGAACCTAATAATACCAGAACACCTAATGACATTTGGTTATGAAGACCCTTTTAGGGAAAGCTGTATTAATGCTGGTGATGAGCTGTTACTAAAAATTTGAGCTGTCCTCCCCTTTCTTCGTATCAAACCCAGTTACTTCCTTTTCCCCAGGCGCTGTATGACCCCTACAGGGTTATTTCTTCCCCGTGGCTAGAATAATAATTCTTGCTGTAAGCAGTGTTCCTACCGATAATACATTCACCTTGATTGTCATTAGTTATTAAAAAGTATTTATTTACTATAGTCAGAGTATAATTTTAATATACTCATGGGGTGGCGCTAAGCTCATAAGCATTGTTCAGCATATGAGGATTGAGAAGTAATCAGGTTTGTTGGAAAGAGTTGGAGGGAATCTTTCAGCTAGATTCTCAAAAGCTAAACATTTATAATGCTCAGTTTCTACACTCAGTATAATCTGGTTCTACATTCAGTCTGATCAGATTCGATAGGAGCAAAATGAATCGACTATTACCCAAGCCGGCCTTTCAGATGGGGGTTCCTAGATACTGGCGGAAAGCTTCTAATCCGAGGAATTAGAGCTGGCCTTCCTTTCCTTGAATCTCGCATTCCCAAGGCGCTGTATGACTCCCACGGATTTAGAACGTTTTTATGAGTATAATACTAACCAAACCGGTTCAGAGCTAGGCCAACTAAGGTAATACTTAAAAAGGGAATCACGTTTAATGGAAAATATAATGAAGGGTTGGGTTCCCACAATGATACCCTGGGGTATGTTGCCTGCTTACCTGGAGCACGGATGGTGGCTACCGCATCTTTAGCATATTAATTTCCGGTTGTGATACCCAGGCAAAACAACGCTGCAATTTGCTTTTTATGCATAATTACATAACATTTAAATTACTAGTTGCAAAGTTATTTAATATCATAAGTCTTTTATATCCAAATTTAGCAGGTATCTAACATTTTGTTAATGCTAATTAAATCTGAAGCTTCGTTATAATTTTCCTTCAAAAACATTACCAGTACGACAGACTTTGTTGGTCATTCTACAAAATATTTATTGTTAGACACCTGAGTATATTATCCTTAAACCGCAGTAATTAGCGCTGTGACTTACGAGACAGTCTAAATGAATCTTCCTATTTTTTTTTTCCTTTTTTACTAAAGTTTAATCATGACTTCCTGGTCCTGCAGTTCCACTGGGTCAGCTTCTTTCATGTGACGCTGTCTGAACCAATCAGTTTCTCTATTGTCTCGGAAAATATACTCTCTCTTCACTGCAGTCAATTTTTATGGACGAGTTGGACCCAAGAATTCTGACCCAAATACTACTACTAATACGTGGGCAAAAAGTGATGCAGCAGCGTCTTGTACACGCAAAAGTTTTATTTGTCTTTGTCAGAGAATTTTAAAAGACAAATTTCGCCATTTACTCTGTGTTCGTTCCAAGACATTGCACATGACTTGGTCGCCAACATCCCACCTGGCCTTGTCTTCTAGATCCGATCTCGCCTTGTCTTCTAGATCCTACATGACCTCATCGTCTACTCTAGATCACATCTAACCTGGGTGTCCAAACTCCATTCGACTAATCTTGAAGATCTGATGAGATTCCGTGAGGCATTTCATGAGGGATAAAACAGATAGAGGAATAAAAATAAAACTGTCGGCTCCTACAGACGCAGTAGGAAACAAGAGTCCACATTCTAAACAAACGTTGGTCTAATTGATTTTGAATTTCCTGTTTTTAGGTTTAATTTAGGTTTGCCATGTTTTGTTTGTGGCTTCATACCCTCTTATTTTTTTTTTACATGGAAAAGGTAGGAAAAATTCTTTATTTCACAAAGTGTGAAAACACCATTTGTAAAGTTATGGCAGAAAGTACGAGATTCATTTTTTTTTTCTGCAAAAATTATCTCTGTTTTAAACAGTAAGGATATTTCAGATTATTATGAAACAGAACTAAGAAGAGCATAATTAAACCTAGTATATTTCTTGCTACAAATTGATAAAATCACTTGCGTTATAAAAGTTTCCACTTGTGTTTGTGATAATAAATATTATATATATATATATATATTATCTCCTTTGTTAGGCCTCATTTAGATTATGCTGCACAGTTCTGGTCACCATATTACAGAATGGGTAAAAATGCACTGGAAAACGTACAGAGGAGGATGTCAAAACTGATCCCATGTGTCAGAAATCTTCCTTATGAGGATAGACTGAGGGCCCTGAATCTGCACTTTCTAGAAAGGCGTAGAAGTAGGGGGGATATGATCGAGGTGTACAAATGGAAAACAGGAATAAATAAAGGGGATGTAAATAGTGTGCTGAAAATATCCAGCCAAGACAGGACTCGCAGCAATGGTTTTAAGTTGGAAAAGTTCAGATTCAGGAAGGACATAGGAAAGCACTGGTTGAGTTGTGGATGAGTGGAGCAAACTCCCGAGTACCGCCATAGAAGCTAAGACCTTGTGTAGTTTCAAAAATATGTTGGATAAATACATGAGTGGGTGTGGGTGGGTGTGAGTTGGATCCGACTAGCTTGTGCTACCAGGTCTGGTGCCGTGCTCCTTCCTTAAGTGGAAGTGACGTGACTAGGTGGTCATTGTTCTAAGCGGTGGGGGGGGGGAGGTGACATGGGCCTGCTTCGCTTGGGTCAGTAGGCCTGTTGCAGTGTTCCTTCTTTCTTATATACACATATATATATATATATATATATATATATATATATATATATATATATATATATATATATATATATATATATATATATATATATATATATATATATATATATATATATATCTTCAATTAAATAAGTAATGTTTCAAGCCTTTTCATACCAATATCACAGATAAAAAAAATCAATCTGGATCCATCTGTGTTGCTCCAGCAGCAACACAGATGGAGCCACTGCAATACTAGGAAAAATATCAGGTGCTGTGAAACACAGAAAAAATATATTTACACATCCCGAACATAACCACTGTTGTCTCTATATTCGTGTATTTAAATGATTTCTACAAGAACTTAAATATTCACCCTAAAATGTAGTCTGTAATGTCAGTTCAAATCAAAGCAAGATATTTAGTCAACGTATGAAAAACTAACTTGCATAAGTATTATGTTGTATATGTCATGTATAATATTAAATATTCCACCACATACAGAAGGTGTAATACTCCGTTTAATACACATTTCCGTGAACATAATGTTGCAATGCAAGGTATTAATGTAACCCTTCAATTTCGAAGAAAATAATAACTTCATTTAAAATAAACCTCAGAATTGTAGGTGAATATTTTAATGAAATTTTGTAAATGCTTTCCAAATATTTAATGCTTTATATATTAAGTGGTGAAGCCTTTCTAAGTGAAAATGTAAAAAAATTAAATAGTAAACTATTTCGTGATTTCTGTACCTTAATCAGGAATACTATCCTCCTCCAACAGAAACATTAGTTAGAAATCCTTTCCTTAACAATTTATTGTCCGAACCATTTTAGACATCTTTCCTCTGAATGAGCTCTACGAAGAGTAATGATAAGGAATAAAAGCTGTTGACCAACCCGTTTCCATTTTTTTAGAGCAGTAAATTACATAGCGTACGGCTATCCTATGTATCCTTGTCATATTCCATCTTTCAGGATGGGTTATATTAAGGAAGTATTGCAATAAGTTGGAGAGTAGAGTTATTAGTAGAGCTATGAGGATTGTTTAAATGTTGGCAGAATTACCGACAATATGTAAAGTAAAAGGTCACATGTGCAACTAGTGTGACATTTTACTGTGGCAATATTCTGCTCTCCAAGAGCTTTTTCAAGCCGGCTTGACAAAGTTCATGGAGAGCGAAACGTTGCCACAATAAAATGTTACATTAGTTGCACTTGTATCCTTTTACTTTACATATAGCTATGAGGGTATCAAATATTCCACTATGGGTTCATTAGCTACGAGATCTTAAAAAATATTTACCCCCATCGCAGCAGGAAAGATGAGAAATCGGAAAGTGAGGGGTAGGGAATAAGAACCGGTTGGGATTGAAGTTAAATCAGATAAAGGACAACCTACATCTTAAGCGATACTTGGGAATTGGGTTAGCAAGATAGATCATCCATCTGGCAGGTAGTAATATCACCACCATCTGCAAATTCGGGTCAAATAACAATGAGATCGCTTACTTGACGTAAAAAAAAAAAAAATCAAGGCATCACTAGTGAGCATTTCCTCCAGCATTGCGGTAATTTTTATCATTGGTTATGAGAGAAATATAATGCTCGATATTAACACAAGGATTCAGAACCATTGTGTATTTATTTAACATCGCTGATGCATGCTACATGGAATAAGAGTCAACCAACAAAGGGTGAGTCACGTACGCAGAAGATGCGTAGTTGTAACTGTAAAATATAGACACTAGAGAACCCAAGGATGGGATAGTGTTGCTTCTCTAGCGAATTCATAACCTAGACAATGACAAGATACTCAATGTTACGTCATCCAGACAATCTTGCACACTTGCATTACTTTTCCGCTGCGATGGGTATATAGGATTATATTTCTATGTATTAATTATAAAAATATTACTAGCATCATTATTACCATGAATAAGGCCTAAACTCATAAAGGATCCAACCCTGAAGAATTGATTTCATTCGTTAGATTTGATAAGGCTTGTCCCAAGTGAAATATATTTAATAGAAATTTCAATAGAAATTTAATAGAAATTTCTACAGTGTAACAATTCATAGGAGGGAAAGGATGCCTTGATGCTGGTAAAAGGTTATTTATCCATGAAACCGCAGGTTCTCTCGCCTTGCATCAAACTTATCTACTTTGTATTTCTCAGGAGCTGCATGACCTTGATAATGCTGACTATTTATCCATTTAACGATAAAACAGTAAAAAATAGCATTCGTAGATATTGTAATGTGTCCACAAGTTTGACTGGGGCTGGAGGTAATGTCTTCAGCTCTTAATCTTATATATATCTTGGCACACTCGAAGCCATTGTGAACCAAGTGTGCATTGTTCAGGACTCTGCTTTGGATGGTGAACTTGGTCGCTGAACTCCTGGAGTCGTGTACTTCCTGCTATCATGTTTGGTTGTTGCCTTTCTCTTAGTTTCTTTGTTTCTTCTTGCTCCTCTTTCTCCACTTATTCCCCACCCTCCCCCATCGCAGTGTTTGTCTCTCTCTCCTTCCCATCGCTGTGTGTTTGTCTCTCTCTCCATGAACAGATTTTACAGCAATATATTAACCATATTTTTGACGGCATGAGAAATAACTCGCTACTGCTATTTACCTTGCTTGATGAAAAGTCAAGTCTCTGTTTTGCTAATGTTATATTGAGACATCATGCCAAGGCAGAATAGAAGATTTTAATTTAAGATTGACTAGAAAAGTTTAAGAATATCTTTTACGAGAAAGAGCCGTCCCATCAGTTCGAACTGCTTTTGGCCTTTTCGACCTTTGTTGTTGGCAGGTCTTTGTAAAATGAAAACTTTTATTTATAGCTACGACCCTAAGGAATAAAATTTGCGAGTCAGAGGACTTATTAACATTCCAGGAAGTTATACCATGAAGACATGACTGACACGAGAACAAAGATTATTGAACTGATCGCTTCATTGGGAATAGGACATACCATGTTACTGGTGAAATATTATTTCATTCATGGTGAAGGTCTAAACCCACTGGAATCATAGAGCGCTTAGGGAAATGAGGCTATAAGGTTTGATTCAAGGAACAGAAAGTCAGGTCCATTTCCTTGGTTCAACATTCTCCCCCCACCTGTTTCCAACAAACTTCCCCTGAAGGGGATGCTGTGTCCGTTGCTTCTAAGGATGCTCTTTCATTACTTCTAATTGCTCAGACAAAGTATAGCCCTAAAGAGTCTGGCGCTTCCAATTGGATGCAATTTATATTAATATATAGAATTATCTTTATAAACAGGCATTGCCTACGTAATACCACTCCACCTTATGTATATATTGACGGATGCATTACTGACTCAGGCTCCTGTGAATTAAAACATACGCTGCTACTCACGAAATGTATTTAAGTCCGTCACCGGCATATAGGCACCATCTTATGTCCCTTCTTTGGACATTACTTCCCCAATATCGGCAGTTTTTAATTAATAAGGAAAATTCATTTTATACCAACTCAGGCAGTTTATATCAATTGCTGTATGTGCAGTTTAACTGCAAGTATGTTTTAGATTCACTAGAAAATCCGTACATTACACTATAAATGTTTGCTATTCGTCAATGGGCTCGTTAAAAATATTGCGTTCATTGCTCTGTCCAAGTACGTGCATGTTCAGTTTGCGTGTTCGAATGCGTGTTCGGCTCTAATGTTCGGGTCGACGAGCCAGGCATCTGAGCACGCGTCGAGCAGCTGAATGGCCGTCTAGCTGAGGCCGCCGTGTTGACATGATGAGGATACCTGAACTCCGCCCGACAAAGCGAAAGTTCCACTCACTGCTTCGAGCCGAGATGAAACATTCAAAATTTTGGTTAAGAGCCTTCAAGGGATGTTTTGGTGCTAGTGAAGAGTTCATTATCAAAGGAATCTTAGTTTCTCCATTTCTCGATTTTTTCCATTCCTCAACTTTATTGCCTCCACTTTATCTATGTATTATATGTACCTTACTCTGGTCGTAGTCCTTCAGTGCTCTAAGCAGTGTTGAATCTTTCAGTGATTGAGTCGTGGCCGGGCTGCTTAGACCTGGTGGCCTGGTGGTTAACTCTCTTGCTTCACGCGGCAAGGGCCTGGGTTCGATTCCCAACCAGAGTAGAAACATTGGGCGTGTTTCTTTACACCAGTTGTCTATGTTCCCCATCAGTAAAATGGGTACCTGGGTGTTATCCACTGGTGTGGGTCGCATCCTGGGACACTGACCTAAATTGCCCGAAATGCTGAGCATAACAAGGGGCTTCCTATATAGTAGTATGTCATTGATGTCAGCTAGGCCTGTATACCATATACTTGTAGTAAATAAAGATATTATTATTATTATTATTATTTTTAAGTATTGCTGGCAACAACTTCTGTATAACTACTATGGAATCCTTTCCACTACTACTACAGTAACAATAATTGCTATCTCTACCATCACCAGTAACATCCCGCTCACTATCATTACCATCACTATAATTAAAACTACCTTCACTACACCACCTTCTCCATGGGAGGGATGAAGGTGCGAGTTTCAACAATGTTGTCATAGATCTTTATTAATTTCCTTGATTTTTTTTTGCTTGTATGTTCATCATCTACTCGAATAATGTGAGCTTCATAATACATTCTTTTATGTCGCCTAATACTAAATAATTATTCGATGCTAACATGAGTATTAGGAAGGTGAAAAGGAGAGATGGAAGAGACGTTATACTAGGGAGGACAAGAAAAAAGAAGATGGAGAAAAGAAGCTCTGGTATGTGACGAAAAGAAATTAAGTTCTGACACCGGGTTGCGGCATTTTCTTTTTCCGGAGAGTAGGGGGATAATTAACCTGTATATGAGTAGGGTAATAAAACTTCACCTGTAAGAGAGTAGGAAGGGTACAATGCACTTTTACTACAAGCCGTGCCCGTGGAAGTACACTGATGTTATGTCTACACCTTTTTTGCCTACATTGTAAGGTTGTTACCTCCAGCTTATCTTGTTTACAGAAGGGAGGCGTGCCTGAGGATTGTTTACTTAGGGTTTTCATTCAAGCCTCTCTTGTTTGCATTAATGTTTTTTTAAGGGTGACTGAATTCCTCTTGTTTATTCATTACTTTATCTTTTTCATTGATTAGTCGTCCACACATGCGCTCGCGCGCGCACACACACACACACACACACACACACACACACACACACACACACACACACACACACACACACACACACAATGTTTCAGAGAGAGGACACTGAAACAAGGAGTCACAATTGGAAGCTGGAGTCACAATTGGAAGCTGAAGAATCAGACGAGTCACAGGGATGTTAGGAAGTATTTCTTCAGTCATAGAGTTGTCAGGAAGTGAAACAGTCTAGCAATTGATGTAGTGGAGGCAGGAATCATACATAGCTTTAAGACGAGGTATGACAAAGCTCAGGGAGCAGAGAGAGAGAGAGAGAGAGAGAGAGGACCTAGTAGCGATCAGTGAAGAGGCGGGGCCAGAAGAAGTTTCGGCCCCTGCAACCACAATTAGGCGAGTGCAGTTGTGTTAACACACACACACACACACACACACACACACACACACACACACACACACACACACACACACACAAGATGTCTCAGAGATGGGACACAGCAACAAGGAGATACAACTGGAAGTTGAAAACTTAGATGAATTTCAAGTATTTTGGGAAGCATTTCTTCAGTCATAGAGTTGTCAGGAAGTAGAACAATCTAGAGTGATGTAGTGGACACAGGATCTATACATAGCTTTAAGAAGAGATACGACAAAGGTCATGGAGCATGAGTGTGAGGTGGACTTAGCAGCGACCAACGAAGAGCCGGGCTAAGAGCTATGACTCGACCCCTGCTGCTACAAATGAGTACGAATAGGTGAGTACGTACACACACACTAAATAATTATTCGATACTAACATAGAGTAATAAGATGAAAAGGAGAGATGGAAGAGACGTTATACTAGGGATGACAAGAAAAAGGGAAGTGGAGAAGAGAAGCTCCGGTATGGGAAGAGAAGAAATTGAGAAAAGCGGCTGTGCTAGGAAGAGTAGGAAGAGGAGTGGAGAAGTGGGGAAAAAGAGCTAGGAGCTATGAATCTACCCTTGCAACCACAAATAGGTAAGTGTACCCCCACACTTCCACACCCCCATACACATACCCATATCCTTCCTCAGCCAGCCGTATTACACCTGACAGTAACAAAGTGGATACGAGAAGCATGGTTGTATTGTATTTTCTTGGACTACAGGAAGGCCTTTAATGTGGTACCAAACTAGGCTAATACAGAAACTAGAACTGGTGGCCGGGATGACAGGAAAGGTATTACAATGAATCAATGGATAACTAAAGGGAAGGAGACAGAGACTTCACGTGGAAATGTATCAGGACGCCAGTGTATCGAGTGGAGTTCTACGAAGATCAATACTGGGGCAAGTATTAGTTCTGATGCAGGTGAATGACTTGCCGGCCGAAAGAGGCATGTTATATGAAAATAGTGAAAATATGAACCATATTCCGGACAAAGAAAATGTTGACCAGATAACTTAGAAGCTACAGTACATTTCCAGGAAGCATAATTTGAAGAGTATTCACAGGTACTAGAATGTTATTGAGCTTACACCTATATGCACATCGAAACATTCTTATATAATTATAAAGCATTCCGTTTACTGTAAATAACGCCACTATCCATATCAAAATTACCACTTGCTACTACATCACTTTTACTAACGACATCAGTTTAACAACCACAAAGCCTTTGTCACAATAAAAGCAAGCACCACTGTTATTACGGGCCCATGATTACCACACATTCACAAACGCCTTCCATAGTTCAACTTCAATTAACACTGCCACTACCACCACTTTTACTCCAACCACCACACCCAAAACAACTCCAAACATAGAAAACTGCCAAAGCTGAGTGGCCTTTGGCATCTGAACTTTGATCTCCTGAGAGGCTACGTCATCCATGGGTGATAGAACTCCTCGACAAGTATATATGAGACGTAACGGATGGGAGCGAGAAGTCAACAAGTGTTTGTAAGTGGGCATGAGGTTGAGTGTCTACACGTGAATAAGTGTAAGTGTGAGTGTTATTGTAATAGCCCATGTATGTGTAAATGTTAGTGCCCAAGTACATGTCGATGTTAATGTTTTTCTTAAAGTACTAAAGTACGTGTTAGTGCGTCTGTGGAGAAGACTCCTTTCTCCGTAAGCCATGCGTGTAGCAAAAGTCTATAAAATGCCGAAAGCAAGGGGCTAGTAACCATTTTCCTTGAATAAATTACTAAATGTAAAAAGAAGGAAACATTAAGTTTCTTCTTTTTTGGGTCACCCTGCCTTGAATGCGGAACAAAGCCGTGCTAACACAGAGACTTGTCCATGGCCATGTAGAGAAAATCACACGTATTTTTACTCAAGCACAAACACCAACACTTCTTCCCGCCTTCATACCTTCCCTTCTCTTCTGTAGAAGGTGCTGATAGTGTCGTTACCCGCGGGCTCCTCTTTCCCCCCTCGCACCTTCTCTCCTCTTATCTTCAGTCACTGTGCCCCTTGAAGTCGCTTAATAGTGAATATTACCTCCCCAGGCGGGAGTTCCTTCCCAAACGGAAAGTCCTCCCTAAGGCACAGCGGCACAGTAATTAGCCTTGAGGTGTCGGGTCAGGTAAATGTAAGGAAGAGGCGCAATAAAGACTAATAGGCAAGAAGGCCACCCACGACTTTTGGGAGAAGGGTAGTGTTAAGGTGGTGTGCTGAGGGTGGGATGGGGAGCTGGGTTACGAGGAATAGGTGGGAAGGTATTTATGGATGGGGTAGTGGCTGGGTAAAGACATAGTACATAAGTAATTTGGCCTACGTTACTTAAATATGAAATGACCAAGTGTATGACCAGGTTAATGGCCAGGTAAATATTCTGGGTAATGACCAGGCACATTATTAATTTATCAAGTAAACCTTATCTAGTGAAATATCTTCCTACAATCTCATCCTCTCTGACTCTTAATCCAAACCTCCCTCTCTGCCTACCTCTCCTTCTACTTCCCACATTTCGTTCTCCTTCCCTCCCTCTTTACCTACTCTGCCTTCCCTTCCTTTCTATTCATTATTCGTCCTTTCCATCCTTTCTACCTCTCATATCTTCCTGTTTACCTACCATTTCCTTCCCTCTCTCTCTTCCAACTCTGCCATTATGAACTCTTAATGAGCAATTTCATGTGTAAACAAGCTTCATGAAGCGATGTTTGATAAGCAAAATCAAATACTTATTATTCCTTGTATGATGAAGTTCGCTATCCTGACCATGAGAAAATTAAATTTTGATGAAGGGCACTACAATGGATCAGGGAATATTTGTTAGGAAGACAGCAGCGAGTAATGGTACGTGGCGAGGTGTCAGAGTGGGCACCTGTGACGAGCGGGGTCCCACAGGGGTCAGTCCTAGGACCAGTGCTGTTTCTGGTATTTGTGAACGACATGACAGAAGGAATAAACTCTGAGGTGTCACTGTTTGCAGATGACGTGAAGTTGATGAGAAGAATTCATTCGATCGAAGACCAGGCAGAACTACAAAGGGATCTGGACAGGCTGCAGACCTGGTCCAGCAACTGGCTCCTGGAGTTCAATCCCACCAAGAGCAAAGTCATGAAGATTGGGGAAGGGCAAAGAAGACCGCAGACGGAGTACAGTCTAGGGGGCCAGAGACTACAAACCTCACTCAAAGAAAAAGATCTTGGGGTGAGTATAACACCAGGCACATCTCCTGAAGCGCACATCAACCAAATAACTGCTGCAGCATATGGGCGCCTAGCAAACCTCAGAACAGCATTCCGACATCTTAATAAGGAGTCGTTCAGGACCCTGTACACCGTGTACGTTAGGCCCATATTGGAGTATGCGGCACCAGTTTGGAACCCACACCTAGCCAAGCATGTAAAGAAACTAGAGAAAGTGCAAAGGTTTGCCACAAGACTAGTCCCAGAGCTAAGAGGTATGTCCTACGAGGAGAGGTTAAGGGAAATCAACCTGACGACACTGGAGGACAGGAGAGATAGGGAGGACATGATAACGACTTACAAAATACTTAGAGGAATTGACAAGGTGGACAAAGACAGGATGTTCCAGAGACTGGACACAGCAACAAGGGGACACAGTTGGAAGCTGAAGACACAGATGAATCACAGGGATGTTAGGAAGTATTTCTTTAGCCACAGAGTAGTCAGGAAGTGGAATAGTTTGGGAAGAGATGTAGTGGATAGCTTTAAGCAGAGGTACGATAAAGCTCATGGTTCAGAGAGTGACCTAGTGGCGACCAGTGAAGAGGCGGGGCCAGGAGCTTGGACTCGACCCCTGCAACCTCAACTAGGTGAGTACAACTAGGCGAGTACACACACACACACACACACACACACACACACACACACACACACACACACACACACACACACACACACACACACACACACACTACATCCCACCTAAAAGCAACACTAATGACAGGGTTAGCATATAATCACTAGGAACAGAGGCGGTAACACTCACTCACATGGAAGTTAAACACTAAAAGAAAATAAAACATTGAACAATCTTGCCATAAACAGTGAATAAAAAGGAAAATAGAAAGGCAAAGTAAGATTAATGACATAACAGAATAAATATACAAATAAATGAGCGTGATAACTGGTCTTAGAAAACAATAGTGTGAATCCGTAAAGAACCGGAACAATGACACTGTGAATTACATGAGGGCACGTAATAGAACATAAGTGGCATGAAAAATCACTTGATGGCAAGTGACACAAGAACAGAAATATTACCCGAGAGTTCACGCAAAGGTAAGTGACACAACCGAGCAGCAACATTATAAATCAAGAGAGAGGGAGATAAACAAGAGCAGAAGAATAATGAATCACCTGAAGGTAAGTGACACAAAAGCGGGACAGTAACATGACAGATCGCCTGAGGCATAAGGCCAGAAGGGCATGTCAATAACATGGCATATCCTTAACTTACCGGATTTAAACACTATTATCTTAGTAACCAGTTGAATGTGAAGAGTACTGAGTACGGGGAATCTTTGATCGGGTGCTTCACGATCCGAGGATTTAAAGCTAGTTTTCGTTCTCATATTCTAACTCGTAGAGAACAGAGTATGAACCTACCATGCAACTCTTCCTCTCTCCAGTGAATCACCAGCTCCTGCAAGAGGTTCGTGTAGCAGCCTCATAACTACAGACTTGCAAACATGAGTTGCCCATCACACTTCTTGCCTTTGTGTGCACGGGGTCAGACGGCGCTCGGTTGACCTACTATTATTGGCCTGATCTTTGACATCTGCTTAGTAACGAGGTTGTATAATGTTGGTCCAATAGAGAAAGGAGGGTGAAGAGAGTGGATAGAATGGATTATTGAAGTAGCTTAAGTGCTTATTTTTTCATTTTCATTTGATTCTTGCCTAATCCACCCAGTTCTTCAGTTTTCCTCTAGGCTCAATATTTATTTTTTTTTGTTGCTCCGGTCTTCCCTTCACTGCTTTCAACCTTTTTCCCCCTCCTCTCTTCCTTTCTCTCTAGTCATCCTGAACGCTCACAGATGTTTTAATTACCAGACATCCTGTTTCATATATTACTTTTCTCAATAGATGGAGCATTTTTCGGCTGTGTGGGTGCGTGTGTGGGGGGCTTCGGAGGTTGGTGGCGTTTTTGTTGTAGTTGGGTTGCAGGTGCACAACAATTCTCTATCCTCCACTGATACTGTGGAGCCGAAAACCGCGTATAAGGTCCAGAAGGATATAATTATATGTCTGATGATGGTACGGTATAAGTATTAATTACACAAGAAACAGCATTGATATATGCAATCTTAACTACATTAATAAAATTAAAACTATGAAACACGAGAATGACAATAGTGGCAGCTAAACGCACAAAATATAGTATAAACGAAGAAAATAGCAACCAAAAAAAAAAAAAAAAAAAAAAAAAGTTTCCAGACCCAGAATATTTCATTTACTTGAAAGGATAACCGAGACTGGCACTTAAATACGAATCGACCTCTGCAAATACAGCTAGGCGAGTACAGTACACATACACGCTCCCCCCCCACACACTCGCAATGAGACTCGACCCCTGCAACCATATACGTATGAGTATATCTGGGTGAGTACTCACACTCACTCTCTACCCAGCGAGCATACGAAGCGCCTCAAGGAACATGTGTAAAGAATCTTTTAAATATTTTATTCCCTATAAGAATAATTAATCCATTTGTACGCAGCTCCTCGTCTGAGTGGAACCATTAATTAACAAAGCGCACAAAGCTCTACTAAGTTGAAGAGAAAGAGAGCGAGGAAGGACTGAACGAGCAAGACCTACTGACACTAAAAATACGAAACAAGAGATACGATAGTGATATTTTGATTATTTTGGGTTATCAACAATTTGGAAATGGAGGGAGGGGACGGAATAAATGGAAGTTAAAGACTCAGACGAACTGGAGATGTATATATAAGAAGCTACCAACATATTTGGGTTGGAAAAGCAGATGTGACAGATAAACGCCGTCGAAAGCTGAGAGGCGAAGCAGTGAGTTAAAGTTCGACCTCCAAAAATTCAGCTAGGCAGTTACCATTACTTTGACAATTACATAAAATCGGCATGTGAAGGATCAAAGATTTTTTCTTAGGAATGAAACTGGAGGAAAGACTAAGTATTACGCAGTGTATTGTAGAAAATAATGTATAAAAAAAACCGCTCCATATGTAATGTCGGTTTCCGGGATTTGTTCTGAAACCGGACGCGTATTATTCCTTGTCAGAGTAGCCAGGACAGGACAAGACTGAAGCAGGTGAGGTGTTTTGAATCAGTTTGTGGAGCGCAGCAGCTGGAGCAAGATGTCCTAAGGTTTGGTGTTTGTAGGGATAGTTTTTTTTTTTTGTAAGCTTATACCATAGGTTAATTTATTGGTTTAAGTGCTCTCATGTTTATCTGTAAGGCCCTACTGTGCAGAGGCCTGTTGAAGTTTTGGGAGAGTACTAGTACAGCCTGCAGGTTGTGTAGCCTGCAGAAAGCGGGGGTGTCATGGAGCCTCCTTATTTATAAATGATAATGTTTTACACTCTAGTATTAGTGTGATAGTAAGCTAATATGAGTGAGTAAAGATGTAATGATGTGTAATGCTGTATGTAGAGTAGGTTGTATGTTGTATGTGTAAGTTTGCTATTGGGATATCGTTTCACTGTGATAAGCTTAGTTATTAACGGTGTCCCAATAAAATCTTGATCTGCAACGTGTCTTCTGCATAATTTTTAGCATTACCCCATTGGAATCCATTTCTCAAGTAAATTACTTTATCGAATGTTTAAATTTGTACATATCAATATTCATGCGATGCAAAGCTAAACAGAATAAATCCATATCAGTGATGATTATCAGCATTTACAATATTCTGGAAAAAAAATTACAATACTCCCGAGAAATATTAACAAAATTTAACCCTAGCTCCAGGAAATTCATTAAAGTGATTGAGAAGGAATGAAATCAGATTAAAACTATCACGTGCAAAAATGAACAACGCTCAACTAAAAGTAACAAACAGCGAGAAAAGTCTGAGTTTGCATTACTTCAAACCGTCCATTAGAAATAATGATCAACTAACGCTTGAGGAACGCTCCAATTACTTGTATTTATAAAGTTAACCTTCAGGAAAACAAAATTATTAACAAAAACAAAAACAGATAACATATACCAAGAAATAGAGACCAAAGGTGAACAGCAAGGTTAAACATCAGAAAAAGAAATACCTAATTAAATGAATAAAAAAAGGCCATGATAAGATTGGAAAAATCCGATAGTAACCAGAGGGATCCCACAAGTTTTGCTCTCGTTTCCATATTGGTTCCGGAACTAAGAAATAAAAACTTAGAAAAACAAACAAACAAACACACACACACACACACACACACACACACAGCGCTCGCTTAAAGGTCAAGTTCAATACCACCACCACCACCACCACCACACCCGGACCGACCAGCATCAAAATCAGAAGAATCTTTTACTTTGTTGATTACCCTGTACAAAATATCGACCTAAAGGAAATAAAAGTGTTACAACTTGCACAGCTATATGCTTCAGCTGACTTGTATTAGAAGTTATTTAAAGAAAATTTCGACATACGGAAACTGCTCGCCCTTGAGTCCGTGACCATACCATCTCAGCGTCGTGGGGATGAGCAGTGTTGCGTGTTCCCTGCTCAGGTCGATGAAGTTTTTTCAGATCATGGATACTTTTTGTCAGAGCTTGAGAGTACATATCGTTTTATGGATGAGGATGTAAAGCTAATAATAGTTATTTGGTTTCATTATATATATATATATATATATATATATATATATATATATATATATATATATATATATATATATATTCCTATTATTTTCCTATTATCACACCGGCCGATTCCCACCAAGGCAGGGTGGCCCGAAAAAGAAAAACTTTCACCATCATTTGCTCCATCACTGTCTTGCCAGAAGGGTGCTTTACACTACAGTTTTTAAACTGCAACATTAACACCCCTCCTTCAGAGTGCAGGCACTGTACTTCCCATCTCCAGGACTCAAGTCCGGCCTGCCAGTTTCCCTGAATCCCTTCATAAATGTTACTTTGCTCACACTCCAACAGCACGTCAAGTATTAAAAACCATTTGTCTCCATTCACTCCTATCAAACACGCTCACGCATGCCTGCTGGAAGTCCAAGCCCCTCGCACACAAAACCTCCTTTACCCCCTCCCTCCAACCCTTCCTAGGCCGACCCCTACCCCGCCTTCCTTCCACTACAGACTGATACACTCTTGAAGTCATTCTGTTTCGCTCCATTCTCTCTACATGTCCGAACCACCTCAACAACCCTTCCTCAGCCCTCTGGACAACAGTTTTGGTAATCCCGCACCTCCTCCTAACTAATATATATATATATATATATATATATATATATATATATATATATATATATATATATATATTATCCTTGTTTATTATTAAATTATTGTAAATTTATCTAAAATATGTTTAGTTGTATTGGGCTAAATTAAATTGAGCTTGTTATAATAATGTTAGGTAAGTTTTCTAAGATTCTTTTGGTACAAAATAATTAATTTTTACATTAACATAATGACAAAAGTATATCTTTAAACGTATAAGTGAAAATAGTAGGACTTAATGAGTTCTTTCAAACTGACCAGTTTTACCTATTCGGCACGAAATACATACAATTTTATTCAGTATATGCTTAAATATGTTTACACATTTTGCTTACCAATGTGTACATGAATGCATTTATGCATATATTTACATTAGCTCGTGATGTTCTCGGAAGTTTCAACGAAGGTATTGCATTTTGGCAGTATTTAATGGCCTATTGAAATGTCGGCGGTATTTTCTCTGACCAAGAGAAATCCCTTGAAATTTATCGATCTCTTGGAAGCATATGTCTTTAATAAGCCGTGAATTGTGTGTTGGAGACTGGGATGGAGAGAAGTGGGAGAGAGAGAATTGTTGGGGAGTGGGAGAAAAGTATGTACTTTAGGTGGCGATACTCTATGGGTAAGGAGAGAGTCAAGAACGAAGAAGTGAGAAAGAGGAGAGAGGGAAGAGCTAGAAAGTGGTCAAATGGATAAAGACGATTGGAAAAGAAAAGAGAGCGGAATGAATCGATCAGTTACAAATACACAATCGAAAAAAATATGATGAAAGGCGTATGGAAGTTTCAGAAATGAGTAAGAAGTGTAAAATAGATGAGTGGAAAAGCCACACACACAAAGAAGAGAAGAGATAGGAAAAGAGCAATGTCTAAATGAAAGGCAGAAGAAAAGGATAACAGGGTGTCCAGGAGGAGGTAGGATGGTGATCACGTCAGTAGAAGCCTGCTGGATCACGGTGTTTAGGTTTGAGAGGAGTCATCACAGTCTCATCCTCTTCCTGTCTCCTATCACTCTTGTCTTTATCTTCTTGGTTGCTGGTTTCTCTTGTTCCTCCATTCTATCTCCTTGTTTACTCTTTTATCCTCAATTGTCTTTTTTTCCCCCTTTAAATTTTTTTTTTTTTTTTAATTTTTTCTAGATATTTCACTGTTCTTCCTTCCATCGCTCTTCTTACATCTTTCTTCATATTGTTCCTCTTATGTTTATTTACCGCTTTACCTGTTCGTTTTTCTCATTCTGAGGTTCCTGTTTGTATATTTTTAACGTTTTTTGTCTTTGTCTCCTCTCTTTTATTTAATCAAACTTTCTTTCTTTTTATCTTATTCCTTTCACTGATATTCTTACTGTATTTCATCTCATCCCTTTGTTTTCGCATGTTTCCTAGCAGTTTCTCTTTTCTCCTTAATTATCTTTTTATCGTCAAAGTCTCTTCTACACATGGAAGTGATGTAATTATTCACTCATCTAATTACCATCTTCATTAGTTCTGTTTTTTCTTCTCACTTTCATTATTCTGTTCCTGCTTCCTCTTGTTCTTTCTTTCGTCTCCTTCTGTTTCTCTTTCCCTCCTTGCGCGCTCTTCCTCTTCCTCATTTATTTCCTTCTTCTCTCTTTGTCCTTCCTCTCTCTTTAATTCCCTCTAGCAACATACACATGACCATCGGTCGTTGTTCACACTGCCTTTCAAAAATAATTAAACTCTTGGCAGTGTTCTGCCGCACGCTGAAGGCAGAACTCTATACACATGAGAAGAGAGAAGTGGATAAGGAGCCAAGGGGAGAAGGGGGAAGGGATAGAGGGGGGGGGGAGAACTAAATAAATAGCAGTCATGTAAAAATGAGATTATGTGTTAGATAATTTTCCCACACAGAGCATCGCACAGTATTATCATAACACTTGAACCTCACTTCCTCAGCTATCATTCCCTAATCTTCCTTTATGCCTTCACCTTATCCACATCTTGACCAAGTTACGAGGTACACGTGACCAAAGGAAACAGGTAATTAGAGGTTCATAAATTCTTTATGAACCTTTGGCAGTTCATCTTGTGCGGTTAGATTTTGTTTTGATTTCGTCCTTTGCCACTGCTTCTTGAAATAAACTGAATATATTGTCAATATGTAACTACATCAGGAACAATGAAGCAGAGATGAAAGCCACGATCATTGAAATGTATTCCGGACTGCTTTTGAACAACTTTTTCTGGACCAAGATCTAGATCGAATTCGCTACAGGATCTTGTTCCAGTTCACTGCAAAATCCTGATATTGCTTGCTGCAAGACCTTGATCTCGCCTACTTCCTTCAACATTTTGACCATGAATGATTAAAAAAAAATTGAAATAGCTTGCTTGAAAACCAAGCCCTCTTTCTTCAAGACTTAGATCTCCTCCATTGTAAGATGTTGATAATGCTCACTAAATGACTATTCCTTCTTATTTGGCTTAGACAATTTTGGGACTGTTTTGATTTTTTATCAACACTGGATCTAAAGGGTGGGAAGCCAGGGAAGCACAAACAGCTGCAATGCAGACCATACGCTTCCTGAGTTGAATGCAACACGCATTATTTTTCTGCTACATCAACTCATTTGTTCGTCCCAGGCGATCAATATTCGAAACTTTGACAGGCCGAGTTGTAGATTGTGATGGTCAAAGTGAGTGTTAGGCTGAGGAATTGTTAAAGAAATACATGAGGCGTCAACAAAAGGGGTAGGAAGTGCACCTGTACGAGCAAGTGATTAATAGAAGGAGCCATAATACATCGTAGCAGGTAGCGACGCTAATTGAATAATGAAGAGGAAGGGAAGGCAGTCATACAAGAAGCTGAGATAACTAGTATTTAATAGTTGGGAGGTGGGGATAGGGTAGCCTGGGAAGAAGTGAATACATGAACTCCCGGCGAACAACCTTTATATTGGAAGATATTTTGTTTTTACTGTCTTCTCTTACTTTTCAGGGGGATTAAAAGCACTCGATCTGAGGAACTAAAGCTACCCTTCATGCCCCTCTGATAAAATCTGACTACCTCTCTAGGAGCTGCTCGACCTCTGTGGGTTAGCAAATAACACACATTGCTGAACAGGCATTTATTGGGACAACTTTATGATTTTTATAAAGCTCAACATGGAGCGATACTTTATCCCCAAAATAGCTTGCAAAATGTGGGCATTATACTATCTGGATCCATTCTCAAGGTATCAATGCATGCCATGAATATAATGGAATTTTTCCATCCATTTAATCATTATATTCACCACTCCCATTAATTTCCACCATTCCTCACTGTCCACTAAATACCCAGCATAGTTATCGCAACGGTTTGGTCTTATCATTGTCTGTGGTGCACATCAGGTCACGCGTCGCTAGTTTAGCGGTCAAGATGCCGTAGTGATGTGAGATGGTCTATTGTCGGTGTGGGTCGTTATCGATCTCCGCTGGTGTTCTTACATGGGTGGGTGGCTACCAAGTGCTTCCTAACAAGTGATCTGGATCGACGTCTTGTATGTTAGTTTTAAGGGATCTTTTTTATATAGATTTGTAATATTTTTGTTAATGGTTCATTTTCTCGCAAATCATGTCAGTTTTTATTAACTTCTTTAGTGTTGCTTGGAATTCTGTTTTAAAGTGGTGTATTCTTCAGTAATTATTTTTTATATTAGATACGTTCCTAGCGTGGCGGGAGACGGAAAAAAAATTGATTTAATTATTGCAAATTTTATCTTATTAGAAATTTAGTCGCCTGAGAGGTATAGTTACTTTTGCGTTTTATTAAGATAATTAACACCAGAAAAAGAGGGTGTGAGTGAAATATATATATATATATATACATATATATATATATATATATATATATATTATTTATGTGTGTATGTGTGTCTGTTAAATTGCCATTTAAATCTACGGAAAGAGAGCTATGTTAGTGCTGTCCAGTATTTTATAACGAGTTCATCAAATATCTCTTTTTCCATTGGTCAACAGCCCTGCAATAAAAACAATTAAAATGCATTTTCGGATCCAGTTTTCTTCAGTTTACAACAGTATGCTTTTGTTCATGGTGCTGGTACCTTCTTGTTCATTTATGACAATGCGACTATCACGTCTCCACCTGTCAGCAAGAGTAGGCATCTTTAACGTTTTCAATTAATCCAGTTTCCAGGCCTTGTAGCTATTGTGGCTATCTTAATTTTTTTCTAACTTTTCCACGAGTTCTTTTTAAATGTGGGAACTACACAGAAGCTAGTTATTCCAATTTTGCCTAAAATATATTGTGTACAGTGTTTTAGCACCTCTTCATTCACATATTTGAAAGCTCTGTATTATTTACCTGGGTTAAGTATGAGTTTCTCACAATTTCGTATATATTTTATGACTGTGACAAAAAAAAGTCACAGACTAGTCATATTTCATTTCGCTTTCTTCCATGTATTTTATTATCTACATCAAATTTCATCATCATTCAATCCGTCCATTTGCTCAATTTATCATAGCTAACCTGTTGACATTTACAGTCTTTTTAAATTAAAATTTTTGCAGCATTGACAATTGACACCGATGATACAGTTACATAAAAGAACACTGTCGATTGTAACCTTAGATGACTAAATAAAGTAAAATAGTGACATTTGTCACCAGAAATGTCCCTAGTTACTTCATAGAAACTAATTTGATTGATAAACTTGGCACATAACATGCATTTCTTAAGGAAAACCCATCTAGATGCAATTTTCCAGCTGTTTACCTGGAGTTTACCTGGAGAGAGTTCCGGGGGTCAACGCCCCCGCGGCCCGGTCTGTGACCAGGCCGCCTGGTGGATCAGAGCCTGATCAACCAGGCTGTTGCTGCTGGCTGCACGCAAACCAACGTACGAGCCACAGCCCGGCTGATCAGGAACTGACTTTAGGTGCTTGTCCAGTGCCAGCTTGAAGACTGCCAGGGGTCTGTGGGTAATCCCCCTTATGTGTGCTGGGAGGCAGTTGAACAGTCTCGGGCCCCTGACACTTATTGTATGGTCTCTTAACGTGCTAGTGACACCCCTGCTTTTCATTGGGGGGATGGTGCATCGTCTGCTAAGTCTTTTGCTTTCGTAGTGAGTGATTTTCGTGTGCAAGTTCGGTACTAGTCCCTCTAGGATTTTCCAGGTGTATATAATCATGTATCTCTCCCTCCTGCGTTCCAGGGAATACAGGTTTAGGAACCTCAAGCGCTCCCAATAATTGAGGTGTTTTATCTCCGTTATGCGCGCCGTGAAAGTTCTCTGTACATTTTCTAGGTCGGCAATTTCACCTGCCTTGAAAGGTGCTGTTAGTGTGCAGCAATATTCCAGCCTAGATAGAACAAGTGACCTGAAGAGTGTCATCATGGGCTTGGTCTCCCTAGTTTTGAAGGTTCTCATTATCCATCCTGTCATTTTTCTAGCAGATGCGATTGATACAATGTTATGGTCCTTGAAGGTGAGATCCTCCGACATGATCACTCCCAGGTCTTTGACGTTGGTGTTTCGCTCTATTTTGTGGCCAGAATTTGTTTTGTACTCTGATGAAGATTTAATTTCCTCATGTTTACCATATCTGAGTAATTGAAATTTCTCTCGCTGTTACACAGAATCTAACAAGATTTTTACCTATACAGCCTAAACTCATAACACGCTAGATCCATTGCATACTATGCACCGGCCAATGAAGACTGATGCTTTCACAGCTGTTATATTTTAATCAGGGATAAGCGCTAAACCTGTAGGGATCTTAGAACGCCTGTGAAATGGGAGGCATTCAAATTTGATCAGATCAGGGGAAGATAAGTTCAGTTTCTTGGATCAAGAGCCCCTCACTAGCATCAATAATATAACATCTTTATTTCTACAAGTACATGTACAAGGTATACAGACCTAGCTCACATCAATGACATACTACTACATAGAAAGCCGTTTGCCATACAGAGCATTTTGGGCAAATTAGGTCAGTTTTGTCCCAGGATGCGACCCACACCAGTCTGCTAACACCCAAGTACCCATTTTATTGACGGCGAACATTGACAACCGGTGTAAGGAAACACGCCGGGTGTTTCTACACTTGCCGGGAATCGAACCCGGACCATTGTTGTGTGAAGCGAGAGCTCTAGCCTTCAGGCTACAATAATGAAAAATAATACTATACCAAATCGTTATTAAAAGTGCCAAAATGGGGCCTACACGCGCGCGCGCGCACAGACAGACAGAGACAGACAGACAGACAGACAGACACAGACAGACACAGACAGACACAGACAGACACAGACAGACACAGACAGACACAGACAGACACACACACACACACACACACACACACACACACACACACACACACACACACATCATTGAATATTCCAACTTCCTCCTAGATAAGATAAAGAAGCTGTAAAATTTTAAGGCCATTCAGAGGAGTCTGTCTCTACTTATCACACAGAAGCAAAATTTGGAAATGACCTATGTAACAATGTGCATAGGGCACCCACGCATGGAATTAGTCCCATGAATCTTGCCCATGACACATTACACCATAGTTGAAAATTTGAGCTCATCCATTAAGGCGTTCTCGAGTAATAAACGAAATTTTGTGAGCCAGCATGCGAAAACATTGTTGAAAATGTTCCAAACAATAGAAAACTTAAAATCACTGTAAAAACGTGAATTTATATTTTTTCCATTTTCTTTCTTCATTTAAGTTCCATTTAAATTTCTCTACAATCCTGTAAGACAAAAAAAAATTATTAAGAAAAAAAAAATGGCAAATTGGTACTCACACAGCCCATACACAAAAAATACTTCCAGTTAAGATACACCAGCATTTAGTTTTGGAAGCAGATCAAACGATAAATTTCTCTTTTTTCTTAGGCAGCAAATTAGTAAAATTAGCAAATTGAAATTTACACAGCACATTGAGCCCTCTGACTGTAAAAGTTTGAAGCCTACTTGTATTAAATATATGTTGTATCATCCTTGTTATATAATTCATCATCAATAATAAATTGAAGCCAATCAGAACATGCTTTAGGTATTGAATAAAAGTTAAAATCACTATTTATTCTGCAAAATTGGCAAACAGGGACTTATGGGACCCAATGACAACGTAATCCTTGTGATGAAACAAAACTTATGGTGAAAATTTAAAGCCGATCACATAAGTTGATCTCCAGTTATGGCATTGCTTCCAACGATTCCACATATTTTTACTATTTTACATCAGCAAATTTGCTGATGTGTAATTGTTAATGGGTACAGTCCTAGTGCTAAGATGCATCAGCCCATAATGCTGAAGCAGTTCAGAATTGGAAAACTTATTTTTGTTAACATGATTTAAAAGTAATCAAAATTTCACACAATTTTACATGCAAAGTGGTCAAATCTTCACCTAAACACTTGAATTTCACTCTTCGCTGTCGCCGAATTAGGAGGCATCTTTATCTGAAGATTGGTAGCTACCGAACTATAGGTTTTGGAAGTTATTCGGGCTATTCCAGGATGCTGGAAATGGGTTTAATAACTTTGATCATAAGGCAATACACAAATAACCCGCACATAAAAGAGAGAAGCTTACGACGACGTTTCGGTCCGACTTGGACCATTTACAAAGTCACACTAACCAGAAGTGGAGCAGGACGGGTATATATAGGCAGGAAGAGGTGGTGGTAGTAGTAGTAGTAAAAGAAAGGTATATAATACCGACAAGATAAAATTAAGACACATGCGCTACACCCGGGCACCCCCATCGTAGACGTTTAATGGTCCAAGTCGGACCGAAACGTCGTCGTAAGCTTCTCTCTTTTATGTGCGGGTTATTTGTATATCGTTCCAGTCACGGTATTGTGCCTTTTTTTGTTATTCATAAGGCAAGTGAACATGTTCAAGTTGCTCCATGACTATGATCTTCATTACCATACACTAACGTCGAAAATTTAAAACTGAGTTATGAGCGAAAAAAAATCGAAAAGGTAGTGAATAATAAGAAAATTTCAGCAACCACCTAATCATACCATTTCGGATATACCTAATAATAATAATAATAATAATAATAATAATAATAATAATCATAACGCTCCTGTCAATCTGAATGTATTTATCTCATATGACCTCTATCTTCAAACTTCGTGAATATACATTCTCAACATCTTCCTATTAGAAAAAGGTAAAAATATGTACCCTCCCCTCCCCAGTTAAAGATAAAAGAGAGTGACGATGCAGTATCTCTGGTGTTCGCTTCTATTGTTCGTTTTATCACAAGGTTTTGATACTGGTGAAGCGTTCTCGATCCAAGGATTTTATAGATACCCTTCCCATCCTTGGATTAAATCTGGTTACTTCCCATTCCTCAGAGGTTGTTTGACCCTTAAGAGTTCAGAACTTCCCCATGAATAAAATATTGTGGGGATATTTATGGTTAAAGGTTGATAAGAATGATTTGTGTACGTTTTTTTTTTTAATTTCTATTTCTACTTGTTTACCTTTTCTGTGTTAGTTTTTATTGCTAATAAGGTCTAGTAATATTAGTAGTAATAACGGTATTGATAATCACAGAAGTTATAAGATAAATATTGGTGTCCCTTTTAATTGCGGCAGTGTTTACATTTCGTGTTTTCCTGAGAATCTCATCACACACTCTCACCCTTCCTTTGACTATCTGTTTCCTTGGTGTGGGTAATTGCTCATCTATCCTATTACCGAGCTTGTAATCATGGCACCTAAACTGTAACTTGATTAAGGCCTGAGACGTCTCGGTACACCCTGTGACGAGCAGGTGTTGGCTTCCGTTCTCACCTCCGCTGAGTTCCCACGCCTGAACAGCTTTCATATTTGTCCTACACTGCTCAACATCTATTGTGAGGGCTGTCAAACCTGTCCTATATTGCTCCACACTTGTCGTAATCAGCTTTCACTTACTCTGAGGCCTCCCACAACTATCTTCCTGGCTTGAGCAGAGGTAGAGAGCAATGTTCACCGAAATGACTGGTATAATCGTCTGCTGTGGGTCGCATTTGGGGAGGATTTACTATGGACCCGAGTGAAAATGACCCACACTGCATGGCTTCATGGGTTATCCAGGGTTATTAATTCTCCTGGGTTACATAATTTAGTAAATTATAAGGTTTTTGAGTATTCTCATATGTGACTTGCTTGCATGCCTCAGCGCTGAACAACTCTAATCAATTTAATCATTCTCAGGAATTCGTTAATAATATATTCCGAGAGACTGTGAACGGCTGAAGTCCCTTGACTTGTATCTTGTATCTTTCTCCCCTGCGTTCCATCATAATATACACATGGAAAATCCAAGAGGGATTAGTCCCAAATCTGCACACGGAAATCACTCCCTACGAAAGCATGAGACTTGGCAGGCGGTGCAACATCCCCCAATGAAAAGAAATATCGCAATAAGTGTCAAGGGCCCAAGAGTGTTCAACTGCCTCCCAGCATGCATAAAATGGATTACCAATAGACCCCAGCTGTCTTCAATAAGCTGGACAGGCACCTGAAGTACTTGAGAAGCTGGGCTCTGGTTTGTACATCGGTTTGCGTGCAACCGGCAATAAAAGCCTAGTTGATCAGGCCCTGATCCACCGCGAGGCCTGGCATGGATCAGGTCGCGGGAGCGTTGACCCCCGGAATACCCTCCAGGTATACCCCGGGTATGAAGGAAGAGAAGACAAACTTCATAAAAAGCGGAGCTCGAAGTCAAGCATCGAGCATAACGAATTTTCAGTCCCTCTCTCTCTCTCTCTCTCTCTCTCTCTCTCTCTCTCTCTCTCTCTCTCTCTCTCTCTCACTGACAGACACACACACACTACCGCATGCCATCACAAAGACAACTGTAGCAAGAAAGAGAATACAAAAATCACTGAGAGAAATGCAGAGACATTGAAAAAGTCGAACAATGAGACAGAAACGACAGACAGGTACAAGTAGAATTCTACTTAGAGATAATGACTGATATTTAAGAATGCGCAGACTTGTGTGTAAGAAAGGATAATGACTGGTAAGAAAAAGACATAAGGGAGCCAAAATACTCGTATACAGACAAACGGCGGAGAAAGTTGATTATGAAACAGTTTGAGACTGGCCATGGTCAAGGACGCTGTGGCTCAGCGGGGTGGAACGGATACACACACACAAGATTACGACGCCGCTGGCTGATGCTTGGGGCAGATACGAAGGCATGTACTCGAATGTGCGAACATGTTGTCTTCCTGATGTACTTAATACCTCTTCTGTTGAGTGTATATGTGAAATTACTTATTTGTGATTACCTATTTGTAGTTACACGATCACATTAATGTTTGTGGTGCCTCGTCAACAATATTGTTTATAATTGAAATTTTCTCCCCCAGCAGCCGACTAATACCCAGGTAGCTTTTTTTACTGCAAAAAGAACAGGAGCAGCAGGTGTAAGGTAACTTGCTCATACCTCTCAGCCAAACTCATTAAAACTTAATGAAAAAAAATTTGGGCCTCTTTTGTTCTTCTCTTTCTTAGTAACAATGAACTCAGCATAAATGTTTTATTATTAAAATCTCATTAGTATCTCCAGATATGCAAAAGCAAGCGTCCTTATTATGGAACACAGGACAAATCTTCACCTAATCAGTTATTGAATATGATTACTATGTAGTGAATTTCTATTAGTCAGATTTTGCATACTAATAGCCTTTGTTATAAGAGTTGCAAGAATATGGAGAAAAATATTTAAACATCGTCCCTTTGTATTGAAACTGATTAGTCAGGCATACGAGATATAATCTGTGGAGATGTTCATGTTAATTCTCAGTGGAAATTGAAGGATGTGAGAAAGATAGGGGAAAATACAAAATGGAAAGGAGAATCGTGTGTGAGTGTATGTGTGAGTGTATGTGTGAGTGTATGTGTGAGTGTATGTGTGAGTGTATGTGTGAGTGTATGTGTGAGTGTATGTGTGAGTGTATGTGTGAGTGTATGTGTGAGTGTATGTGTGAGTGTATGTGTGAGTGTATGTGTGAGTGTATGTGTGAGTGTATGTGTGAGTGTGTGTGTGTGTGTGTGTGTGTGTGTGTGAGTGTGTGTGTGAGTGTGTGAGTGTATGAGTGAGTGTATGTGTGAGTGTATGTGTGAGTGTATGTGTGAGTGTATGTGTGAGTGTATGTGTGAGTGTATGTGTGAGTGTATGTGTGAGTGTGTGTGTGTGTGAGTGTGTGTGTGAGTGTGTGAGTGCATGTGTGAGTGCATGTGAGAGTGCATGTGAGAGTGCATGTGTGTGAGTGTGTGTTAGTTTCTCTCCAGATGACCTGCGCCTTTGCTAAGCAACTTAAAATAGTGAGGGTTCCATACATCACTTGACATGATTCACTCCTCCCTCAAAGGAGAAGCCTTGATGCAGTTGAAGGACATTTGATCCAAAGAATTTGTGCTTATCAAATTTGGTTATTTTCTATTGCCCAGGTGTATTGACCTATGCGAGTGTAGTGTTTCCCATTCAGAATAATTGCAGATTCCATGGAAATGAAGTGTCGTACACATGTACCCGATACCGCACTCCATGCCACATCATGAAAAATAAAACACTAAATAACAAAGTTATCAAATTCTTGATTTAAATTTCTCTCAATATATTATTTTTTTCTTGAATATTACTTGTGTTTTGAGTTTTTTTTCTCTTGAGCAAAGCAAAGGCTTCTCCATTTCTTTGGAACAGAAACAGAAAATGTAATTTAACAGCTCTGAGACTGACTTAACGAGTGGCAGTGATTTATCAAGCAGGGAACTGGTTTTCAATAGACTTTTCCCGTCTAAGATTCTTCTTCAAGAGGTGTCAGGATCTTGATTCATACAAGGAACTGGAGCTACTCTACCTCTGGATCAAACCTGATTTGTCATTCGTTGCCTAGGCAACATTGACAGTTTAAGGGAGATTGTCATTGGCATGACACTACAAGGAATGAAGCCGGGAAAGAGAATGTCCTGGAGGGTAGACGGGGAATATCCTGAAGTCTTAAGCATTCCAGAAAAAAATGGAATGGATTTTGTAGGATGGATTAGTATCACAAACTGTTTCAGGAAGCTTCCTTGCACACTATAACGTCTGAAATAAATTTAGCTTGTTACACAGCCTGCAACATACTGTCTTTCCATCTTAAAGTAACTTTACTAAGCAATCTCGCTAGAAGGGACTGAAAAAGTTGCAGCAGCAGGGCAGGTGAGTCTTCTCCACGTTCAAGCCTTTATAACGCTGGAGGACGAAAAAACTGAAAGCTCTTGTGGTAGAGGACCTTGGAGCAGGCCATCGTCTCTGGATGCTTCACTCCGCCTTATATGGCTACGACGCCGACGATTCAACGACCTTTGAACGTGACCTTTGCCCGTGGCCTCTGTAGGTGACCCCTGGACGTGTTATCTGTCCATGGTCCGTTGGCGCGGGATCTGTTCATAAGCCCTGTACACTGCCAGCGCCCGCGGCAAATGGATGTAGTATTGTCCGTGGATCTTGTAATTTTCTATCCAACTGGCTTCACCATTATGTCTAATACGATAGTTTTGTTCGGTTGCGTAATTTCGTAGCATGTGTGAAGCAGTTTTTGACCCACTAGACTTAGCTCTCATCCGATTACCTCAATAACTTACTCAAAGCATTCATCTGTCCTCCATACACCCCATAATACTTCCAAGACTTCAATAAACACAGAATTTGTCCAATAGCTTTCCATTCCTGTCACAGCATCCTCATTTTCCATATTGATCTTTAACTTCTCTCATAGGTGCAGTAATAATTACATAGGCCCTACAGTATTTTCATAGACATAACTTGTCTTTCTTACCGACTTTATAAACCGACTCTTTCTTAATGTTATAACTTATTTTAATTTTTTGCCAGCCGACTACTTGCATTGATCTCCAAGAGCATCACATCTACCGCATTAACAAGCAGAGCAGACACTATAAGTGCTACGACCCGTGGCGAAGCTGCAAACACGTCTCTCTCGTAGGCAGCAGCAAAACCTAGCTCAGCTTTTGTTAATATGATTGAGGAAGATTAAGTAGTTTTATAATTATCGATGGAGATTTTGCAGTTTATATACGCGTTGGACAGCCTGTGAAATCATATAGGAGAAGAGAAAATCTAAGGTCCATTAAATGATATGCGAGACAACGTTAAATATGTAACATTTATATTGGCCACAAAAAAAATGCTAAAAGGAATAACATAGAAATAGAAATCTTTTTTTTTAGTATCACCTTATGTGGCCTGGTGAATGGCCGAATTAAAAAAAAAAAAAGCAATGAAATTCGAACGAAGCAGCAAACACCAGCAATCGTGAATCACTGCATTTTGTGTGTGAGACAGCTTGCCAGACACTTTTTTTGATACACTAGCTTAAATATAACTGCAGCGTGAGACAACCCTATTCTATACGAGGGTTATATTCAGTGGCGCTGGAGGCGTTACGGGGAGGGGCAGAGTTTTAGGTTGTGGTGTGGACGTTTGTCGCTCTGGGATGGACACGCATGGCCAAGGGCAATAAGAGCAAAACCTTGACGGTACCTCCACAGCACTTACTGCTCACCACACCTCCCTCTTGCGTGTGTGTGGAAAAGATGGTGTCGTGTAGTATACTTCATGGCCTGATTGTATGTGTATGGTTCGGGGCGAGTGGCAAGCGATTGCTTTGAAGGTATTACAGTGCGTGTGACTGAGCTGAAAATTCGGAAACGAGCATAGCTCTGGTCATTTAAATGTAAACATATAGGGAAATGGGTCTGCCGCTCACCCTTCCCCCTCTCTCTCTCTTTCTCGCGCGCGCACACAGAGTTAACCAGATGTGAGAACAAACTTCCTCTGAGAGAGTGTAGTGTGTGGAAGTAAATATTATAAGAGTGTAAGTTCAAATATGATAAAATTCTTGAAATTAGGAGTAATTACACCAGTGAAGAGTCGGGGCCCATAAAACGGTTTATTCTCCGCCAACTCGCATAGGTATGTGTGTACTGGTGATGTGACATACGTTTATGCGAGAACACCTAAAGATTGATACCATGAAAACCCACACGAGATAAAAATCATTACGCGAAAACAAGGGAGAATGACATGAAATAAATATATATAAAGTTCTTAAATGAACAGAAAAGGAAAAGACGTAATACTAAATGTGAGTGAAGCCACAAAAAAGAGGTTCACATATTGGTGGAGTGCAGTTTTATCTAGCAGAAGTGTTAGGATTTTATCAACAGCTTCAGAGTAGTGAATACTTAGAGGATATTAGAGAAAGCAGAAACAGCTTTAAACAGATTACATAATTTAGAAACTCGGATATTCCACTTAATGTACAATGAAACCATACCACGGGCGGGGTTAGAACCAGCGAACAGAATGTCTCAAAACTCCAGACCGCCGCGTTAGCCACTGGGCTAACGCGACGGGCTGGAGTTTTACGACTCTCTGATCGCGGGTTCTAACCCCGCCCGTGATATGGTTTGTTTGTAATCGTGTCATTGCGATTTCGTGAGTCATGTACAATGAGCTTAAACTCAAAACACACAAATTAAACTAGATAGTCCGACACGCGTGCACACACGCCTTCGCATACGCATCCCCGATCTCAAACATGTGCACAACACACCCACCCACTGTACACACATTCAACTACACATTCCAAGAAGAATTATCTAGTCTAAACATGCCGCCACATCCTGGGCTGCTTGCTTGCATCTCGCCTATCGAAACACTCGGAGTAAGGACCTTCTTTCCTCACTCATTGTCAAGTCCCAGTTGAGCACTGCTTCAGAATATTGTTTGGAAGGGCATACTGCAGACCTACCCTGCACCATTCAATGTAAGGTGGTTCTGGAGATGTGTTCAAGGCAATTCCGTGAAGGACCTTACGTCAGGTGTCAGTGACAGCTGTTTTTTTTATGATGACGGACTCATTACATCTCCAATCCAAAAAAAAAAACAATTACAAACGTAAGTAATCTTCTTACATAAACTGCAAACAGAAACAATATAGGTAACACAAATATTCTGTTATTGCTTGTAGTGTTACTGATTAGCTGAATAAAGTTAATACAGTTGTATGTGGTGTGTGTGTTTGTGTGTGTTTGTGTGTTTGTGTGTGTTTGTGTGTTTGTGTGTGTGTGTGTTTGTGTGTGTTTGTGTGTGTGTGTGTGTGTCTTGCCGAATAGGTAAAACTGGTCATTTAGCAAGAACTCGTTTAAAATTAAGTAGATTCTAATATTTTCTCTTATATGAAAAAATATATATTTAATCGTATATGTTAATGTAAAAAATAATAAGTTTTGTACTAAAAGAACCTTAGAAAAGTTACCTAACCTTATTATAACAAGCACAAATTAATTTATTAATTAATTTATTATATATATATATATATATATATATATATATATATATATATATATATATATATATATATATATATATATATATATATGTCGTGCCAAATATGTAAAACTGGTCAATTAACAAGAACTCATTTAAAATTAAGACCTTTATAAAATTTTCTCTTATACGTTTAAAGAAATTTTTTTTCATTAATGTTAATATAAATTTTTTAATTTTTCTCCAAAAGAATCTTAGAAAACTTACCTAACCTTATTATAACAAGAACAATTTATTTTAGCCT
>NC_091325.1:9999670-10009670 GCF_038502225.1 Cherax quadricarinatus | reverse complement strand
TAATAACAGGAAATTGAGACTACTGTGGGCACGGGCTCACCAAAACTGGACAGTTAAAAATTAGAGAAATGTCACTGGTCTGACGAATTGTAATTTTGGCTGCTACACGAAAACGGATAGATCGGAAATATGCGTATTTTTTTGGAATGTGGAATGGGAGATTTACAGCAATAATGTGCAACCGACAAATCTCCAGTAACTGCGTGATGCTATCATGTCAAAAAAGGCCAGAATCTCTAAGAAATGTTCCTGCACCTTGCTGAATTAATGCCACGAGGGAATTCAGGACGTTCTAAAGGCAAAGAGGGATGAGGGCTGTGTGTTAACTAGTACAAGGAGGGTGTACGAAATAAAGTGGTCAGTGAATTAATATATATTGGAAGAAATAAGAAAAAGAAAACGCGTAAATGCAACTATAAAAAAAACAATGTCTGTGACACTGTAATTATATATATATATATATATATATATTATATATATATATATATATTTTAATGTCCCGAATATGTAAATTGTCAATTAGCAAGAACTCATTTAAAATTAAGCCTTTCGAAATTTTCTTATACGTTTAAAATATATTTTTTCATTGATGTTAATGTAAAATTTATAATTTTGCACCAAAAGGAATTAGAAAACTTATAACCTTATTATAACAAAAGCAATTTATTTTAGCCTAACCCAACTAAATATATTTTAAATAGTTTACAGTAATTTAGTACTAAAAAAACACAGTAAATATATTTTTTTTATTAGGGTCAGAATGATTTTGGGAAATTATTGATACACAAATTTTCACTTGTCCTATATGGCAAGATGAGGGTTTCTATTTTAAGCCAAGATCGCAAGTTCTGCCTATTCGGCACGACATATATATATTATTACATAATATGGCACAGAAGATTTAAGAGATACATTGTTGATATAAAGGTGGCATATACGGTACATGTTGTTACGTATGTATCACCGATTATAAGGCGAAAATCTCATCCAGCTCCAAAGAGCGCATTCGTGTGAATATTTAACTATTCATCAGAAGCACTCCTTCCCACGCTATGTTGTTAAACATGCATGAAATTGCTAGAGATAATTTCGAATTAATTTTCCTTCTTTGTGATCAGTTATCATAGACAATCTGACTTGCTTCTCTTCTTGATTTACACACACACACACACACACACACACACACACACACACACACACACACACACACACACACACACACACACACACTTCAGTACAGGTCAGGAAGGAAAAACGGGGAATGATTGCATGTTCTTGGACTATTCAAAAAGACATTTGACACATTACTACACGTGGCCATTCTACAGATTGTAAGAGCAACATATAATGGGAAACGTAGTTCGCTGAATTACGGAATAACTAAAGAATGGAGGCAAGAGAGTGGCTAAATGGGAATAAGTATTAGGAAGGTGAGCGTGCCATGAATGATGTGACACACACAACCCGTCCTTGGACTGGTAGTATTTCTGGTAGAGGTAAATGACGTACCTCACTAGATGAAATTCCAACGTATTCCTCTTTAGAGGGTGTTCCATGCTTACGAGGGAAATAGGAAAGTCTGGAAAGCGTTTTTGACAATCTGGACACCCTTCAACCCAGATCTTCTTGAACTTTGCCTTATTTAATTGGTAAGGAATGTCAGTGCGTTGCTATCGTCTCCTAAACAGAGTATATGAACGAGGAACTTTGCATTTTCTTTGGATTTGCTATGAAGGATATTTTCTCATTACACCTTTCGGTGATTCAAGAGCAGTTTGATCCGACGAATGGAAGATTAGCTTTATTTCCTTGGACCCAGGTTTCACAAAAGAAGCAGGTACAAGCGGTTAAAAAGAAAATGATGAATTTAGGCACATAAGGTGTCAAGAAACAAGCACAACAGATGAAGCTTAAAACTCGTGCATAAGTACACAATGTTAAGAATTATAAGGTAAGCTTTTATGTTCTAGGTTTAATTACTTGCCTTACAAGACATCCTGGCCCTTCCTGCTCTCTCCAGCCTGGCCCTTCCTGCTCTCTCCAGCCTGGCCCTTCCTGCTCTCTCCAGCCTGGCCCTTCCTGCTCTCTCCAGCCTGGCCCTTCCTGCTCTCTCCAGCCTGGCCCTTCCTGCTCTCTCCAGCCTGGCCCTTCCTGCTCTCTCCAGCCTGGCCCTTCCTGCTCTCTCCATCCTGGCCCTTCCCGCTCTCTCCAACCTGGCCTTTCCTGCTCTCACCAGCCTGGCCCTTCCTGCCCTCACCATTCTGGCCCTTCCTGCTCTCACCATCCTGGCCCTTCCTGCTCTCACCATCCTGGCCCTCCCTGCTCTCTCCATCCTGGCCCTTCCTACTCTCACAATCTTGGCCCTTTCTGCTCACACCATCTTGGCCCTTTCTGCTCACACCATCATGGCCCTTTCTGCTCACACCATCTTGGCCCTTTCTGCTCACACCATCTTGGCCCTTTCTGCTCACACCATCTTGGCCCTTTCTGCTCTCACCATCCTGGCATTTTATGCTCTCGCCATCCTGGACCTTTCTGCTATCACCATCCTGGCCCTGCCCGCTCTCACCATCCTGGCCCTTCCCGCTCTCACCATCCTGGCCCTTCCTGCTCTCACCATCCTGGCCCTTCCTGCTCTCTCCATCCTGGCCCTTCCTGCTCTCTCCATCCTGGCCCTTCCTGCTCTCACCATTCTGGCCCTTCCTGCTCTCACCATCCTGGCCCTTCCTGCTCTCACCATCCTGGCCCTCCCTGCTCTCTCTATCCTGGCCCTTCCTGCTCTCTCAATCCTGGCCCTTCCTGCTCACACCATCCTGGCCCTTCCTGCTCTCACCATCCTGGCCCTTCCTGCTCTCACCATCCTGGCCTTTTATGCTCTCACCATCCTGGGCCTTTTAAGCTCTCACCATCCTTGACCTTTCTGCTATCACCATCCTGGCCCTTTTTCCTGTCACCATCCTGACCCTTTCTGCTCACATCATCCTGGCCCTTTCTGCTCTCACCATCCTGGCCCTTTCTGCTCTCACCATCCTGGCCCTTTCTGCTCTCACCATCCTGGCCCTTTCTGCTCTCACCATCCTGGCCCTTTCTGCTCTCACCATTCTGGCCCTTTCTGCTCTCACCATTCTGGCCCTTTCTGCTCTCACCATCCTGGCCCTTTCTGCTCTCGCCATCCTGGCCCTTTCTGCTCTCGCCATCCTGGCCCTTTCTGCTCTCGCCATCCTGGCCCTTTCTGCTCTCACCATCCTGGCCCTTTCTGCTCTCACCATCCTGGCCCTTTCTGCTCTCACCATCCTGGCCCTTTCTGCTCTCACCATCCTGGCCCTTTCTGCTCTCACCATCCTGGTCTTTTATGCTCTCACCATCCTGGTCTTTTATGCTCACCATCCTGGCCCCTCAATGCTCTCACCATCATAGCCCTCAATGCTCTCACCATCCTCCTTTTACAAGCTCTCACAATCCTGATCCTCCATGTTGTCACCCATCCTCCTTGCTGTGGCCCGCATTTCTGTCAACGCCCACCCCCCTCTCTCTCTCTCTCTCTCTATCTATCTATCTATCTATCTATCTATCTATCTATCTATCTCTCGCCCCGCTGTCATTCGTGTCAGAGCGTCTCACGGAAGCACGAATTTGCCACATAGCTGACACTTACACGCAATTGTTAAGTCTGACAGAGCGTGAAAAGATAACGATAATAATGATGACAGTGAACATTCACAAAATTCTCAACTACTGTTATATCTTGTGGAAAATCGAAATGAGATGACATCTGTATAATAAAATATGGTTAGTAAATCTCCAACATGTAATAAAACAATAATAAAATTAGTGATAAAAATTACCAGCCATGAACTAAATTATCACGTTAATAAAGAGTACAACACCCGTGACATGACTAATGTCTTGCAAAATCAGTTGGTACTAAATTCGCTATCTTTTTATGTCATCGCTGTGAGGAGAAAGAGACTGCAGAAAATTGGTTAGAATTAGAGACGCACATAATTTGAAATATAACTGTACGAGAGAAAGATAAAAAGAAGAGGTGTGTGTGTGATGCAAAGTTCTAAGAAGAAAAGTATGGATAGAGCGAAAGAGAGAAAAAAGGATGAAAGCAGATAAGGAAGCTTGAAATCTCTGCAAAATCTTACTGTGAAACGGGTGAGTCTTCACACTTCTGACTCCTTAGTGGAAGGTTTAGCCAGTCTCTAAATGAATCCCAAAGTAGCTAAAGCAGTGTAGTAATCTTTGACCTTGAAAATTAACTTTTCCACCAAGCTTTGCTTTTGATAATGTTAAAAACAAATGGATCACCACCTATCACTAAAAGGTTAATTTGTATCTTTTGTACACCAATACGTATTTGCATAATAATAAGTGAACCAGTGCTGTTTCTCGAGTTTTTTTTAATGATTCTGAGCATAAAGCAATAGGAAAAGGACATATTTTATTCGAATGGTTGCTGCTCGGTCAGCTGTTTTGGCTTCCCTAATTGAGCTTGACGATGTTTTATTACTCAGATTTAAAATTTTATGTGCCAATATTCCAGTTAATCTTGTGAAGCTCTCCGTATTTGTATGAACTCTGTCATATGCCGATAGCCCTTTAATATGAATCACAATAGGAAAGTTGCTGCTATTTAATACTACAATAATTGCTTAAAGTTTTCTTTGAATGCAAAAAAAAAGTTATAATTAACGATCCATTTTTTGGCTTTTTGCTTTCTACTATTAAGTCAGGACAAAATCTAATCAGAAACTCAAAGTTCAAAATTTAATTTTTTCGACCGTGAAAAAAAAAATGTTTTGAAGAAAACATAATTCAGTCATCGGAAAATTAGAGTCGAGAGTAGTTTCACTAATTTCGGGGGCTATTTTGAATATTCCACCTGGTGGACTTAGCTCACCCTCTTGGGGAAGTCAACACAGCTCTTATTCCTCAAAATGCATGAAAGATGTCAGTATAACTTTTGTCCCAATGAATGAGATACAAATTCTTATGATTTTCTTCTGCTATCGATGAGATCTGATAAACTAACTGGAATTATAACCAACACAACAGCTTACTTTCTCAGCAGATAATCGAGGCATAGATCGAAAATATTATTTTCATGACCAGTGTTCCCTCATGTAGGAATATATATAAATGTATGCTTTTGTGTGGATGTATGCGTGTATCTGGAACATATTTGATATACGAGACATTACTCAAATTTCTGCGGAGGTTTCTATATTACTGAATTTTAAAGCTTAAAGCTGACGTGTAATACATCTTTTTCATGGAAATTTTCAGCAAGCCGCCCATTTATTCTATTATATTCAGCCAAATTTTTAATCTTACGGTCCTCCATTGCTTTGTATTTTTAAAAATGTGGTTTTGAATATTTTTTTTAATATTTTGAGATCTACAAACTTAATGATATTTTCAGGCAAAAACAATTTCTAATTTTGGAAAGTGATTAATACTTATAATAAAATTAAATAAAGAATATGAGACAAATTTATTGAACCTAAGAATTTGAGAGCGTACTCAAGATTTTCTTTTTGATTTTGAGTCCATGTCTATTTCACGGTCTCCTGTCGTGATTGATATCATTCTGTGGAGCACCCGCAATTTTTATATATCTGGTGATTGTCTGGCTTGACGTCTAAGCATGAAAAAGTGGGGCCTGGTTTGCGCGAATCTAATTAGAAATAGTGTTCGCTAGTCACGTATAAATAACACCAGCTGTAGACATGTCAAACGTAGAATGACAACACTTGTTCGTAGGTCGGAGGTGGAATGAAATTTGGTACGAGAGACTGATATGAAAATTAGACTACTTTTATTCCCGTTATGGATTATTATCCATGACTGATAGAAACTTCAGGTTTCCACTTCCAGTATGTGGGGTAGCTGCGAGGTGTTAGAGAATTAGTTATATGCAAGTCACACGTAGAACAACAGATTCAATAAGGTCATAGATAGAACAACGCTTCTACGCAGGTCATTTTTATAGTGACATCAGTGTAATAGCACATTTGGTAGAATATAACCTGATATAAGAAAAGCACAAAACTTTCTTCTATTATTTTCGATACTAATTTTATGATATGGTTATTATTTTGATATATAAAAGATGTAATATTGTTAACAACATTTGTAATAATCGAAGCAGCATTAGAAACAAAAAAGTATTATTAAGGCATAGCTCTCTTTTTGTAACGTAACACGAACATGTATCATTACACGGCATTGATATTAACTGTATTTTGTCCTCCGTTAATATTGAGACAGCTTTCTTCTCACAATTACCTTACCTGAAGGTGTCACCGTCTCGGTGGAGAGAGCTTCAGACACGAATACTTTTAACTACTGGGACTCTGTCTCCGTCACAGTTAAGGGACATTAACTAACGATTACCAACGTTTAAAAAAAAAAAAACTTTCGGCGAATATGATTTTACATGAATCATGACTTACTCTAGCTTTGTGATTTCAATCTATCTTTCTGTCTCTGTCTCTGTCTCTCTCTCTAATGAGATAATCCTACTTTCAATGCTTTTGTGTTACTTTGATGTAGGTGTAAAAGAGTAGAGCTATAAATACAGGAATTGTCATGGAACAGTTTGTATATGCAGGTGTCAGCTGCTCAATTTCACACGGGTCATTCTCTGTTTAAGTTTGTGTGATTACCTCGGAAAGCCTCTTCTGGTAGACTTCAGTCGTTAAACACTGTGTTGATACTAGATTGTCATTTTTATTGAAGAAATGTTTAAATACTGGTTCTGATAAAATAATTTGAGAGTTCCTCATTCGAGTGACTTCAAACCGTCAACCCAATAACATAATAATGCAACTTCAGCCCGTCTTTAAACTTGGTGTTAGTTTATTACGCGATATTGATCTATGAGATAATTACAAAATTCCTCTTTAGTTTGGCTTTAACATTTAAAGCTGGTCATTCCTGGTTGAAAGTTTAAATCTGTTCGGGTGTGTATGTTCTAATTTGTAATGTTTTTATTAAAGAAATTGGGAAATTAGTTTCCATATTATAACTTTTAAATGTATTTTATCCCTCGCTTAAAATCTTCAAAGCTAATACTTAACGTCGTTGCAAACTTAAATACCTTATCATACATTTTGCGTGCGTTGAGGTACAAGGGATTGGGGTTATGCAATATTGGTACCTTTCTCAGATCGTGCGGCGAAAGAAATACCGCTAATTATTATTATTATTATTATTATTATTAGTAGTAGTAGTAGTAGTAGTATTTTTAGGATTATATTCAGAAGGGAAACCAACCAACGTAGGTGCAAACTTGAAAAAAATTCAACTAGTACAAAATTTTCCTCTGCACACGTATAGTATATACAATGTCTAAGATTCATCAACCTCTACAAAGTTCAGACATGAAAGTGCATTCCAGTCTGAAAATTCCAGCATTTTGTTCATTTTTTTTTGTCTGGTTCCTCGTAACTGTTATTTGATAAACTCTCAATCCTGGAATCACCGTGAGAATTTAATTACATGTTTTCCAGGTGTTTAAGTTAAAAACAATTAGCTAGAGTGCTATATATTGTGCAGTTATTTTTATTGTTTTTGATACGATGTTAAAGGAACTGTAATTATCTATTTGTAATTTATTTCAGATTAAGGGTTGGGCTAAAGCCCAAAACATTCTATCGCTCTCCTTGACTGAGCTGCCATGCTAACTTTTAAATTAATATCTCTCTCTACGGTAATCACAGTTGTTAATCTGAGTTAGGTCTTCATACTGTTCATGTTTTTGTTTCTCTTCCTGAACCCTTATATGCGAGGAATAAGTCTGTCCTCGTCTATACTGACTAGTAGGAGAATATTACGTATGTCCCATCTTTGACCAGAGTTCGTTCTGGTACGCTGCAGCTTGGCCTCTGAACTTTATCTGTGCGTGTGTGCGTGTGTGCGTGTGTGCGTGTGTGCGTGTGTGTGTGTGCTTGTGTGTGTGTGTGCTTGTGTGCGTGTGTGCTTGTGTGCGTGTGTGCGTGTGTGCGTGTGTGTGTGCGCGTGTGCGCGTGTGTGCGTGTGTGCGTGTGTGCGTGTGTGCGTGTGTGCGTGTGTGCGTGTGTGCGTGTGTGCGTGTGTGGTGAGTGTGTGCGTGTGTGCGTGTGTGCGTGTGTGTAGTTTCATCATGTCTTGAAGGAAGCTTAAAGATGGGAGGGGAGAGAGAGAGTAAACGAGCGGAAAGCAAAAAAGCAAGAGTGAGAGCGAGCGAAGACTGAACATCAGTTCACCTACCAGACTGCAGTGATCACGATCTCTGCTCTTTCTTTTTTCTTAAGCGGACAGTTGATGTGAGGTTAAGAGAGGACGGCAGGCAAGGTCACGAATACGAGATAGGGAAGTGGAGGGAAGGCTAGACGGGGAGGTATGATAAAGCGAAAGAGCAGGGGCCAGGAAGGAGCAGGGGATGGAAAAGTATAGTGGAAGGGGAAAAAGAGGGAAGTGAGAAAGTAAAGATGAATGGTGAATCTGCTTGATAAGGGGGAGAAATAAGTGGAAGGGTAAAGAAAAAAATGAATACATTGAAGAAGAGTTTATTAAAACTAAATAGAAGGGAAAGGGGAGAGAGTAAAATGTATAAAAATAAAAATTAAGAGGTTTTATTCTGTAGTTTCATCCTGAGAAAGTTTTCATTTGATTTAGTTTCTTTTGGTGATGCAGATAATAAGAGTTGTTTGTGTTCAAATGTAATCATGATAACTGTGTGTTTATCTTCTCTTATTGTCTGCATCTCTCTCTCTCTCTCTCTCTCTCTCTCTCTCTCTCTCTCTCTCTCTCTCTCTCTCTCTCTCTCTCTCTCTCTCTCTCTCTCTCTCCCTCCCTCTCCGATCAAAATGAATTTTAATAAAATTATCATTAAAATACTTAGAGAAATTTAACATCAACAAATGAAGTTTGGCGGACAAATGAGAATCTTATAAGAATGTTGATCACAAAATACGCAACCACTATCGGTAAAATTTTACGAAATCACTATACAAAGGCGACGTGTGAAACTACCGAAAACTGGCAGATGTTACCTCAGTATTCTAAAGAGGAAAGACATTTGTCCTCATCCATCACCCCATTAGCTGGACCTTAAATTTACATCCCTCCCCTCTTATGGCAACGCCGATTTCTTGCGTACGGTTTAAAGCAAATTTCTCGTTGTAAATAATGTGTTTGTTAGGTCTTTGTTCTATAAGCAAAACATTAACCAATTATTCACACCATAACGCCAATAAAAGTAATAATACATAAAAATGATAAAAACTTTTGGAGGGATAATATAAACGTAAATTCACAAAGTGTATGATGTAGACAGTCATTCCACGTTTTTATTATGTTAACTCCACACATCAGACATTTTCAGCCAGTGTGAAATACAATTTTTTTTAAGGAGTACAGGCTGCAAATTTGGGTAAAAAACACAAATTAAAAGCCGATAAATCAAAACTGGTTTCATAACCAAAAATCGTGCTGAACAAAAGTACATACATTAAAAAATCTTTAATTATATCTACAAAACTGACAAGAAATTCAAGCAGATGTAGTGATTTCTACTACAGAATGCATGTACTAGAGTACAGCTTCAAACACTGTTGGCCAAAATGAAAGTGTATTGCTTAAAAGAGGAATTTCATGACTGGATTACCGTGTGGCTCACCACTTAGTGGAGAAGCCTGAGGTAAAGAGAGAAGTTCCTCAGGAACCTATCCTTAGTCCAATTTCAGTCATTTCAACTTGTGAAGGGTACTTCATTCATGAAATTGGACTGCTCTCGTCCTCGGATGAAACTTTACTGCTATTCATTTCCTAGGCGATAAATGAGCTCTTATAGGCTTAGCGCTTCCTCACGAATATAGTTATGTCGGAAAAAGCAAAATGTTGCATTGTAGATAAGTGTCAACAACGCGATACCAAAATCATTTTAAAACAATCCAAAACAAGCGATGGAAGACCTTTAATAATCAAAGCAATGACACTATACACACTA
>NC_091325.1:9982170-9992170 GCF_038502225.1 Cherax quadricarinatus | reverse complement strand
AACTTTTTTGTCGCCATTTTTTTTATGCTTCTTACTGAATAATATCATCGTCTTCATCTGTCTTCTTCTTACTGAACAACTTCACCTGTGTGCATTTCATCCAGTGTGATGATAATCCTTATGAATCTCGGCTAACAGTCACATTTTTCTTAACCCATTTGAAACTCCATGTAAGTGATCCTTCTTTGCCTTTGTGAATCTCCCTTAATTTGAGAGCATCTCTTTCACCTCTAGCATCACTCGGAGAGAAACCTGCCCCTGTGACCGTGACTGGCTAATGGTATAACGTCTCCCTCAGCAGCATAGCCACCAGCATCACCAACGGCACCACCTGCATCCCTTCCACTCACACCACACTTCAGATATTTACCCCACCCACACGACTACTACCATTTCTATTATCTCTTCTATTCTACTATATGCCATCATCAGTGGTAAGAAAATCTTTCATCTCTTTTTGATCTCAAGTGTTCACTGTCTCTTTCCCGATTTCAAGTGAAAATTCTTCTCTCTCTCTCTCTCTCTCTCTCTCTCTCTCTCTCTCTCACTCACACACACAAACAAACAAACACACACACACACACACACACACACACACACACACACACACAGAAAATAGGTGAATAGAGGTAAGAGAGGACAAGGTAGACACAGACGAACAAGGTGAAGGAAATGAAGATGGAAACTGATAAGCAAATAACTCTCGTAAACGTCAACAGATGCGTTATAAAACATAAAATGAACAGTCTAGACTCTAGAGACAAACCAGATTAGAACAAAACTATTTCAAATCTTAATTTTTTTTTACTATTTCCTTATTGAGTCTGTTAACAGTGTTATATCATAAGCTCAGAAGCTGGGTTCAAAACCTGTAAATCCAATAGGTAAATTCAGTTTGGTAATTACACACTACCAAATACAAATCACACATCCTCGCTTCAATCCTTTATCTAACCTCACCCATCCTACCTCCTGTCTCTAACTCTCGGTTCCTGGACAGTGATCTACGAATATCATCCAAAGCGGCTACGTTCTCATTTGCTTAATGCAATGAGCAACCAGAGAAGTTGACTAGGAAGAGAAAATTTGTTTCAAATGACGTGCTGTATCCAGCCAGAGTGCAAGTAAGACAACAAAGTTCAGTGTTGAGGAATGTTTGAGTTGCACAGGAACGCGTGTTTAAAACTGCTTGTCTCACTGAGGTATTAAGGGCAATGAGGTTAATGTAGATCTCGACTTTTTAAATATGAAAGATATTTTTGAAAGAGAGCATGTAATATTTTTAGAAGTAGAAAATACCCTTTGTCACATCATTTGGTCATTCCAAATGGCAACAAAGATCGTAATACGAAACATTTCCAATAAAATATCCTAGCGGTGGCATTTTGTGTCGTTTTTCCCAAATGCTTGTTGATATCACATACCCTTTTTACTAACACCCAATGTGGTTTATTTCGCAAACTCATTGCTAATAAACTCAGCCACTAATGCCTCAAAAGCTGGGCAGCCTGGTTCACAAGTCATATTCTTTCCCAGCCCGGGCACATCAGTGAGCCTCAAGCATGGATTTAAGCTATTTCAATGACTTGTATGTCCTGACCTCACAAGCGATTTTTATATCAATGCATCAGTCAGCAGGACTCGATACAGGCAGCGCTCTTATCCACTAAGCCACAAAAATGGCTTGTGAACTAGGCTGCCCAGCTTATGAGGCATTTGTGGCTGTGTGGATTAGAGCACTGCCTTGAAATCTTGCCTGTCTCAATAGCAGTAGTAGCAGCATCGAGTCGTCTTTATTGCGATCTTTGTGTGTGTGTGTGTGTGTGTGTGTTTATATATATATATATATATATATATATATATATATATATATATATATATATATATATATATATATAAAACACACACACAAACACACTGGAGGAGGACAGTCTATCATCTTGCTTGATCTGTTTGGTTTAATGTCTATCAGCTACACGGAGATCATTAGGCTGCGTATCTCCTGAACATCGGCAATCAATACTTTAATCCCTGAAATAGGAGCTAAAGTAAACATTCATCGTGTGAACGCTCTCTACACACCCTTTATATGCCCACAAATCTGCACATCTGATCATCCTCTGTTAATCTTAGCTATGAACATCATGGTAATCAAACACACGCAGCCTTCGTGTAGTCCACCAGTTTTTTACGCTACCTGCAATTAGTCTGAGACTCGTTTAAGTAAGCAGAGCCACCCACTTACCTTGTTCTCACGCATGTGAATAAACGAATGTTCTTGCGTATCATATTTCTCGCGTTAGTTGCAGAATTATTATTAGTAGTAATAGTTTTATTAGTAATAGTTTTATAAGTAATTTTATAAGTGTAGGTAAAAGAAAAAGAAGTATTTGTACAAATTTAAAAAAAATAGTAATAGTATTGTAAGCCGAAGTAACACGAGCTACGTGCTGAGTTTACAAAAAAATTATAAGTTATTGTAACAACATAAGACAGAAGATCGTTGTGTCTTGGAAAATGTTTTTTCCCAATCAGTTATTGACAGAAATCATTTATGACGATATTTGTTTTATTCATATTTTTTCTTCAGACCATGAAATTCTTGAGTCATCACCACCATTCTTATACCACTAAGTGACAATTTCTCGTTCACACTTAGTGTTCTCAGATATTCACATTTCCTTGCGTTTGACGATACGGAGTGTTTTTGGACACATGGTCAAAGACTTGATTTTTTTTTTCACTTTGTGTAAATTATCACGCACTTGTTTGGTTCGTTAACGTGAGAACTTGACTAGTGAGTGACTCGGTTGATGATTGAAGTGCTTTTATACTGAGGAGGAAGTGATGTTTAATCAGTACGTAATGTGAACTGAAAAACCAGGATCTGAAAGTGGATTATGAGTCAGATATATTTTCTCTCAGGCTATTTTGTGCCCTAAGAGTATCATACTCTTTCTTTTACTTTTGTTGCCTTCATTAGAAGGGTGCGACTGTGAATATTTCCTAAAACTGTATACAATAACCAATTAGAAAAGTTGATTTTAGATTAATTTTATTTATCAATTATTAAAACACGCAGAGCAAAAAGTTTTATATATATATATATATATATATATATATATATATATATATATATATATATATATATATATATATATATATATATATGTGTGTGTGTGTGTGTGCAGAACAACCACTGTGAAAAAATAGTGAAATTTCAAGCGCTGTCGTGGCTCCTCACATTATCGAAGAACTATAAAAATAAAAGGTTAATAGGAAGGTATTATAATTACCAGACTACACCTCGCTGCCACCCCGAACAACACTTGACTTTTTTTGATGTATGTAGATAGTCAGTGATCCGTGTTTCGCTGATCCTTATTCTGTCACATTTAATTCCTGACCCAGTGAGGTGGTAAATCTTTGTTCATATTTGTGAGGAAGTTCGGGCTTTATGCCAATGCCATATATTATGAAGTTGATATTGCATAAGTGGTGTACTATTCCTTCAGTGATTTCCTATTAGGATTCCTGAAGACATTTCTTTCTGTATTAATAAATGCCTTGAACTTTTCAATGGTGTCTTTATTAACATACTATCTTGGCTCTCATCTTTATTAATATGCAGTTATTGAGCATAAATTCTAACCACTTATTAGATCATTCCTCCCTTCCCAGTCTCTCTGAAGCTCCTTTTCAGTATCCTCCATTCGTGTCATTTCTCTGCCCTGTACTCCCTTCAAAGGGACGGATGTGAAAGGAAGGGTGGTTTAGGGTAGGAGCCTTGATTCTGAATTGCTGATCCAAGGAAAAAGAGCTCACTGGAATGAAAATTATTTTCCTCAAATTCTCCCTTTCCCATGTGTTATATAACACTACTGCGTTAAACACCTTTACATGAGTATAATAAAAATAAAATTAGTAATAATTGTAATAGGCGTTTTCCTTGTTTCTTCAAATTATTGTTACAATATTTTACACTTTATTTTTTCGTGAGTTCTTTTCCTTCCTTCCTTCAGGTATATTAACTGGTCTTTTATGTCGTATTTTTTCTGATGTAGCTGAGAAACAATTCTGGGTCAAACTTGGCCTTTGTTGCTATGTCATTCTCAGTTGTGTGCGGGTTTGCGTGTGTGTGCTTGTGTGTGTGTGCTCTCGCGCGTGGAGGTCAATCTACCACCGCACTGCCCAAACTTTAAACACAATCACAAACAAAATATGCAAAATATTAGCCTTAATTTGCATATTCGTACACAGAGCTTAATAGCTGAAGCAATTAACTTTAATCGCTGAAGAGATCCTAACGACAGTACTGAGTACATAGCATAGGAAGGGAAAATGAAAGAGACCGAGAGACCAAGAGAGAGAAAATCAGAGATTATCTGACAGACGGGCAGACAAAGACAGATTTTCTGAATGATAAAATGAGATGAAATGAACGAAAAAAAAGGCAATAGTGGTCTACAGCACCGAGTGTTAGCCTGCTCTCTCTCGCTCACTACCCAACTTTCCTCTTTATGTATCTCCTGAAGAGGACCTCTGAAACCGAAATATACAGATCTCTTTTAATCTGTTTCATATTTCTTTTCAAATGGTTTCTCACTTTCCGTCAATCAGCGTTTATACCGCTTTAATCCAAGCGTTAATGGATAAATTATGAAAGATAGGCAGTTAGTGAAACGCTGCTTTTATTTAAACTTTATCTGCCTATGTATCTTCCATTCACCATGAATAATCGTATCAAAAAAATCATCAGATGCTGTTCATCAAATAAGTGATAACTCTCAAAATGGTATCTAAGATTATTTTTATAGTTAATCTCATCTTCCTTCGTAATATTTATATATGTTCCAGGAAATTTTTCTGACAGCTTTTGATAATATGCCTTGTAAAAAGAAGTCTTTGATATGAAACTTATGTGGTACAGACGGATGTAATTAGCGAACATAATGAAGCTCAGATCAAGGTTATTTTTTTTTTTTTTTCAAAAAATACAGCACAAATAGTGCTTGAGGGGAAAGGGAGGAGGGGCAGCTTCATGCCAGTTAAGGGTTTTTAATCCACTGATTTGGAGCTACCACAATTTCTTTTGGATCAAACCTCATTATCATCCATTCTCCAGACATTGTATGATCCTTTCCGGCTTAGCGTTTCCCAATGAAAATCATAGACAAGGAGAGAGATATGGAGGAGATTGTAAAATATTCAAAATCGGAGGAAACTTCAATCATAACATGCAATAGTTTTTTTTTAATTTATAGCTAAGCAATTTCAATAAACGTTGCATTAGAATTTTATGTCAAACGTAGAGAAGAGATTGTCAGAAAAAATAAGATTAAAACAATGCGAAGATTTAAACGCCACAGATTATTTTCATGAAATTTTTTATGTGGTATCGCCCAAGTTTTTTCCATAGACGAAAATCCTTGTTACGACCCAATGCTTTTTTTTATTTCCTTTAAATAACTTTTTTGTATATAGACCTATTTATATAAACTGTGATCATAATTATACTTGTGTATCAATGTATGCCTACATCAGTCCATATATACAACGTACGAGTATGCGTATGCCTCATTTCAGATGCTGTCCCTAAGGACTGCTTTTTTAAAAACAGTGTAATTTATTAAGCATCATTTTCATGGATTCAGGGTGTAGTCTGGACCTTTCTGTCAGCCAGTACATTTATTTGATCACTTGCCTAAGTTATATCTTTGCTAGTTGTTGTAAGAAAGTTTCACGTGCGATTCGAAGTTGTATTGGAAAATTGCTGCTGGAATGATGGCGCTTGAGAAAGATACTGTTAGCGAAGCTTCAAATTCTAATCATTCCCTTCTTGTGCGTCTCTCTCTCTCTCTCTCTCTCTCTCTCTCTCTCTCTCCCCTTCCTTCAGAAAAGCCTTATACAAATACCCATATTTTTCTCATAAGCTCTACCTTCTCGTATACACACCTGGATACAGGTGCACACTTTCATCTGACCTAACATGTTGTGCACATAGTTTCAACCTATCACAGTACATACTGTTCCATTACCACACACACACACACACACACACACACACACACACACACACACACACACACACACAAAAACACACACACACATGTATACATATACACACACACATACATATATACACACACACTAATAATTATATATATATATATATATATATATATATATATATATATATATATATATATATATATATATATATATATATATATAATATATAATATATATATACATAGTAGGTTTCTATATTTATGTAAATATATGAACACAAGTTTCTCTATCCAGAGCAAAATATCGTACCTTATAGTAGAGCAGTATTAGTGTCAAATGTACATAGTTTCTGTAGTTATGCTTGTTCCGTCTCTATCAAATCTGTATCTTAGCAAGCACCTTGAAGGGAAGTATCTCAATAATCCTCTTAAAGTTTTCCGACCCTCTCTACTTTGTGCCCTCTACACTGCTCTCTCTCTCGCTCTCTCTCTCTCTCTCCCTCTCCCTCCTATTAATATTATCTCTCTCGAGTTCTTTGACCCTCATCCTTTTGCCCCATCTACACTTCTGTTGCTCTTCTATGTTTGCTATTCTCTCAAGAAATTGTTAAGAATAAATCAAAGGTAATATGAGTTCACTCCCGCCGGGGAGCTTAATTTTGTTTTTCCTCTAAATTTTAAGTCAGCAAGACAATTACGTCCTCTGTGAGAGATAAAAGCCAAGTGAACCAACCACTCCATTACCTACTTCTTTTTCACAAGTTCAACAATCACTACAATCACAAGGGTAACACTAGATGCCCAACAGGGAAGGAAGCGTGAAAATGACGAGTTTTAAACATATAAACGACAGGAGAAGCATCATCGTTATTGTAGATTTTTTTTTTTTTACTCGATGATGTTTTATATATTTTCTTGTTATTGGATGCTTGAAAACGGGACCTGATAATGGAACACGTCCGGTGATGAGAATTTTTCTAGGTGACAGGAAAATTATTGAACTTAATGCAGCAGTTGTAATTTTCTAACCTTCATTCATGAGTTTATTATCTTTTCCCGTTTTCAGCATAAGCACTTAATATTTTTTTCTCATTTTATTTTCATATAAGAGTTCACTAGCCTTTTCGTTTTCGTCAGTATACATTTTTTGATTAAGGTTTTCCTTGGAATACTTTAATTTTCTAACTTTTCCTTAACATTCACGAGCTGTGGTTTTCTTCAACATATATATTTTGACTAATTGAACCCAATATTTTTTTTTTACAAAATACATCACAGAGGGCATATACACTGCGTACGGGGAGTTAATCCCTATTTTAGGGATTAAATGTATTTTTGGCTAGTAGTAAACGGGTGATTTACAGCCTTAACGACCCTGAGTAGTGGATAGGCTTTAAGCTCAGTTAACCAACCGAATGTATGTACTGAATAGTTGCCATTTTTCTTCAGTTACAGGAGCTGAAACAACTACTCCCATTTTCTCCAAACATAAACAAATCATAAGATTACCGAGTGACTCTTTCCACGAACACTTCTCTCCTTTCCCTGGCTCTAGCCCACCATGCTGACTCACGCAGAACATGTCATGAATAACGGGTCTTTTAATTACTCTCGCACAAGGGAAAACCTCCCTCTGAGCGTGATATTTCACAGCCTTTATAAGGAAACTAATATTGCCTCTATAGTAGCCATTCCTGTCACCACCATAACCTTTCTCCATCACCACCACCACCATCATTAACATTGATATTATTCTCACTGCTACTACCGCTAACGTCACCGCCACCACCACCATCACCACTACAAGCACTAATGTCACTCATCAGATGTGTGGGTTAAAATTTAATCAGTATATATGTGCATGGACCGAAAATTGATAGTTTTTAATAGAGATTATAATTATTATAATTGTGTAGTAGTTACAAATGAAGCTGTAGTTGACGTACTATTAATAGAAAAAGGAGTAGCATTAGACCATTCCTTACTATCTTAAATTTATTTATTTTTTTTACAGTTCGAGTGACATGAGGAAGGAGCAGTGACCGACATCATTTTATCTCAAGTCTTCAGGTAAATACAAAATTCAATATTTCTTTATGAAAATTAGAAAAGGAAATTAAAATGTAATTTAGATTTAAGCCAATTGCTATCATTTTATAATCGTCGGGGAAAATCATAGTGAGGCAGTAGTTCAATAAGAGAAACGTAAAGATACACACTAACAAAATCGAAGAGAGGTACACAGAATTGAGAACGAATAAATGGCAGAGGCAAAACTAAAGGCATACATCAAAAGTGTAAAAAAACAAAGCAGAAAAACTAACAGATATATAAACAAATAAAAGATGCAAAGAAGGGACTAAGAACAATAAACAGATTGTTAAACAGAACTGATAATAGCCAAAGGATAAAAGTACGTTGATACAGACAGAATCAGAAACACGGACTGAATAAAGAACATACAGAACAAGACACACGCATACAACAGAAAGGACATACAAAGCCATAAAAATACACACAGACGGCAGAAGGCACAGTCAAGCAAAAGAAGGGACAATCACAGACAGAAAAAGGGACAAAAACAGATGAGATACAGATAAATATACGGACTATGGGATACAGGCAGGAGGGGACAAACACAGACAACTGAGACAGAGAGAGAGATCCAGGAAGGCAGCAGTCCAAACATTAGTGGTGGTGGGAGGCTGGCAGTTGAGTACAGTCATAGAGGAGAGACTTAATCACAAAAGGAGGGGAAGAAAGGAAGGAGAAATGAGGAGAGGAGGGGGAAAATTTGGAAAAAGGGTGAAGGTGCGTCAGGAGGAAAGAGCAAAGGAAATCGGAGATGTGGGAAGAAGTGTTCTAGGAGAAGGTGGGGAAAGGAATGAGAAACTGGAGGAGAGGAGGGAAATTCTTCTTAAGGCGAGCATTATTTCTTTTTTATATCCCAGTCTGTTCGGTTTTTCTTAGTGCACTTAGTAAGATGTTTTAGATATCTCCATTAATAAATCATCGCTTTTTCTGATTGAATTTAGATTACTTTTCTGAGAATCTTTTTTTCTTAGTTTAGATACAAATTTCTACAGTCATCTGATTTTTGTGCTAGTGTATATACACTGCATAATATAGGATTCCTCAAACAGTCTGTTACTGTCAAATTATATTAGCTGGAATATTAAATGCCTATCACCTTGCAAACAAATTACTTTAGTGTTTCGACTATTGCAGTTCTAGAGTTTTTTAACTTCATTCCTCCAATTGGTTAGCTACGAACTAATTTGTATTCTCTGATTTGTTTGTGGGTTAGTCTTCCGAGAGACTGTTTCACTGCTTGCATCTGTACTGCTCTTGTCTCTGGTTATCACTTTTTAAACATTGTAGGAAGGGAAGGCATGTTGCCAGACTGTTCATCATTTATCTCTCTCTCTCTCTCTCTCTCTTGTACACTATTAATAGATGATTATCACCGAGGCTCGTCTTATCACAGGAGAAAAATTCGTGATTGATGATGTCCCGAAGGAGCCATTGTCTGACCTCCGAATTTACGTGTCACATTAACCTCGTCCCTCAATACACCGTTACCCACCAGTGATGATTCATTCCAAGTGTCACCTTGCAGTCTCGGCTTTATTTACAGCAAAATGCAAAGAAAAAAAATGTGGCTCGAAACTTTTCAGGTCGCTGTATAGTTCATAATGCCTAATTCGTCATTGTTTTATTTATTTATTTTTTGGGGGGGGTAATTAGATTTTGTGTGAGTGTATGTGTTAGAGAAAGAGAGAGGGTGGGCAAGAATTAAGTTCTACAGCTGTATTAAACCAGATAAATGAAAATGTTTCATAACGTAACTGTTCGTGCTATTATCTGCAGTTACAGCAGTTGAATTATGCTCGTTGTGCCCGTTTTCGGTGTGTAATTATATAATATATAAATATATAATATATATATATATATATATATATATATATATATATATATATATATATATA
>NC_091325.1:9972170-9977170 GCF_038502225.1 Cherax quadricarinatus | reverse complement strand
ATAAAGAATACAGGGCAGAGCTGTCACAAGAACACATTCTAGAGAAAGAATGCTTGGACAGAACGTCTGTAAATTGAGTGAATGCCGTTTGAGAGGTATCTACGCAGCATACAGATTTAAGCAAAAGTCTTTAATATTTTGGGTCTCATCTTTTTTTTTTCATGGAGGCACTTTATTAATGGAGTCTGAAGAAACCCAGATACTAGTACTGTCTAGTGATTAAGCTCTCCACCGGCTGAAACAGTTACGTTAACTGCTGTTAATTAATTTTATGAAGACCAACCTTATACTCTACACTGCCTGCGGGTGAGAAAGTGTTATTATACAATCAGCGTCCCGCCGCAGACATCCTCCAAACAGCTAGGCTTCATTCTCTGGCGTCGAGAAATTTAGCACCACCACCTTGAATACATTCAACATTGCTAGTGACGAAAGGTTTCAAAATGCAGGAACTCTCACGTGTCTATATTTGTTAGTCGCTGGGTCGTCGTCCTTCCATACGTACACTCGGGAAGGTTTGCCGTTGCTCACGTAGTACTTCTTCAGTGTTAACCACGGCGACTTAGAGGATTTTCTTGCTTCCGTGGTTGGCCGAAAGGGCTTTGATGTCATGGTTGGTGGTGATGAGGTACGGTAGATGTGGGCTTTCAGTGGGGGGTTCCAGTGGTAAACTTTTTGAGGCTTCCCGTTGTTAATAAAGCCCACATCAACCTAGTGAAGAGAGTAATAGGGAAACTTTTAATAGTAATTAATAACAGTAATATTAAAGAGAAATTTTACATTTTCATAGTTTTAAAATAAATAAACCTCGCATGTTCTAAGCACGAGATTGTACTTTTGTTTAAATGCCTGCAGCCCCATACGCTTTTTTTCATTAAATAATCTGCCAAAATGCAAGAAAGAGTTTCCTATTCATAATCAATAAAGTAACATTAAAAATATTCAAGAATGGTGGAAGATATTTCTGGATGAATTATTTTACGTAGTGTTTAAGAACTGTGACAGAATTGGAAAAAAATTTCCAGCGTGATCAAGTAAATTACCTTGTGGTGTTGCAGCGTGGGCGAATAATTAATTACATTGCTGACCGGCTTATTTATACATTTTCTTTAGTGTCGTAAAATAATTACTTAGGGGTTTGGTAAAATAATTAAGTACCTTGTGGCGCGGCAGTGTAGGGACTGAAGTGAGGACGTTGTGAATGTAGTAATAAGGTGTAGGACGTAGACGGATGGTGTATATAGGTGACTCTCCTGCCAGCGGTCTCCCCTGAATCACCTTCATCTGTCCTGCAGGACTCTCTCCCAGCCGACGTATCACCTACATAAAGGGGCGGAATATGTAAGAAACATAATAAACAAAATAGAAAATAATGTAAGGGATAACGAAAAGCAATGCAAGAAACCAGGAGAGGTGCGTGGAATGGACAGATAAAATACTGTAATTTATACGTAAAGATAATTTATTAATGCTAATTATTCTATGTAACTATCGTTTGAGAATTGCCATGGCATACTGAAGAAAAACATGTCTTGAGGTTCATCAGGAAATTATGTAGAAATAATACTTAACAGAATGAGAAATATATTGACAGACTGACATCAGATTTACGATTCACGTTCTTTATGAAGGCAGAACTTAATGGATTACTTCACTGTAATATAAAAAAATTAAATAACAAAAAAAGGCACATACCGTGACTGGAACGATACACAAATAACCCACACATAAAAAGAGAGAAGCTTACGACGACGTTTCGGTCCGACTTGGACCATTTACAAAGTCACACTAACCAGAAGTGGAGCAGGACGGCTATATATAGGCAGGAAGAGGTGGTGGTAGTAGTAGTAGTAGTACAAGAATGGTATATAATACCGACAAGATGAAATTAAGACACATGCGCAACATTTTTATAGCAATTACAAATAATAGCAATTACAAATAATGAATCAGAAGATAAAACGTAACAAACATAAACAAGGGAACAAGCAAAACCAATTGTCAGACCAACAAAGAGACAGAAAAAAATGGAGATGCGGACATTCACAGTTCTGTAGCACCACTGTAGGGAAGAACGACCATCACGTCCGCTGAGTCTACAATTACCAATGAAGAATGTAGACACAGGAATAAACAACCCTCTAATTACATGGATCATTTGTGAATTACAGATGTTACCTTACCTTTTCTTAGTGGATTTTTTTTTTCATTCTTTTTGCATTACAAAGAAATCCCACATCCCCGAAAATGTCTGAATCTGCTTTTCTTAAATTTAATCTTTAATTTATAAATTTAGGATTCTAAAAAAATCAGTTGTATGGTAATCTTCGTAAAATATACAACAGTAAGGGCAATTTCAGAAAGTATTGCCTCCCCCCCCCCATACACAGAACACACTCAAAAGATACCACCCTATTTACCTTTATGTCCGGTATGACCTTTCACCTCCATAAAAAGACGCTGTCGCTGTTATTGTTGCTTGAGCTACTGGCGGTACTGTCACTGAAATTTTTGTAGATGTTATTCTTGTTAATCTTCATGCTGCTGCTGCTTAGTATGTATTCTGGGCTTCATAACAACCACCGGGAGAAGTCAAAGTACGATAGCTTCTCCCGGATGAGGAGCAACAATAGTCATCTATAATGCCGATAAGCGGGGTGTTGCCTCTAGCGCCTTCTGCTGGAATACATCACTTTCTATTCAGCGAAGGATGTGAGATATGTGCGAGTGCTCTAACCTAGACGCACAATGAAAGTAGATGTACGTTTCTCAACATAATGGGTTAAGGAGGCGACCCTGGGACGTGGTTCGTCGGAGCTCCTTACATTTCTTGACTCAGATACATTTATTAAATTTTCTTTAATGATAAACTAAGTTTAGTATGTCAAGGAAACATTAGTACCTTGGTCATTGTCTGGACGAATCGTTATCTTGATTGAACATGAAAGATTAGTGGAGATTAGGATGGATAATTGATTCTAAACCACGATGTGTGTGTGTGTGTGTGTGTGTACTCGCCTAATTGCACTTACCTAATTGTGGTTGCAGGCGTCGAGACTCAGCTCCTGACCCCGCCTCTTCACTGAGCACTACTAGGTCCTCTCTTTCCCTGCTCCATGAGCTTTATCATACCTCATCTTAAAGCTATGTATGGTTCCTGCCTCTACTACCTCACTTGCTAGACTATTCCACTTCTTGACTACTCTCTGACTGAATAAATACTTCCTAACATCCCTTTAACTCATCTGGGTCTTCAACTTACAATTGTGACCCCATGTTTCTGTGTCCCCTCTCTGGAACATCCTGTCTCTGTCCACCCCGTCTATTCCACGCAGTATTTTGTATGTCATTATCATGTCTCCCCTAACCCTCCTGTCCTCCAGTGTCATCAGGCATATTTCCCTTAACCTTTCTTCGTAGAACATTCCCCTTAGCTCTGGAACTAACCTTGTCGCAAACCTTTGCACTTTCTCTAATTTCTTGACGTACTTTATCAAGTATCAAGGTAAGGTAACATCTGTAATTCACAAATGATCCATGTAATTAGAGGATTGTTTATTCCTGTGTCTACATTCGTCATTGGTAATTGTAGACTCAGCGGACGAAATGGTCGTTCTTCCCTACAGTGGTGCTACAGAACTGTGAATGTCCGCATCTCCATTTTTTTCTGTCTCTTTGTTGGTCTGACAATTGGTTTTGCTTGTTCCCTTGTTTATGTTTGTTACGTTTTATCTTCTGATTCATTATTTGTAACTGCTATTATTTGTAATTGCTATAAAAATGTTGCGCATGTGTCTTAATTTCATCCTGTCGGTATCAAACTGGTACTGCATACGTGTGTACGTGTACGTGCGTGTGTGTACGTGTGTATGCGTACATGTGCTTGTGTGCACGTCTGTGTGTGTGATCATGAAGAGTTTCAGTGACTCGTAAATGTTTTATCAAGGCAAATCCTCCTTTTCCTCCTAACGCGAGGGATTGTTTCGATGTTACAAGGTCCATCCCGTCTACCTAGATATAAAAGAAAAAAAATGGTCGTCTTTCTGTTGCCCTTGTCTGCGACCAGACTACATTAGATTTTCCAACTTTCTTTCTTTCTTGGGGCTGTGGTGCTAAGTGGAAGGTCGTAGGAGTCATGGCTGTTAAGCTGATTATGGTGATAATAATAGTAGTGAATTTGTTTTAGTGGTTGTGGTGTTGGCGAAAGTAAATGTGGCATTGATGGGGATTTTGTATGTAGTGATGGGAGTTTTGGTGGTGGTGAAGGTAATTTTGGTCATAACGAAAGTGCAGTAGAGAAGGAAGGTGATAATGGTGGTAATATGCTCACCTCGAGTGCTCCAGACGTTCTCCTCATCCCGGGAATAGATCTTGTCGCAACCAGCACCACTAGCACGCTGCAGGAGGAATAAATATATATAAAGTTCCATTGTAAGAATCAGTTACGGAACACACAATATTATGCTGTAATTACTGAGGACTTTTCCCGTCACAACAGTGACGAGATAATTGTCCCTTCTGCTCTTTACGACCAACATCCCCATCTTTTTCTCCACTCAACCATCTTTAATCTTCTCCAGCACACATTTCGAGCCCAAGTCTCTCAGGAAACCTCTGCCTGTTTTTGGGATGAAAGAATTTTTTGATTGTAAGTGAACTGCGATTTCAGTTACCCAGGTGCAGCTGATAGATTTTAAACTCAACAAGCCTATTAGTTGCCAAGCCCAAATCTAGACACAGGTGATGACGATAGTAATGTGTATAGAAGGGGTGTTAAAAGGGAGAAACAAGACTGGTCGTTGAAAAGAAGTGTTGGCCAGTCCGAAGTCCGTGCTAGTGATTGTTGTGTATCTATCGTGGAAATTTTTCACAAGTAATGTGGCACGTGAGAAAGGGAGAAAAAAAAATTGCTGGGTTATGATGCACAAGAGAGAGAGAGAGAGAGGTGATGAAGAAGACCTTAGGCAGTGCAATATTAATTGGTGCAAGTGGCTTAAAAT
>NC_091325.1:9917170-9967170 GCF_038502225.1 Cherax quadricarinatus | reverse complement strand
GGACAGCTGGGGATGGTTGCGGTGTTAACCACTTTTTATTGAGCTGCACTCTCTTGTAGCCTCTGTGGTCTACAGGACAGCCCTAACGTTGCTACCCCTTTTTATTTTTTTGCCTACACATTGCTAACCTTCAGACTCACCAATCTACTTATTGTACCTATCTGCATTCCTAATCACCTGATCACCTGTCTGTCTTCCAGGTACGTTAACCACGGACATACCCACCATTTCATCAGTTTTCCTGCCTAACTACATTTCTTAGGAACCACCCACCTACATATTTGCTATCGTACCCACCACATCAACATCACTGTCTCCACACCAGCACCGTCACTAACTGCATGCTCAAGGAAAAGGGCATTCCAAGTCACAATAGGGTCCTTGACAATTCCTCAGGTACATTGCTCTCACCCCACGTCTAATTATAACATGGCCGAGAGACTAATGACCACAGGGAAGGCCCAGACAGGGAGGCGCACACGTATTAGATAATTTTTCACGTTGGCGAAAGCATTAAAATTCTCTGGCGTATATAATTATGGATTCTAGTGCAAATGAACCGTGGTCTTGCAGGTGGGATATAGATGGGAAAGGGCCGCCAGGAGGCAGAGGATGAAAGAGGGCTGTGTTTCGTACGTTGGAGTACGTGCTGCCAGCAGTCACACCTTGGTTGATCAGGCCCTGATCAACCGGGAGGCCTGGTTAATGACTGGGTCGTGGGGGCGTTGACCCCCGGAACACCCTCCAGGTAGATGATCCAGATGTCTGTTGTGATCTGTTTTTATATTATGATCTGAATTCATTATATTATGTATCGCCAAGGTGGATGTTGCTGTGTCTGGTGTTCCGTTTTTGTTTTTCTCCCTTTTGTAGTTGTTTTCTGCAGATGCAGCTGTTCTTCCTCTTTTGCTTGTTTGTGCTGCTTTTGCTTTCGTTGTTTCTGTCGTTTTTGATGCTGCTGCTTGTTACTAATACTCATATTTTCTATTTTTTGTAACCCTTTGCCTCTTCTGTTGTTGCTCTTGCTGCTTCTGCTATTGTTGTTGCTGCTGCTGATGATGATTTTATTATATTACATCTATTGCTACTCTCATTGCTCCTCTTGGTAGTTAATTTTATTCAGTATTTGTTCCTGTTTTTTCTTCATACTTCTAATGTCGTTACTGCCGTTACACCTAGTTGCGTCCTTGGATGGAGAGCATTGCCCATCCTCTTTAACCTCCCTCACTAACAAGGAGGAAAGGGATTATTTATCCCAGAACGAAGTTATGTCAATTACAACTCGGGTCAAGAGTCTCGTGAAAATAGAAGCATTTTTTTTATTCCCAAGTGCTCTTTTGACCTTCAATATTTTGTTCTTACCAAATTAGAGTGAATTAAGTGTTTTGGATGATTATTTCCTGTCAAGATAAACTTAACCCCTATGGGCTTAGCACTTCCTCAGAAATGTTGTCATAATCTTTGATGCAATAGTGAAATCACTAGTTAAAGATAGGTAACTATATTTTGTGCCTTGCCTCACGTTTTATATAAAAACCCTCGTTCCATCGTTAAAATCTTATTAACATTCCATTTCTATTATCCTTCCTCTAATAAGAGACAAATTACACCTTCCTTTTATTCCAAATAATCCTGTCACTTTCAGAACTTATTATTTGCAGTTATGATAAATTGGAACATTGCCATTGCTTAGGCTGTTGTTTTCTTTGCTGTTTTACTGCTGCGGCTGCTGATTCCTCAGATCCTTAATGTAACCGTTTCGTGAATCATAATATCGTCTTGCACATGCTTTTCCCCTCTATTAATAATCCACTACTGGCGTGCCATCGTGGTCATACTCACTTGGAAGAATGGAAAGTATGATTTGTGAAAGCAATTTCAGGAACTTTTTTCTTTCAGCACCGTGAGGTTGAATCTCAGCTCCTGGTCTGCCTCTTAACTTGCCACTTGTTGCATTTACTACCTTCTAGCTTCGTGGATCCTCTCATATCTATTCTTAAAATTATGCATTTAGCCTGCCTACATTACTTTATCCCCGAGATCATTCCACTTTACGTCTACCATGAAGCTGAAGAAATACTTCCTGACATCCCTGTGACTTATCTCTGTGCCCTCGTATACTATTTTTTCACCTGAATACCACTCTATTCTTGTGCACCCTAAAAAGGCCTCAGAGCATTTTGTAGGCGGATATTATTTTGTCCCTTGTTCTTCTGTCTAACGCAAGGTTCACTTCCTTAAGTCTCTTAGTGACTCATTCTCCTTAGCTCTAGCACAAATCTCGTTTCAAGCATCTGCACTTTCTCCAGTTTCTTGATATGTTTTATCACTTGTGGGTTCCAAGCTGGTACTGCCTACTCCAGTAAGTGCCTGAATGACTGCTAAGAATCCTTAAAGATATTCTTAGATCCACCAAATGAGTATTTGTTACAGATATTATTCGGCTGATGAGCCTCAGGTGATACGCCGGGCACTATGCTCTTTTTTTCTTAAGTGAGGTTCGCTTTCTCTGTTCAACTCTATAATCAGTTTTCACTTTTCCATACACAAATTTTCATAACTTTGCATTTGCTGAGGGTGAATTCCAGTAGTCACATGTTCTTCCAATCCTACAGTTGTCATTGTCCAATTATAGGTTTTTCTCTGCTCTCCTGAGGTTTTATTCTCTTAATTAATATTCATATGCAAATGGGGATACATTTGACTATCTCTTCTCGTATAAATTATTCGCATGTACAGGAAACAGTGCCACTTCCAATACTGATCTTTGTGGAATCTCACCTGTTTATTTGCAAAGTTTGACACCTCGGAGCATTGTTTTTTTTGGCTCCATCCTATAAGATACCCTTCTGTCCACTGTAGCGCTTTCCTTATTATATCTGCCTGCATCTCAAGTTTTTGTTGCAGTCACTTGTGAGGAACAGTCTCCAATGTTAGCTTTCAGTCCAAGAATATTCAGTCCGCCTAAACTTCTCTCCTGCATCACTTCTGTTTCTTTATCATAGAATTCCATCAAGTCTTAAAAAAGACGAAGTTTGGCTCGATGCTAAGAAATGTATTTTATTACAAATTCTAACTAAGATGAAGGTCTGAGCTAAATCAGTTTCCATATAATAGACATGAGTGCGGTGGAAATGAGAGGATCAAGGTAGGTAGATGAAAGGGAAAGATGAATAAGTGGGAGTGAAAACATAATGTAAGGGAAGAGACATAGGGATGAGTGACGGGCAAGGAGAGATGACAGATTTGAAAACAGGTATCGATTTGGCTTTTCCTTTAAATCACATAAGTCATTTGATGGCTTAGAAGCAGGATCCTTGAGCTGGAGCTCAACCCCCACAAATTGGCGTACATTCCCTGGATTGCATTCCCTCCCTCTCTCTCTCTCTCTCTCTCTCTCTCGTGCGCGAGCTCCCACTGATGAACCACACCTTTTTAACCATAATTAAGATGGGAGAGTTGTTGAAGCTTCCTGACTTGCATAAGAATGTTCCTTGGCATATTCTTAAGGATGACACAAGATATACATTTAAGGAATCATGCGCAAGGTTACGTTAACATCATTATTTATATTTTCAATGGATGTTTAGAAACTTCTTGCGCTACAAGTTAAGAATACATAAAGCTCTGCACAGAGAGAGAAGTTGTTTCAGTAAAAGTTGGTTTTAAAAAAATTCTTTTCAGGTTTGTCGGCAACGCGCAATTTGGATCCTATAATATGGTTTGCTGCTTTGCCTCAAGGCACATGTTTTCACGGTGACCTTTTTCATTGACCTGCTTGTACTGCAAATGCAAGTTGCGTTTTTTGTAGTACTATCGTAACTAGATGTAAATCTTACCGGCTTTTACTTGCGTCCAGTATTCCTTATGCTGCGTTTATGCGTCTAATAGTTTTTATCGCAGCAAAATTCCATTTCCAATTTAGTAAACGTTGCCTGATCTGAGATCGGTCTATGCGATCAGTGACCTCTGGAACCATTAAGAAATAAGAGACAAATGTGTGACTCTTATAATACTTGTTTGAGTGTTACAACTTCTAGGTGACGCTGGTGTAATTATCACAGGCTGTTGGGCATGCGTACATGGACGACGACTTTCGGGATATTAACCTCATGAGGTTAGTAACCCAGGAAATCACAAGAAAGCCAGGCAGTGTGATTCATTTCCGTTTGGTCCTCTCACCTTGGATGCGACCTACAACAGCTAACTACGTGCAAGGTAAACCGGGGCAACAGGTGTAAGGAGACTTATTTAGAGGTCTCGTTTTTGCCTGGGGTTTGAACTTGGGTCCTTTCAGCTGTGAGTCAAATTCACCTCCACTCTGCTACAAGTACAACTTATGCTCCATATTTTATGTTTCTGTATCAACCTCGGCTTCAATTACCCGATCCTGGGTCGTGATACAATGCTGTTTATTTCCTCTAACACTCGGCCAACCATTTGAGATATATAAAATTCAAGAACACTTTTTATGAAGATTTAGAAAAAAAGCGCATTCTTGCGTCATTATGCAACGGTGCCACATCGCATCATCACAGCCACACGAGAGCGAACGACCTTGCCAAGCGGCCTCAAAGTAATATTTCTGCCAATGGAAACTGAAGACTTGAACTGCCATTAATCCTTTCTATTCCATTTGAATGTGAGGTATTATTTACTAGAATGGCTTTTAAATGCATGTTTAATATAGACTAAATAGAGTACGGTATTTTTTTTACATGTAAAAATACAGAAAATGGTAAGTTTATGGCAACTGTTTGGTATTCTAGACCGTGAGGAGAGTTGTAGTAGACATCAGTGATGCAGAGATGTGACACCGCTGCTCGACGGACAGTCACCCCGTACCCTGCACTCTGAAGAAAAAACAATGCCATAAATTATATAATACTCCCTGGGCGATGTTTAATTGGTTGCTTGAGGAAATAAGAGACAGTAGCCGGGTGCTTCTGTTTGCAAGTACGTTGTATGCTACAGAAGGCGGGTCCTTCTCTTTGTAATTATTAGTGACAGGAAACGTGTGCTTGTGTTCACAAACACAATAAGTAACCAGGTTGGACGCAGTTTTTTATAAGTGTAAGTAATAGGAAACTGGTGAACATGTTTTACAAGTATAAGTGGCAAGGTATACGGGGGTTCTGCTGGTAAGTATAAATGACAGGAGTCTGGCTCTGTTTATAAAAGTATGGGCGGCAAGGGATTCTGTTTAATAAGTATGTGACAGTAGGCGATGGGGTTCCCTTTGCACATGGTAGGTAACTTTTCCGCAGATGTAAGCGGGAGAACGTAGATGCTTCTGCCTTTAAGAATAAATGACAGAAGGTAGAAACTTAAGTTTGCATGAACCATTAATGATTAGTAGGTACTTTTGCCTACAAGGATTAATGTCAGGATACCTGTTACCTGTAAGTTACTTGTAGTCGCTTCTGATTACTTATATAATTATTTGTAAGTAATTTCTACTCTAATATCAGAGTTATAATTTAATAAGACCAAAAACTGCTGTTTTTATTAGATTCTAATTGTGCTTCATAATGAAAGTTTATAACCCGCTCTGACAGGTGGAGGAAAAGTTTGCTGGAGAGGTGCTTGTGGATGTATTCTTGGTGACCGGCGTTTATAAAGATGGCGATTTATCCTCTGCCCAAACGAAAACTGTACATCTGAGTATACATTAGCAGAGACACGATTTCTTTACGCATGACTCAATGAGCTGACAAAAAAGAAGTGTTAGGCTTGCCGACACCAACAGTGCTCTTTTCTGTCATGTTAGAGATTACAGTCATCCTATTGACTGGTCTGCTAAAACTGTCTACCCGACCTCTAACTTTCAAAGCCGCCGTCTTGTTGAATCCTCTAATACATTGTCATATGCTCCAAACTTCAGAACACACGTGACTTAACTGCCATACCTCTACCACTACTACTTCCACTACCACTTCCACCACCTACCGTACCTCTACCAGTACCCCTCCTACCTATCTTGCCCCGTCCCTGGCAGCTCTCCTTCCTGTTAGTAAGACTTTGTAAATGGTCTAAGTAGGACCGAAAAGTCATCGTAAGCTCCTCTCTCTCTCTCTCTCCTATGTGTGGGTTATTTGTGTTTTGTTCCAATCACGGTATTGTGCCTTTTTTGTTGTCTATAGGCATCTGGAGTACAATGGACTTCTCGTCCACCACACAGACAAACGATATACAGATTTCAACAACGTACCTGACAAGCGTATGCATTTTCATAATGTTCTTTTTTGATGTATGATGTCTACAGGATAATAATCAATCTGTTCATAATTTGTTCCCATTAATTTATTCATTACATTCCACTTCCTACAATTTTTTAAATATTTATCTGTGAATATTCAAGGAGTGAGTTACTTTTGGAGGGATTATCGAAACCACTACAACATAGTGGCCTACGATGTTTTATAATCTCGCTCACACACCGCGAGTTCAACCCCCCCCCCGTACCGTGGTTTCTCAAACAATATTATGACCACTATACAAGAATGTCTGCATTTCTAGGTAGATCGATAATGTACTGAAAATTTCATCAAACTTGTTTGATAACGATCTCAGCTCATGCAATGATAGTCTTCGGATCGATCAGCTAAACGAATGAAACACTGGGGATGTTTCCTTACACTTGCTGCCCCCTGTTCTTCTTGCAGTAAGTCGGTACCTGGGGAGATAGTCGACTGTTGTGGGTCTCATCCTGTGGGAGAAGATTAATTAAAGGACCCCAGTGGAAATAAAACACTCCCAGATACGCAGACTTTATTGAGTTACCTTTGGTGGGTAATCTTCAAAGTATTATTATTATTATTAAAGATTCCCCGGTATTTCTCCCGGCCCGGGCCGTTTCCAAGTGGTGGCCCGGCCTTGGCTCCCTCTTTAGGGAGTGTCTGAGACCTAAGTCTCCCATGGGAGGAGGCACAAGTACGCCCTCATCTTTGGGACCAACTGTCCCCAGGCCTAGCTTCACGTAGGGAGAAGCTAGGCCTCTCTGGTCTGCCATCCCCGCCCCAAGGGGACTAGTGGAAATGACAGGCTTGTGAGCTGCAAGCTCCGGATCAGGCACCTACCCTACCCTAGAAGATCTTTGCATGGTGTCGATCCTGGGCATGGTGTCCATCCCTTCCAGGTTATAAAAGTCCGAACAGAATCTTATCTTCTATTAAGAAGAAAAATATTTTGAGGAAATATATTACGAAAAAGCAAATATTCCCCAAAAAAGAACGCCTGTATGAAATTTAATGATGAGTAAAATAATGTATTAAAAAAAAGGAAGACAAAAAAATTGGGAGACAAACATAGCCCAAACAGAGAATTATATTAAAGTTAATCCTTAATAAATCCTTCAAAACGCAAGGAAGAAAATGTAAATCATTGGAAGGCTAACTTACGTAACTCAGATTAAAATATCAGCATAATCGAATTACAGCGTTTGAGAGTTTGAATTTTTAATATATCATTCAGCACATGTGTTGATATTAAAAACAATAACAGCCTTTTAGCTTAAAATATTCTGGATCATTTTAGTGCTCGCTCCTCAGATGAGCAGAAACATTAATAATAATAATAATAATAAAAATAATAATAATATTTTTTTCTCAAAAAAAAAAAAAAAAAAAAAATACGGTGGACGTAATCAACATCGAGATTGGATACGGAACACCGGTGTGGAAAGATCGTAGGACAGAGTGTGTTGTGTTCGCTTGGAATATATATCTGTGTTAGTTTACTCACAGATTGGCGACGTTTCTAGTGGTCCTTGGACTGTTTTCAGTGTTTCAGGAGAGTGAGCCACGTGCGGGTGGCTACGGGCCCTGACTGGGTCACTGAGCCTCACAGCTCTGCACCCAGTGTGGGCGGCTGTGAGGTCACAGGCAGCAGCTCTGCTGCTGGCTCTGTCCCCACACCTACAGTCACCATGACAGACCCATGAGAGCGGCCTAAATGTTCATTGGAATGCGGGGACGAGTTGGAGGACGACGTGGGGCAGGTGGGAGCCCCCACCAAGAAGGCCAAAGATGCAGTAGAGACTATTGTATCTGCCAATCTGCCACTAGATCCGTCGGCAGCCGCTACCCAAGGAGACTTGCACCCCCAGATGGCCATAGGGATTGTGGAAGGAAGCCAGGAGGTTGTAGCTCCACAACTGGCAAGGATAGAGCCATCCCAGGTCCCTACACCAGTTGCGCTGGCCTCCACAGTGGACGGGGACTGGCTGACTCCACGTGGACGGAGAAATTCCCGCTCAGCTCGGGCACAAGCAACCAGGACCTTCAACAAATTCAAGGTTCCGGATTACGGGTTTGTAAGGTATCTGGAAGGTCTTCCCCGCCTCAAGTTCCACTGCGAGTTCACTCTCAGGAACGAGGTTTTGGTCATTCCTCGGGACGAGGATTCATACGAGGAATTAAAGGGGCTGGTTGTGACGCATCCCAGCATGGTGGAACTGGTTGCTTCGGAGAAGGTGTACAAGGGGGTGCTCTTACACGTCCCTGTGCCGCTCCCACTGGACCCCATTTTGGAAGTGCCCAATATTGTCAAAGCGGAGCAAGTCGCTGCAACAGTGAACAAGATGCCCACCCGCCAGGTGGGCACTTTGTTCACTGTTGCCTCCCAGACCATTGCACCATCCTCCAGGCCAAACTCTTTGCCATCCAACAAGCTCTGCAGCATGCTCTTGCAGACCATCAGCATCCCCCCATCATCCACGTTGATTCCAAGGCAGCGATCCAAGCGCTTATGCACAGAGAGCCAAAGGACAACATACACTTAATCACATCCATCCGGGGTGACCTGCAGGCTCTCATGGCCCAGGGTCGCAGGGCTACCATCAACTGGATCCCGAGCCATGTGGGTATCCCTGGCTATGATACTGCAGATGAGGCTGCTAGGACTGCAACCCTCGAGGCACAGACACGTGCTGCAATCTCCATCAGCCTCAGCCAGATTGCGCTGTGGGCTGCCGGTGCGGCTAGGCGCCCATTCCCTGACCCTGGGGATTCACGGAGCCTCTTTTGGTATGTCAGGGCGACCCACAGGGCGCCCCCTCCAAGTATTCAGACACAGTCCAGAGATCTGAGGGTGCATATCCACCGCCTACGCTTAGGGTATCCCACCACTGCGCGGATTGTTGAACGGGCACGAGAGGAGCTCTGTGCCCATTATGACCGAATGGTTCCGAAGCCCTTGGTGCACTACCTGTTAGACTGCCCGGCTACGATGCCCCTTCACTGTAGACACTTTCCAATGACCCCAGTGGGGCAGGCCCGAGAGGATGAGGCAGCACATCTTGTGTACTTAGCTGTCAGGGTCTTGGAAACCTTACTTCCAGTCATTGCACGTCATCCCCCTCCCCCCGCTGAAGTTGCTGCGAGGGCCTGCTTTGGGCCTCCACTGCACTGCACACCAGCCGCTTTTAGTGCACACTAACGTTTGGTACGTCATCTGGCCATAGAGCCGGTAAGGTACCCCCTCTTCCTGCTGAAGACCTGCCACGCAGGTGCAAGTACAGATAAATGACACTTCCCTACCCGGGGAGCCATTGATGGGTCACCAAAATGGAAGAGACCCGGGCCGGGATACCGTACCGGCGAATCAAATAGAATAGAATTGAATTTTTTTCTACAAGTATATGTACAAGATATACAGCCCTAGATAACATCAATGTCAAGCTACTATACAGAAAGCCCTTTCTTATGCAGAGCATTTCGGGCAAATTAGGACAGTTTTGTCCCATAATGCGACCCACGGTATCCATTATATACTTATGGGTGAACATGGACAACAGGTGTCTAAGGAAACACGTCCTAATATAAACGACAATCAGCACGGTTTCAGGGAAAGAAAATCCTGTGTCAAAAACCTACTGGAGTTTTATGACAATATAACGGAAGTAAGACACGAGAAAGAGGGGTGGGTTAATTGCATTTTGTTGGACTGCAAAAAGGCCTTCGACACAGTACCTCACAAGAGGTTAATACAAAAGCTAGAGGATCAGGCACGCATAACAGGAAAGGCACTGCAATGGATCAAAGAATATCTGACAGGGAGACAACGAATCATGGAACGTGGCGAGGTGTCAGAGTGGGCGCCTGTGATGAGCGGGGTTCCACAGGGATCAGATCTAGAACCTGTGCTGTTTTTGGTATATGTGAATGACATGACTGAAGGGATAGACTCAGAAGTGTTTGCAGATGATCTGAAGTTAATGAGGAGAATTAAATCGGATGAAAATCAGGCAGGAATACAGAGAGACCTGGAGAGGCTGCAAGTCTGGTTCAGCAACTGACTTTTTGAATTTAACTTCGCCAAATGCAAAGTCATGAAGATCGGGGAAGGGCAAATAAGACCGCAAACAGAGTATAGTCTAGGTGTCCAAAGACTGTAAACCTCACTCATTTTATTGGGGTTATCTTGGGTTACTAACCTTGCGGGTAAAAAACAAAAATGAAAAAAAAAGTCTTTAACGCACGATGATCAAAGCAGGCTAAGCAGTGATGCTTATTTCCCGTGAATTCCATAGGTATTCTTTGGATATTACCTACAACACTCGACTTTCTCGGTATTTTTTTGCATTCAAGGGAGCAATAAAAACAGGTACAAGGAAACGCCAAAATTTATTAATTTGAACCAGTATCTTTCAATTGTCAACTGAACCCCTCGACCACAGAAAACACATGTTTTATGAAAAACCATAACTCTCTAATAAATTCAAGGAATTTTGAGATTTTTTGTTGTTGTTAATTATAAACTTTTAGAGTAGGGTTTTTCCAACGAGGACAATACTAAAGTTGTCCTTTTTTTGTGGGATATTCATAACAGTCGAAAGTTTCTGAATAATAAGAAATATTTCTAGTTTAATATCCAGTCAGATGCAAATCCATTATGTCTCGCATGTAAATTTGAGTATTAATCAGAGAGAGACTTATAAGGAGGGACGTAGCTCTCATACTCTGTAATAAATTCCATAGTCTGATAATTATTGACTGTCATCACTGAATGCAATTGAGTTTAATTAAAAACATAATTCACGGAGTAGCTTGGTACAAATAGGCAAATATCACAGATAAGCAAATGATCAATTCTTATGGATTTCATCCTTATCTTATACATGCATAGCAAGCTAGATAAATTAGTAAAAAGTGTACTGGAAGCTGCCGAATATAGCTTTTATCTTATAGTCAAGCATTAAAAATGTAATGACAGTTTAAAAATAATTTCGAATGTTAAAGTAATGCAGATTATATGTTGATAAATATTGCCGGCCACTAATATAAAAGAAAAAACCGGTGATGGGTATATTACGGAGTATTTTACAGTAGAAACTGGTTGACACTCGTTTTAGTAAAGCTCTTCTTTGATTTTAGGAATTATTTGCCGGTTTGTCATGTGAACAATGCACTCAAATTAGCTTTCATGACCAATATTCGTTTTTTTGTCCATTTATTTAAGAATAAAAAAATATGAAGTTCATAAATCAGTCAAAATATATTTTTTTAAAATAAATAAGATGCCAAAAAATTGTGATGAATATAATTGATCAGATTGTAAATATTGTGTACCTAAACACAGATTTTTGTGTGGAAAATTAAATTTACCTGGATGTAACTCATGTAAATGTAACTCATGTAAATGGTAACAAAGATAATTATTCTTTATCAAGGTTACAGAGACAAATAGGAATTTTAGGACACTTTGGTCGCAAAAAATGTCCTCCTTCGATACCTACGATAATCTATCTCTCCACAAACCACTCTGGACCTATATTAATTTCAAGTGAAATATACATCACCAGGAATTCTGGTAAAAACATTAATATAAATATGTAGATTGTATATTAAATTTAAAATGTGAATACATATACATTGAAGGAGAATTTATATTAATAAGACTCGCCAATTAGTCTGAAGATTACGGTGAGTCATACTCAAAACCTCCCTACCTAAATTATGAAGAAAATACTGGCCAGAATTTCAACATAGACAACTTAGCTGGGGTTCCAAAGCTGTCCTGTCCATCTGCTTAATTCTCACGTTATGCAGGACTACAAATCCAACAATTTCGGCTTCTATTTGGGAAGTTTCAACCACAGTTTAACTTCCAGAGCGACAAAATTTATGCACATTTCACTAGAGTGCCTTTATCCCATTCAAAGCAATGGCATCTCTTCCCCAGCGATGCTCACCCATCGCTGGTTCTTTATTTATTTACAAATTAATTTTTATTACCTGAAATATATGCCATCAATTTACATACAAAATACACTGTATTTTCGGAAAATATACAGTATTTTCTGCATCTGGCAAATATTTCAATGAGTTGATTTCCACGAAGAAACATAGTGCAAAAATCCACACTGTATGTCAATGTATGAATATTTTAGAAATATACTACCGCTAACTCTATTAATCAATCAGTTCCTAAGCCTCTTACCTATTTATACATTTTAGATATGATATACACAGTAAAGTAGATGCTTTGGCAACAAATTGAAAATTCAAATCACTAAATGACTTAATAAAATTGAATCAGTGAGGAGGATAGATTTAATGGGATTAGTAGTCTTCTCGGAATCGGTGATCTTTACTTAAGATCGGTGAGTTTGCTTAAGATTCAAGCCACGAAAAACAAAATTCATCACTGTAGCATTTTCTTTTATTTACTCTGCAGGGTTACCACTTGGTGTTTTTTTTTCTTCATTACATCGTAGTTATCACTAAGCCACAGGAATGTTATCCACCCAGTATGTTTACCACTTCCCGGTGCTTCTAACTACTACCAAGTCGTAAATATTTTTGATCTGTCAAGATAAATGGCTTCATCTTTGTTGAGAACGACCCTTGCCCGAGACGATTATATCATCCAACCGCGGCAGAATGCTAAAGCATCCAAGAATTTAAAGAAACTGCTTTCCTCCATCTGATTCACCTCGTAACTAATGAGGCCAATGATGAAGTAAAATTCACTGAGGAAACAGTATCTGCAGATATATATATATATATATATATATATATATATATATATATATATATATATATATATATATATATATATATATAATGCGAACAAATGATACAAGATGCAAAACTGCCAAGGAAGAAGTTGAAAGATAGCTCATATATATTATGCAATAATTGCGAACAAGTTCTAGGCCTTTCGGTGACGAATTGAGTATTTCTTGATGCTCCCACTCAAATTCATGGAACATTTTTTGCTGCTCCCAGTCAGCCACAGAGATAAACCAACGTTTATTTGAGGGGTGTTGGGGCAGCTTCTGAAATACGAGGGTGCGCCCTTTTTGCTGCTTCTCCATTTCCATTTTCATTATGCGATAGAAACTTCCATACTGATAGATTCCAGATACTCTGAGATCAGAATATTTAAGTCTTGAATAATGATACAATACGAAGCCTGGTGGCATGGTGGTGTTAGTTGATCTACCGAACACATCATTAGTACTATGACATTACTAAATATTTAATGTCAATGGGTTTCTATATGCCTGTAATACTACTACTACTACTACTATTGTCTTAATATCTTGCATTTATCTTTCTGGGACTTGGCACTGGTTTGGTTGATGCCATCTCATTCTAGCTAGAGACTTTCCTTTGAGCGGATTTTCGTGGACCTCCTCCTCATTACTGTAACATTGCATGCTCCTGATGTGTTGATTGCAGCACGAGAGACCTAGAGCTATTATGCAACTCCCCCATTATTTTGAGTATTATAATCTGGCAAATAGCCAGAGAGAAAATTCGGTATCGCAATAACTGCTAAATTAAATATGAGGATAAGGAAAAATAATTATCGTTTATTTTGATTAATATTAAATCCATGTAGATTGACCATTAATGTATATAGTGCAAGTTAGCTATAAAATTACGTTTAAGTTAGTTTTTGTGAGAATTCTATGCCAGGTTTAGTTATTTTTTCTTCTTCATCTTGATTCGCCGGTACTCTCCCGGCCCGGGCCTAAGTGGTGGCCTGGCCTTGGCTCCCTGACTCGGGAGTATCTCAGATTATCTGCCATGGGAGGAGGTACAAGTACCTCCTCATCGTTGGGACCAACTGTCCCCCCACCTAGCCACATTCCCCGCCCTCACAGGGCTCGTAGGGAGAAGCTAGGCCTCACTGGTCTCCCAACCCCGCCCCAAGGGGGCTAATGGGAATGGCAGTCTTGTGAGCTGCAAGCTCTGGCTCAAGCACATACCCTGCCCTAGAAGAGCTGGGTATGGTGTCGATCGTCAATTTTTTTTTTATTCGCCGGTACTCTCCCGGCCAGGGTCTTTTCCAAGAGTGGTGACCCGGCCTTGGCTCCCTATCTGGGGAGTGTCTCGAGACCTATTTTTATATGCTTCATTATCAACAAGAAAAATATATATGCAATTAGTAAGAAAAAAATTGCGGAAATGTGCAAGTTTTAAGGGTAGTTTGACAAGTTCGGCTTATTAGGTAGGTAGAAAGATTTGGAGTTTCATATAACATTAACTGATATAATGCAATCAAAGATTCAATGAAAACTTAATCACGAAAAGTACACATTTCTGGAATATTTAACAAAAGACAATAGCTACAATGCAATATTCTGCTTACAATATTTAAGATATATTGAGAAGTGTTACACAAAATTCTATGTGAAATAAAATAGCTGTTCTCAGAGGAGAGTTACAGCAATGTACAAAACAATGATTCGTAAACACAATAAAGCAACCTACCGAGGAGAGACTACAAGAAAGAATAAGAGAAAACTATACTCTCTAGAAAACGGGTAACTGAAGCTATTCCACAACAGTAATTGAAGAGTATTAAGTTTTCCTACATACACCTTCTTGAGTTTGTTTTTATTGAATCTAAAATATTCTGTGTATTAGCTATAATTTTAAAATCATATCTAGACTCAATGAATTATTGTGAAATATAACTCCTGACGTTCAATTCTCCCTTCCTTTTCTTCGATCCTTCCCACCAACCCTCTATCTATCTATCTATCTATCTATCTGTAAAATAAAGGCTGTCATTGTATATACATGGAAAGGTATAACTCATTGAAATATTCACCGATAACTGAATATTTCAGGGTTTACACACAGTTTTCGTGCTACATTAGGAAACAATTTATTCTCGACTGAACACAGTATAATGCGTCTCTTATGATCCCTGGAAGCGACAGGTCTTAAACTCTAACTAGAGTCCGTGTAATACTAAAATGACTGGATGACCTGACAGGCAAAAATTCTCTTCCGTTTAAGATACCAGAAATTCCATATTAGTTGTCATTCTTAGCAAAAACAAATGATATGTAATGTGTATATTGGCAACTTTTATATTAAATTAGTGCAATTGTCATTATACAATAATGTAAGTGGATGAGTGAGCATGCAAGTCGTGAGGGACGGAAGTGAGTTTTATGAGCAGTCAGGTGTAGGTAATAGTATTATTTAGGCAACAAACTGCCATATTTGTTATAAATTGTTGAAACTGTATACATGGAACAATTTGGGACAAGCGCGACTTAAAGAATGCATAATAATTTAATAAGTAGAAATTAAGAAAGGAATCATAAGAATATGATAAAAAAAATTGCATTGGAGAACAACACAAGGACATTTAGAATTTAGTTTGAAACGACGAAACAAACGGAATGCTTGTAAAAATGATCAGGGGAGTCAATACATAGCGTGAATATTTTTAAAGACTGCAGGGGAAAATGTCGGTTTATATGAGATCTGTATAGTTAATTATCAGTTGAGAAGGAATTGTCTTGATAATGAACTGCTCATCTTTCCAGGAACTGAAGCAACGTAGCACATACGAGGATGAATGACTCACGAATTCGTAATGACACGATTGCAAATAAGGATGAAATCTGATTACCTCTTATTTATCAATCTCGCTGTAAACCCCTACGGATTTAGCGCTTCTCCATAAATATATCAATAAATAATAATCACACAAGTACATTTAACAGCCCAATCTAGGGTGTAATACCTCCCCTCAGGATGCGACCCACATCAGTCGATTAACACCCAGATACTTATTTGCAAGGTGAACAAGGGCAACAAATATAAGAAAACATGCCCAACGGTTTCCTCCATGCCGGGGATCGAACCACGGACACTTAATGAGTTGAGTGCGCTGACATCCGAGCCAAGGTTTCCAATTCCAGCTGATTAGCAGCAGAATTCCAACAGGATCTGAAACAGCTATCCACCCTCAGCAGAACCTATTACTAGCTCAACACCCCTCAGCAGAACCTATTACTAGCTCAACACCCCTCAGCAGAACCTATTACTAGCTCAACACCCCTCAGCAGAACCTATTACTAGCTCAACACCCCTCAGCAGAACCTATTACTAGCTCAACACCCCTCAGCAAGAACCCAAAAGCACACCAGCACAACATTTAGGAATGTTTTCTGCCAGTTCTCTCACTTTGTCACTGACAATGCTTATGGTTGAGAAAAGAGACAATTTTGTTACATTCAGTGTTTCTCACATAGGTAACCGACTGCGGTCTCTCTTGTATCGTGAAGAATTTAATAGTTCCGGGTCGTGCGTGACCGAGGAACGGTCATGACAGTCCAAGTAAAAAGAATGTGTGAACTTTCTGTATTTTTGATAGCTGGTTTACGTGAATATGATAAGTGACCGAAAATCTTAGAGTCTGAATGGATGAGATCATGAATTATCACCAAAAATTCAAAAAATTACGAAATCCTAAGAGACATTTAGGAAGTAAAAGTTTGCAAACTAAGGAAAGTGAAATTTAGTGTTGGTAAAATACATAATAAACTTCATTTAGGGAATTGTTTTTGATGACCATTCCAAGTTAATGAAAAAAAAAATATGCTTTGGAGTGTTACATTAACTCCTGGGGCTGTAAGTCACTTTTAACTGATACCTTGCAGGTCTAGGTTAAACAGGGCCCATCGGGAACGAACACGTCTCTGACCGACAAACTGTTGTCATGATATAACGTTCAAGTTACTATCGTGACTCATTGCGTAACACGTCAAGACATCTAAACAATAATTGGTTAAAGGAAATTAATAATGACTTCTACTTTTTATATACATATGTGAGGTATTTGTATATAAGATTATATATATATATATATATATATATATATATATATATATATATATATATATATATATATATATATATATATATATATATGCAATAAGATCACAGTAAACAGGTGATTTCAGAATATGCAAAACAACCACTTTGAAATAATAGAGAAATTCCAAGCGCTTTCGTGACTACTCACATTATCAAGGAACTATTCCTTGATAATGTGAGTAGTCACGAAAGCGCTTGGAATTTTGCATATATATATATATATATATATATATAATATATATATATATATATATATATATATATATATATATATATATATATATATATATATATATATATATATATATATATATAATGTGTGTGTGTGTGTGTGTATATGAAAGGGAGAATATTTTGCAGAAAGTCAAATTATATTTAGTGAAAATGAAGAATAAATGTAATGGTAAATGACAAATCTAAGAAACATGTTGCCTTCGCCATGTTCTGAAAAGCACTCACACGACTCCTGTGACCTCCGGTAATGCTGGCCAGAAACATCCACAGTGTGAGAACAATGTGTTAACTAGCTTTTTTTTTTTTTTTTTAAATGCTAGCTTATTCATTTTTGCAACAGTAATTGGTTACAACAGACATTGTTAATTCACGTATAGAACATTTTGTAGCGTGGTTCAGTTTTTCTGAAATTAGTGTTTCATACATTAATAACACAAAGGTCAAAACATTATATAACACGTTTTCATCAGTCTACTTGTAATTCTTGCAGATTGTTTCAAGTACCCAACACTGTGTAGTACAACAGAATCAATATATATTATACATGTTATTGTGATATTTGTACAAGGAGACTTGATTTTCGACAGAATTCCAGCAGACGAAGAATCCCTCCTGAAAGTTTACTGATAATAACGGTATATAATACTGAAAACGTTCAGCAGTAAATTTTAATGCCTTTTATAAATATTCATAAATGTAATGCGCATAATACACAAGAAAAGACGAAAATAGTCGAATAGTTACAACCATGGTGCGAGTGTATCATTACTGATTCGCTCTGGACATATATCTTGTCGCTGCGACGATCAGGAGAAATATCAACTTTGTGGAAGCCTTCATCGCAAAGATCTCTAAATTTGTTCCTTCAACTTCAATCCAGCCCCATCTCTCTCTTTCGGTCACTCGCTGTGTGTGTGTGTGTGTGTGTGTGTGTGTGTGTGTGTGTGTGTACTCACGTAGTTTTAGATGCAGGGATCGAGTCACAGCTCGTGGCCCCTCCTCTTCACTGGTCGCTACTAGGTCACTCTTCTTGCTCCATGAACTTTATTATACCTCTTCTTAAAGCTTTGTATGGATCCTGCCTCCACTACATCACTTTCGAAGACAATTCCACTTCCTGACAACTCTGTGACTGAAGAAATACTTCCTAACATTCCAGTGATTCATCAGAGTCTTCAACTTCCAAATGTATTCACTCGTTGCTGTGTCCCATCTTTTGAAGATCCAGTCCTGTGTGTGTGTGTGTGTGTGTGTGTGTGTGTGTGTGTGTGTGTGTGTGTGTGTGTGTGTGTGTTTTCTCACATGCGAATTTGTCTCCTTTTCTTCGACGGCGATGATTTACCCGGAAGCCTTTAAAGGAAGTAGTCAAGGCCAGTGATTCTCAGCACAAATTCTGCCCTACTGCTACGCTTCAGTGGAAGTTGAATGGTGACTACCTTAATTCTCTCTTGTGCTGCCGCTACATTCGCTCTGTATCCACCAGAAAATGAGGTTGAGCGATGTGTCTGGTAGGTTGTCGTAGTTGTGACTGTTGTAAATTCTATTTCTGTTGTTGCTTCACTGTCTTCACGTGGCCGTGGCTGCTTCTCTGCAGCGACTTCTGCTCCTGGTTTTGAATGCTCTTCATTAGTTTTTTTTGTTTCTTTGGGGACTTCGTATAATAAATTTTTCTTTTATTTATGTGGTGTGTGTGTGTGTGTGTGTGTGTGTGTGTGTGTGTGTGTGTGTGTGTGTGTGTGTGTGTGTGTGTGTGCGCGCGTGCGTGTGTGCGTGCGTGTGTGTCTGTGTGTGTGTCTGTGTGTGTGTCTGTGTGTGTGTCTGTGTGTGTGTCTGTGTGTGTGTCTGTGTGTGTGTCTGTGTGTGTCTGTGTGTGTCTCTGTGTGTGTCTGTGTGTCTGTGTGTGTGTCTGTGTGTGTCTGTGTGTGTCTGTGTGTCTGTGTGTCTGTGTGTGTGTCTGTGTGTGTGTCTGTGTGTGTGTCTGTGTGTGTGTCTGTGTGTGTCTGTGTGTGTGTCTGTGTGTGTGTCTGTGTGTGTGTCTGTGTGTGTGTCTGTGTGTGTGTCTGTGTGTGTCTGTGTCTCTCTCCTTCTCTCTCTCCTTCTCTCTCTCCTTCTCTCTCTCCTTCTCTCTCTCCTTCTCTCTCTCCTTCTCTCTCTCCTTCTCTCTCTCCTTCTCTCTCTCCTTCTCTCTCTCCTTCTCTCTCTCCTTCTCTCTCTCCTTCTCTCTCTCCTTCTCTCTCTCCTTCTCTCTCTCCTTCTCTCTCTCCTCTCTCTCTCCTTCTCTCTCTCCTTCTCTCTCTCCTTCTCTCTCTCCTTCTCTCTCTCCTTCTCTCTCTCCTTCTCTCTCTCCTTCTCTCTCCTTCCTCTGGTGTTGTCGATTAAATAATGTTAAATAACTGAATTTTCTCGCATATGCCATTAGCAAAATAATATACGCAAAATTATTATAATTTTTCTGTAAAAAACACTACTATTACTGCTTCTGCTGCTGCTACTACTACTACTACTAATAATAATTTTATTATTGTAATTATTGCAATAATGAACACATATAATGCTTTCTTTACATGCTTACGCAAAGAATTATAGTTCAATTATTTTAAGTTTGTTCAGTGCAAACATCGACAAAAGTTTACGACACAGTTTTGGCACAAGTCAGGTTTGGAAAAGTCTTGCGCAATCTGCCGAGTTCTCCACGAAGATCATTACTAACACTGCTATCTCTACTTACACTACCACTACCATCACTATATCCAGTATCACCACCACCACCAAACACTATTACTACTGCAGCTATTACAACTACTATTACAAGTACTACCATTATTACTAATACAACAGCAACTACAATTACAACTCCATCACAACCTCCTCTGAATCCTTCAGTATCACCACCAACAGTCAAAACTAAACCCACCATCACCACCACTATACCCACAACATCTGACACCATCCTGGAGACTATCATTATCACTGACACCATAAACAAGTACGTCATCACCGACACACCACACCACCAGCGTCACTAACACCATCACCAGACCCATCATTACGAACAAGGGCAGCAAAACTATCAAAAACCCTTCTAACACCACCACACCTACCAACACCTCCATTTACACCACTTCCATCACCATAACCACCATTTACCGCCGCGAGAGGCTGCTGCCAGCGTTGTTACTTAGAGAAGTCTCTGGAAATCTTCCTCAGTCGATATCAATGAAGCTCTATCTGCCACAAGGAAATATTCAGTTGTTAACGGATGTATTGTGCCTCTGAGAAGCTGTCCGCTAACTATTGGTAGCGACAACCACGTATAGTAACTAATTACTGACATAGGAAACCTTACGAGTGCTGCGTGAAACGAAGTAAATTACGCATGCGGTGTTTATCATACACCTTTCATTTTGCATCGAGTGGTTATATGCCAAAAGTAACCAGTGTTTCTCACAAGGGTGACCGTGAATTGTAATGAAATTGATCAAGAAATTAATCAAGAACCTATATTGTCGGTACCAGGATTGCATCCATTCTAACATTCAAGCTTTCACATTCTCTAAACCATACCTAACAAATAACTCTTAGCTAATCCCAAGTGGTAGACAAGTTTTCCAACCGCAGGAAAAAGGATCGTATCTCTTTCTTTATCTTGCGGAATGCCACTTATTCTTCTTAGGTTCCGTTTCTTCCCGATAGCGTTTCACGTACGTAATTTGTCCATTTCTTTAAATACTCTGGCTTAATAAGCAACAAATGACAAAAAATAAAATTCCGATTGCACGAGCTCGGGGCGGCAGCAAACTACACGGTGAATGAAAGCTGAGAACTCATGCTTTGATTCTGTCAGATTGAGTTCCCGGGAAATTATATGTAATCGAGAATGTGATTCCCAGAGGTGCAAAGATCTTGAGAGCTTCAGTAGCCGGGCGATCTTGTTAGCCCCAGCTGGATGGTAGCACTGTAACGTCACAGGGGGTCCTCGTTGTTTAAATTTTTGATTTCAGTTTAAATGTTTTTGTCAATTATTCAAAGCTAGTCAGTCTTAACCATGAATTTTATGCACTTTGACTCCATTACTATACAATTATTTGCTTTCAAACTAATAGTACTTTCTTTATTTGAAGAATAGTCATTTCGGGAAAAAGAAAATATTTTACTTGTATGTGATGCGATGGAAATCATTCTTCTTCAAACATAGTATTATAAGGTGTAACAGAAAAAAACATCGTTGACTTCTCTTTGGAATGTGGAAAGTAATATAGCTATTTTAGGGTCGAACTTTATGGCTTCAACTCTCAACCTAGAACAAGAATTTTTTTTTTTTTTTTTTTTTTTTTAAATTATTAACCCAGAATACCATAAGAAAGCCAAGTAGTGTTAATTTTCTTTGGGGTCCTTCAAGTGTCTTCTGGAAGACGCGAACAACAACAATCGACTTTCTCCTAGGTACATTTTCCTTATGTCCACTCTAATGAAAGGTGTCTACTTACTGACCTATTTGATGTACCAAGGTTTCTTGTTAGTGAAAGTAATATACCAGATATTTTGAGCAAGAATTAAAAATTTGCTTCAAACAGAAAAAAATTAAGTTTTATTCTAGGGACTTGCTCCAAGGCCTTTGTGTATCCGTATGCACTTATACTGTTCACAGAATCTCTTCAACGTGAACAAGGTTCAAGAGGTGTAAAGAGATTTACACACACTTCTCGCCATAACTACCTGCCATCATTCCACAAGGTAATCCAAGGAAAGCGATCGCTAGTGGCATATGATTTCAGCATTTCACAAATATTTCAGTGAAATATATATATAGCAGAGGTTTACACTCTGGCTACGCATGTGATTTATATGGAAAAAATGTACCACTGTGAGAAGAGAACAGGAAGAAGTGCAGATAACAGGATAAGGAATTTAATCTTGCGCAGTTTGCTTTCGCCTCTTTTTATCTCTCAAATTGTATTTTAACCTCTGAGAGGTCTATTAGACTGTGACAAGACTAATTTCTTTGTTAGGTTAAGGTCTGTTCGTGCAGTTCACTTGTCCATTGACTTTGAAAATAACGTAATCCCAAAAACAGTAATTGAATTAAGAGTATATACAATGAGAGAGAGACACACACCTTGGTTCATACGGACAGGACATCTTCCGGAGAAAAATGAATCACGGAAAGAGGGTTTGATGCCGTAAGTCGAATGTGGAAACGCTGAACACCACCACCAACATAAAAAGGTAATATGAACAGCTTTACCAGTGGGGTAAGTTGCACTGAAGGAAAATGTTTCGTCGTTTCCTTCACAACAAAAAATCTCATATTTGCAAGTAATCCACTAGAAGGTCCACACGCTTCTTCCCTAGTACCAGCCCACAACAATACCCGTGGATAGGAGAAGCTGACAAGGAAGCAGAGCTGCGAAACTTCATAATGTTGCTGGTTACTCTGACTATATGTCTGGCTGATTGCTCCTTCCTCCCAACATCAGTCAGATGAATCCTGTATTTTTACTCCAGTGATACACCTGATTACTATTGAAAATTATTTTGCTCTTAATATCCCACACAGGTTTAGTGCTTCATGAAATACAAATGCTCATAATGTTTCTTTCAGCAGAAATTAAATCAAACATATTTGTGGAAAAAGACAATATTTTTAAATATACCAGTTGGTGATGCATAGTTTTTACTGTTACGCAAAAAGAAAATAATGCTTCACTTACCTGAGAAATATTAATGGTCTCATCTTCATTTGGCGTGTGTAGAAAAACGCAAGGAAGCTGAAGTCGTCAAACGAATTTAATTTCCAATTATTCCACTTTTAAAAAACAATCTCTCATGTAGGGTAACAGTGTATTAAATTGCAGCTCAGTATTTAAAACTACGATACTAAATACAAAATATATTTGATACATAACCACAAAGAGTTACCCAAACACCCTTTCTAACTTCTCTCTCTCTCTGTCTAAACTGTCACACTCGTCTCACAAAGACAGAAGGTGCGTTGAGTGCATGTGTGAGCGTTTCCTGCCTGGTACTACTGACGCTGAGACACAAGAGGTGGTGATGGTGCAGGAATACGTGTGATTGAAGACAGTGTTTCTCCACCTGCTCCTGGAGGCAGACTAGCGCCTTGTAAACACACTGGTCTAAGTGTCGTTGGTGGAAACCCTGTAGGCATGCTATGCACTTGTGTACATTCGTGCTTTTAGGGGATAGGCTTAGCTACAGCTCCTCTACCAAGATTAAACCTTAGACCTTGTGTGTGTGTGTGTGTGTGTGTGTGTGTGTGTGTGTGTATGTGTGTGTGTGTGTGTGTGTGTGTGTGTGTGTACTAAACCTAATTGTGGTCGTAGGGGTCGATTCATAACTCCTGGCCTCGCCTCTTCGCTGGTCGCTACTAGGTCCATCCACTCTCTCCCTGCTCAATGAGCAGGGAGAGAGTGGATGGATCCTGCCTCCACTACATCACTCTCCAGACTGTTCCACTTCCTGACAACTCTGTTTCTGATGAAGTACTTCCTAACATCCCTGTGACTCATCTGAGTTTTCAACGTCCAGCTGTGACCCCTTGTTGCTGTGTCCCATCCCTGACACATTCTGTTCCTATCCACCATGTCAATTCCTCTCAGTATTTTATATGTCGTTATCATGTCCCCTTTCCCTGCTCCTGTTCTCCAGTGTTGTCAGGTCGAGTTCCTTAACCCCTCCTCGAAGAATGTACCCCTCAGCTCCAGAACTAGTCTTGTTGCAGACCTTTGTACTTTTTTTTCTAATTTCTTGACGTGTTTGACCATGTGTGTGGGTTTCATATTGGTGCTCCATACTCCAATATAGGCCTGACGTACACTTGGTACAGTTTCGACTGACTCCTTACTTAGATGTCGAAACTCTATTCTCAGGTTTGCCAGGCGTCCATATGTTGATGCCGTTATTTGGTTGATGTGCACCTCAGGAGATGTGACCGGTATGATGTTCACCCCAAGATCCTTTTTCTTGAGTGAGTTTTCCAGACTTTGACCTCTTACGCTGTACTCCGTCTGCGGGCGGTCTTCATTGTACTTCCCCAAGCTTCATAACTTTGTACTTTCTAGGGGTTAAACTCCAGAAGCCATATGTCTGACCAGGCTTGCAGCCTGTCCAGTTCCCCTAGTAGGCTTACCTGATCCTCGTCGACTTGTATTCTCGTTAGGTTCACGTCATCTGCGAACAGGGACACCTCCGAATCTATCCCTTCCGTCATGTCATTCATATATACAAGAAACAGCACCGGACCTGGGACTGACACTTGTGGAACCCCACTCGACACATGTACCCACTCGAAACATGTACCCACTCCGACAGTGTGTGTGTGCGTGTGCGTGCTTCTGTGTCTGTATCTAACCGTGTTTCTGTTCACAGAAGCTTGTGCTCTCCTATATACTCTCCCATTTGTACACACATTTTTGGCTACAACAAGCGGGTCTCGGTTCTTGGACCCGGTTCATAACTGGCCCTGAAAAGTTTTACACCCTACCTTCGTGAAACCCCGAAAGATGTATTTCGAGTTCGTTCTCCTTTTCGACCATTTCATTCCATCACCTAACATCACTGGCTCATTTTTTATAAAATATGCCTTTTAACAATCTTATACGGTGAACCCTATCAAGTTCACTGAGTATATTGTACTTCGTAATCATGTCTCTCTTGGTCTTTTAATTCGTTTTCATCGTGTTCAGTCTTTAAGGCCTCTCTTTACAGTTTATTTTCCTTAGCTCTGAGACTAATCTTGATTTTAGCCTCCATACTTTCTTCAGTTTCATGACCTGCTGTATCAAGTGATGGATCAATGGCGACGTTGCATACACTATCATCGGCTTTACAAATGTCGCATAGACATAAATAACACGTGTAAATTTGTTAGAGCATTTATACTTTACATACATTGGTATACTTATAATCTATGCGCATGTGTGGTAACCTACTTGTAGTCGCTCGTGGTGGCCACCAGTGTGACGCTGCGCTCTCTCTCCAGCCCCATGGGCTTTGTTATATTTACATTTGAACTCTTGTAGCCTCACCTACCTCCTTTCCCTGTGCATTCCACTTGCTCGACTCCCTCAGTGAAGCCGATTCTCTCTACGTCTCTTTCACTCATTTTACTCATCTAAGCCAGTCAGTCTGACTTCCAGCCGTAACTATAAGCCCAAAAGTTCACTTTCCATCCTGCAAATAAACACATCAGATAACTTAAGGTTAACTGCCATTATCCAAATCTAGCTGCTGAATTCAGTAATAAATTATCCCAGATATACACAGCACTACATGCACTACTCTTGCACACTGTTATTATCTCATCATTGTTAAGTTATCTGATGTGTTTATTTGCAGGATGGAAAGTGAACTTTTGGGCTTATAGTTACGGCTGGAAGTCAGACTGACTGGCATTTGGTTAGATGAGTAAAATGAGTGAAAGAGACGTAGAGAGAATCGGCTTCACTGAGGGAGTCGAGCAAGTGGAATGCACAGGGAAAGGAGGTAGGTGAGGCTACAAGAGTTCAAATGTAAATATAACAAAGCCCATGGGGCTGGAGAGAGAGCGCAGCGTCACACTGGTGGCCACCACGAGCGACTACAGTAGGTTACCTCACATGCGCATAGATTATAAGTATACCAATGTATGTAAAGTAAAAATGCTCTAGCAAATTTACACGTGTTATTTATGTCTATGCGACATTCGTAAAGCCGATAATAGAGTATGCAACGTCGCCATTGATCCATCACTTGATACAGCAGGTCATGAAACTGAAGACAGGCTATCTTGCACGAAGTATCACCAAAAATTTGCGGCTCTGTTAACCTGGATTACCAAACCTGGTGTTATTCACATAATAATAACCCTTTCCTTCTCCATAATCCTTGCAAACACACAACATTAGGTGAATTAACACTTCTAGACTCAGGCGGACTTAGCCCGTGACCCCCTAACGAGCCTGACAAGATCTTCGGGCCTCTTTGACCCTCTTCTCGTCAGTCTCTTTCTCTTGCCCTTCCTGCTTGACTAAAATTCCCATAGTCAACGAGCTCATTACTAAAACACTAAGGATTCCAACTACTTCAAAGTCGGGGTCTAACCTGGAGGAGGGGACAGAATTGAGGATTAGTTTTTTTAAATGCTCCGATTGCAATGGAATTTTTATTGTAAGTTGAAGAAAAAAAGCTTTTTAAATATCTATGGCTTATTTTCCTTGGGATTCCAGAATAAGTACAGTATTAAGAGGTATTTGGTAGTAACTCATCCAGGTACTACCCAAACTCATTGCCGCTAAACCTTACTGATCGGATGAAAACCGGAGTGCACTGCAGTTAATAAGCTGGGACCATTGAAGAAGCTATGAAAATATGTTTCATAAGCCGATCGGTGGCTAGCGTACTCACTGAGGTCCGGGGATCAATCCCCCGGTACGGCTGGAAAACATTAGGACGTGTTTCCATAAGACACCTGATCTCTCTGTTCACCGATCAGTAAAATGGGTATCTGTCTGACTTTTTTGGGTTATCCTAGGTTCTCTACACATATGCTGCTATGTATGATAATTCTATGTAACTGTATTTGTGTATACCTGAATAAACTTGCTTACTTAGTCGACTGGTGACAAAATTGACTTAATTTGCCCAAAATGCTCTGCATAACAAGCGGCTTTCTAATTATATAGTAGTATTTCTTCAAGTACTTGTAGAAATAAGCAAATATATTATTATTATTATTATTAATATTATTATTATTATTATTATTATTCTTTCTTTCAACACACCGGCCGTATCCCACCGAGGCGGGGTGGCCCAAAAGGAAAAACAAAAGTTTCTCCTTTCACATTTAGTAATATATACAGGAGAAGGGGTTACTAGCCCCTTGCTCCTGGCATTTTAGTCGCCTCTTACAACACGCATAGCTTACGGAGGAAGAATTCTGTTCCACTTCCCCATGGAGATAAGAGGAAATAAACAAGAACAAGAACTAATAAGAAAATAGAAGAAAACCCAGAGGGGTGTGTATATATATGCTTGTACATGTATGTGTAGTGTGACCTAAGTGTAAGCAGAAGTAGCAAGAAGTACCTGAAACCTTGCATGTTTGAGACAAAAAACACCAGCAATCCTACCATCATGTAAAACAATTACAGGCTTTCATTTTACATTCACTTGGCAGGATGGTAGTATCTCCCTGGGCGGCTGCTGTCTACCAACCTACTACCTACATATTATTATTATTATTATTATTATTATTATTATTATTATTATTATTATTATTCACAACGAACTGCTTTTATTCGACGCGGGTTTACCTTATACTTTTGATTGAGGTTTCATTTTCTTTAATGCTAGTCATAGAAAATGAAGTATTTTAAAAGACTAACTTTAGGAAATAAATACATGTCCTCATCGTAGTAAATTTATTTAGGCACATGTACTCATAAGTACACTTATCAAACATAGTGTAAATTACCTAGAATAACCTCTCAAAAAATTAGACAGGGCGACTTATTGTCATTTGGTCCCTTTTAATATCTTATTTAAACCTTAAAAGTTAAAAAAAAAAAAAGAAAAAACTTTAGGAATATTATTTACACTAAAATGAGATACTGCTATAACCATAATTTTTAAAGGGGTAGACCAGTAAGCCAGCGGAAATAATAATAAATGATAATCATATATCTTTATTTACTACAAGTACATGTACATGGTATACAGGTCTAGCTGATATCAGTGACATACTACTATATAGAAAGTCTCTAGTTATGCAGAGCATTTCTGGCAAATTAGGTCAATTTTGTCCCAGGATGCGACCCACACCAGTTGACTAACTCCCAGGTACCCTTTTTACTGATTTGTGAACATAGACAACCTGTGTAAAACACGTCCGATGTTTCTACTCTGACTGGGAATCGAACCCAGACCCTCGCCGTGTAAAGCGAGAGCTTTAGCCACTAGGACACCAGAGTAAAGAGTTATTTACACGAACTTTAAAGAAGTCCTTCAATCTTGTTCTCCAGGATGCCACCCGCGGACACTCAGTATGAGAGGCGAGAACACTGCCAACCAAGCCACAGGACTCTGTATTAGTTACAAGGGTCGATTTTCAGCTTCTGGCATCCTCTGTTGGCTGCTACTGGGTTACCTCTTCTCCTGGCTGCATTGACCTTGCCTCTACAACTTTCCTGTCTAGGTCATTCCACTTCCTGACCACTCTAAAGAAATATTTCCCAATATTCCCGCGACGCGTCTGTTGTTAACCTTTAACTGTGTACCCTTCAGCTCAGGGACTAGTCTCGTTTGAAATATCATGCATTTTTCCAGCATAATTTATCATATGCGGGTTCCATAATGGAGCTGCATACTCAAAGATCGCCTGCCATGCGCTGTGTACTCACCTATATGTGGTTGCAGGGGTAGAGTCCTGACCCCACCTATTCGTTGGTCGCTACTAGGTCTCCTATAGGCTGTAAGAGCTTTGTCGTACCTCTTCTTGAAGCTATGCATGGATCCCACCTCTACGACACTCGCCACATTGTTCCATTACTTCTTACAATATTGTACGGCGTTATCATACCCGGTGGCCTGGTGGCTAAAGCTCCCGCTTCACACACGGAGGGCCCGGGTTCGATTCCCGGCGGGTGGAAACATTTCGACACGTTTCCTTACACCTGTTGTCCTGTTCACCTAGCAGCAAATAGGTACCTGGGTGTTAGTCGACTGGTGTGGGTCGCATCCTGGGGGACAAGATTAAGGACCCCAATGGAAATAAGTTACAGTCCTCGATGACGCACTGACTTTCTTGGGTTATCCTGGGTGGCTAACCCTCCGGGGTTAAAAATCCGAACGAAATCTTATCTTAATCCCTAGTACTCCTGTCCTCCAGTGTAATCAGTTTGAGTTCCCTAACCTCTCCTCATGACTTCGACAATTTCTAACAGCACGTTTATTTCGTTTAACAGTTTGTCCAAACTTTGATTGTCCTACATACACTAGCTCACTTAAATTTTTTTTTTTTTTACGTCACCCCCTGTTGAGCTGAAGTTGCCCAGTCTTTTATGCAGAAGTTATCCAGTCTGTTGTGCTGAAGTTATCCAGTCAACTTTGTGGCGTCCGTTTCCATGGTCTTATCTTTTAATTATATGCTCAGTTCTTAAGGGACCTTAGCATCTCTACCCCTCTACTTTTAGTAATCCCATATACTCAAGACTCTCTTTAGTTACAATCCTGTAAATCTTTTCAGAGGACCCGGGTCTCTGTGGCAATCTTTCTCAACCTCTCTCTAGTCTTTTTATGCACCATGCTTCACGCATGCAATATGCCTAATTATTCCTGAAGGAGAAAACTTAGAATTGTTAAACCCCTTCCAAGATCTCTCACATTAATACTTCTTGGAAATCTTCAAACGCAATAGCCAAAGAGTTAAAGAAATAAAATACCATGACTTCTGAATCGACTAATTTAACATACCCAAAGGTAAGACGTTTGATGAGAAGAAAGTTATTTGAAAAATGATACACAAGTTTAAGATATATTCTAAAGCCAACTCTAAGCATCCTGAAAATAAACTCTATTTTATGGTAAATGCAACTTTGAAGTCTTTTCTCCCGTTGGCTGCACAAACTAATGGTGTGGCACTTAACTCCGTGAGACTATATATATATATATATATATATATATACATATATATATATATATACATATATATATATATATACATATATATATATATTTTTTTTTTATTATCACACTGGCTGATTCCCACCAAGGCAGGGTGGCCCGAAAAAGAAAAACTTTCACCATCATTCACTCCATCACTGTCTTGTCAGAAGGGTGCTTTACACTACAGTTTTTAAACTGCAACATTAACACCCCTCCTTCAGAGTGCAGGCACTGTACTTCCCATCTCCAGGACTCAAGTCCGGCCTGCCGGTTTCCCTGAACCCCTTCATAAATGTTACTTTGCTCACACTCCAACAGCACGTCAAGTATTAAAAACTATTCGTCTCCATTCACTCCTATCAAACACGCTCACGCACGCCTGCTGGAAGTCCAAGCCCCTCGCACACAAAACCTCCTTTACCCCCTCCCTCCAACCTTTCCTAGGCCGACCCCTACCCCGCCTTCCTTCTACTACAGACTGATACACTCTTGAAGTCATTCTGTTTCGCTCCATTCTCTCTACATGTCCGAACCACCTCAACAACCCTTCCTCAGCCCTCTGGACAATAGTTTTGGTAATCCCGCACCTCCTCCTAACTTCCAAACTACGAATTCTCTGCATTATATTCACACCACACACTGCCCTCAGACATGACATCTCCACTGCCTCCATCCTTCTTCTCGCTGCAACATTCATCACCCATACTTCACACCCATATAAGAGTGTTGGTAAAACTATACTCTCATACATTCCCCTCTTTGCCTCCAAGGACAAAGTTCTTTGTCTCCACAGACTCCTAAGTGCACCACTCACCCTTTTCCCCTCATCAATTCTATGATTCACCTCATCCTTCATAGACCCATCCGCTGACACGTCCACTCCCAAATATCTGAATGCATTCACCTCCTCCATACTCTCTCCCTCCAATCTGATATCCAATCTTTCATCACCTAATCTTTTTGTTATCCTCATAACCTTACTCTTTCCTATATTCACTTTTAATTTTCTTCTTTTGCACACCCTACCAAATTCATCCACCAATCTCTGCAACTTCTCTTCAGAATCTCCCAAGAGCACAGTGTCATCAGCAAAGAGCAACTGTGACAACTCCCACTTTGTGTGATTCCTTATCTTTTAACTCCACGCCTCCTGTCAAGACCCTCGCATTTACTTCTCTTACAACCCCATCTAAAAATATATTAAACAACCACGGTGACATCACACATCCCTGTCTAAGGCCTACTTTTACTGGGAAATAATTTCCCTCTTTCCTATGTACTCTAACTTGAGCCTCACTATCCTCGTAAAAACTCTTCACTGCTTTCAGTAACCTACCTCCTACACCATACACCTGCAACATCTGCCACATTGCCCCCCTATCCACCCTGTCATACGCCTTTTCCAAATCCATAAATGCCACAAAGACCTCTTTAGCCTTATCTAAATACTGTTCACTTATATGTTTCACTGTAAACACCTGGTCCACACACCCCCTACCTTTCCTAAAGCCTCCTTGTTCATCTGCTATCCTATTCTCCGTCTTACTTTTAATTCTTTCAATAATAACTCTACCATACACTTTACCAGGTATACTCAACAGACTTATCCCCCTATAATTTTTGCACTCTCTTTTGTCCCCTTTGCCTTTATACAAAGGAACTATGCATGCTCTCTGCCAATCCCTAGGTACCTTACCCTCTTCCATACATTTATTAAATAATTGCACCAACCACTCCAAAACTATATCCCCACCTGCTTTTAACATTTCTATCTTTATCCCATCAATCCCGGCTGCCTTACCCCCTTTCATTTTACCTACTGCCTCACGAACTTCCCCCACACTCACAACTGGCTCTTCCTCACTCCTACAAGATGTTATTCCTCCTTGCCCTATACACGAAATCACAGCTTCCCTATCTTCATCAACATTTAACAATTCCTCAAAATATTCCCTCCATCTTCCCAATACCTCTAACTCTCCATTTAATAACTCCCCTCTCCTATTTTTAACTGACAAATCCGTTTGTTCTCTAGGCTTCCTTAACTTGTTAATCTCACTCCAAAACTTTTTCTTATTTTCAACAAAATTTGTTGATAACATCTCACCCACTCTCATTTGCTCTCTTTTTACATTGCTTCACCACTCTCTTAACCTTTCTCTTTTTCTCCATATACTCTTCCCTCCTTGCATCACTTCTACTTTGTAAAAACTTCTCATATGCTAACTTTTTCTCCCTTACTATTCTCTTTACATCATCATTCCACCAATCGCTCCTCTTCCCTCCCGCACCCACTTTCCTGTAACCACCAACTTCTGCTGAACACTCTAACACTACATTTTTAAACCTACCCCATACTTCTTCGACCCCATTGCCTATGCTCTCATTAGCCCATCTATCCTCCAATAGCTGTTTATATCTTTCCCTAACTGCCTCCTCTTTTAGTTTATAAACCTTCACCTCTCTCTTCCCTGATGCTTCTATTCTCCTTGTATTCCTTCTACCTTTTACTCTCAGTGTAGCTACAACTAGAAAGTGATCTGATATATCTGTGGCCCCTCTATAAACATGTACATCCTGAAGTCTACTCAACAGTCTTTTATCTACCAATACATAATACAACAAACTACTGTCATTTCGCCCTACATCATATCTTGTATACTTATTTATCCTCTTTTTCTTAAAATATGTATTACCTATAACTAAACCCCTTTCTATACAAAGTTCAATCAAAGGGCTCCCATTATCATTTACACCTGGCACCCCAAACTTACCTACCACACCCTCTCTAAAAGTTTCTCCTACTTTAGCATTCAGGTCCCCTACCACAATTACTCTCTCACTTGGTTCAAAGGCTCCTATACATTCACTTAACATCTCCCAAAATCTCTCTCTCTCCTCTGCATTCCTCTCCTCTCCAGGTGCATACACGCTTATTATGACCCACTTCTCGCATCCAACCTTTACTTTAATCCACATAATTCTTGCATTTACACATTCATATTCTCTTTTCTCTTTCCATAACTGATCATTCAACATTACTGCTACCCCTTCCTTTGATCTAACTCTCTCAGATACTCCAGTTTTAATCCCATTCATTTCCCCCCACCGAAACTCCCCTACCCCCTTCAGCTTTGTTTCGCTTAGGGCCAGGACATCCAACTTCTTTTCATTCATAACATCAGCAATCATCTGTTTCTTGTCATCTGCACTACATCCACGCACATTCAAGCATCCCAGTTTTATAAAGTTTTTCTTCTTCTCTTTTTTAGTAAATGTCTACAGGAGAAGGGGTTACTAGCCCATTGCTCCCGGCATTTTAGTCGCCTCATACGACACGCATGGCTTACGGAGGAAAGATTCTTTTCCACTTCCCCATGGACAATAGAAGAAATAAAGAAGAACAAGAGCTATGTAGAAAAAGGAGAAAAACCTAGATGTATGTATATATATATGCATGTGCATGTCTGTGAAGTGTGACCAAAGTGTAAGTTGGAGTAGCAAGATATCCCTGTTATTTAGCGTGCTTATGAGACAGAAAAAGACACCAGCAATCCTACCATCATGCAAAACAGTTACAGGTTTCTGTTTCACAGTCATCTGGCAGGACGGTAGTACTTCCCTGGGTGGTTTCTGACTACCAACCTACTACCTATATATATATATATATATATATATATATATATATATATATATATATATATATATATATATATATATATATATATATATATATATATAATTATATATTATACACACATATATATATTATACACACATACATACACAAAAGATCGCAGTCAGCAGGATCCGAAACTACTACTGAGGACGGTCAAGATTCTCAGGCAGCGCTCTTGTCCAATCGGCCACACAAATGCCACATGGCTTGTGAACCAGGCTGCCCAATCTATGTGGCATTTGTGTGGCCGAGTGGACTAGAGCGCTGCCTTAGAATCTTGACCATCCTCAGTAGTATTTTCGAATCCTGCTGACACCTATATCAATAATTGCCGAAGCAATTCGTAGCCATCTTGACAGGCACAGATTGATTAATGAATCTCAACACGGTTTTACGAAGGGGCGTGCCTGTCTTAGGAATTTACTAACTTTTTTCACTAAGGTGTTTGAGGAGGTAGATCATGGTAATGAATATGATATTGTGTATATGGACTTCAGTAAGGCTTTCGATAGAGTTCCACAGCGGAGGCTATTGAGGAAACTTAAGGCACACGGAATAGGAGGAGAAACTTTTTTCTGGGTAGAGGCATGGCTGACAAATAGACAGAGTTTGCATAAATGGGGAAAAATCAGAATGGGGGCACGTCACAAGCGGTGTTCCACAGGGGTCAGTGTTGGGCCCGTTGTTGTTCACAATTTACATAAACGACATAGATGAGGGAATAAATAGCGACATAAGCAAATTTGCTGATGACACCAAAATAGGCCGTCCAATTCATTCTAATGAGGACACTAGGGCACTCCAGGATTATTTGAATAGACTGATGCAATGGTCGGAGAAAGGGCAGATGCAGTTTAATATTGACAAATGCAAAGTTCTAAATGTTGGACAGGAAAATAACCATGCCACATATAAACTAAATAATGTAGATCTTAATACTACTGATTGCGAAAAGGATTTAGGAGTTCTGGTTAGCAGTAATCTAAAACCAAGACAACAGTGCATTAGTGTTCGCAATAAAGCTAACAGAATTCTTGGCTTCATACCTAGAAGTATAAATAATAGAAGTCCTTAGGTTGTTCTTCAACTCTATATATCCTTGGTTAGGCCTCATTTAGACTATGCTGCTCAGTTCTGGTCACCGTATTACAGAATGGATATAAATGCTCTGGAAAACGTACAGAGGAGGATGACAAAGATGATACCATGCATCAGAAATCTTCCCTATGAGGATAGACTGAGGGCCCTGAATCTGCACTTTCTCGAAAGGCGTAGAATTAGGGGGGATGTGATCGAGGTGTATAAATGGAAAACAGGAATAAATAAAGGGGATGTAAATAGCGTGCTGAAAATTTCCAGCCAAGAAAGGACTCGCAGCAATGGTTTCACGTCGGAAAAATTCAGATTCAGAAAGGATATAGGAAAGCACTGGTTTGGTAATAGAGTCGTGGACGAGTGGAACAAACTCCCGAGTACAGTTATTCAGGCTAAAACGTTGTGTAGTTTTAAAAATAGGTTAGATAAATACATGAGTGGGTGTGGGTGGGTGAGAGTTGGACCTGACCAGCTTGTGCTGCTGGGTCTGGTGCAGTGCTCCATCCTTGAGTGGAGATGATCAGACTGGGTGAGTCATTGGGCTAATCCGGGGGGGAGGTCATTGGTCTAATCCGGAGGGGGACATGGACCTGCTCCGCATGGGTCAGTAGGCCTGTTGCAGTGTTCCTTCTTTCTTATGTTCTAGTATATACCCGCTTGTTTCTGCGTGGTGCATTTATATATATATATATATATATATATATATATATATATATATATATATATATATATATATATATAAAATGAGACGCACTGTGAACTTATTTACATTTACTTCAGCTGTTTAGTTACTTTCCTGAATTTCAGTCAGGGAGGGAATCCCAATCTGTCAAGATTAATCCCACTGTGTCAAGAATTAATCCCATTATGTCCAAGATTAATATGATTTCACTTTTCAGGAACTTTACTATACAGACACATCACGTATGTTTCCAAAGCACTGAACATTTAGTCACATATTTCGGTGCAGGTCCGGAAGTCAGTGGAGATTACTTTTCTCTGATGAAACCCCGAATTTCATTTCGCAGAATTCATGAGAAGAGTCACTGCTGACCTTAAACTAATTATTGATACACAATAACAGTATTCACGGGAAATGAACTTAATCACTTGAGTTTAATGTATCCAGAGCAATTTCTAGATTGCCTTCATGTACCACAGTGTAATTATATTAAAATTTTAGCAGTCACATTTACTTTTTTACTATTATAACTTTCAATCTAATGATTTTCTTTTATTTTAATTTTCATTATTCTTTAAATTCAGTTAGCAATTTACTGCATGGAAATCAGTTTAACATGGAGGAAAAAACTTATTTAATATGTTAGTAAATATACAAGAAAGTTTTAAGATCGTATTTGTAGTTATTGCAATTACTGATTTAATTTTGATAGCACGACACCTGGCTAGAGTTACAGAACAGCAGTTTTTTTTTTTAATTGTCTAAGCGAGCAGTGTGCTGACACCCTACTGGTCTTGTAGCTCATGTATGTTAGCTAATTAGATAAAGGTAATTTATCCAAAATCTCAGACATGCCACATTTTATTGTCAAGTGGGAGAACGTTGAACCACCTCAGTCTCGACTGACTGACTGATTGATTGATTGACATTTGTTCGCCGGTGTTTTCCCGGTGCAGGTCTTCTCCAGTCGGTGACCCGGCAACCCTTAGCCTCACAAGAAAATATCGCCATATTAACACACACAGCAGCTGGGAAAGTAACAAATGCTGGCGGCATGAACCCAAGAAATATTCAATTTCACATCTCCTCAAGGGAAATTAAAGAGAGTTCCAGGTAGTTCAAGGGACATAAACAACGAGGAGAGTTTTGTAATAGTCGAGAGGTACGGCCCGCAATACACACATTAAAGATTTCTCAGTTTTCACTCCTTGAAAAAATATATATGCAAACTCGACTGTTCCAGCAACCTTCAACTGCGCCATTAGAAACTGGGAAAGATGACCGGAAACAAAGTACACACAGGGATACACGGAAGAGGCAAACATCACCTGAAAACGACTTAATGGTGATATTAATACTAAGCATATCGACAAATACGTACATATATGCAATCACACATACTGTAAATCTATTTTAAATATAAGTTAGATGAACACTTGAATGATTATAATATATATTTGTGAGATACACTCAAACGCATAAATAAATAAATAAATAAATATATATATATATATATATATATATATATATATATATATATATATATATATATATATATATATATATATATATATAATAGACATACAAACTTGCATGCATACCTGTGCTAATATTGATGTCAGGAAACTATATTTATTTTAAAGTTGACATTTTCTTCCTTTGAATCCGTTTCAACCGCTGTTCATTTGTATTACAAGATAAAAATAATAGCAATGTAGAAAAACTTTTGTTTCCATATTTATTAAAACATTTTATTAACAAGATCAGCTTCTTTTGCGTCCATTATTGTTCATCGTCCCAGTAACAGTTAAATGGAAAACAGAAGAAGAGATGCAATTCATTGAATCACTGTGATACATTGTGGTCAAGATCAAAATGGCGGGCTAGCATCGCTGGGATAACTGTGTACTCTGACGCTGAGTTTGCACCTTCGAATCCAGCTGTGAACTGAGAGATAATGTTTGTATAATTTGCGCAGTAACCGGGAATGAGCCATAAATGATGCAAAATAACAACAGGGGGAGGGGGAGTTGAATAATAGGTCTAGGCCTTTGATGTTGCAATCAGTACCTCAGGAGCCTTCAGTGTTGCAGGAATGAGTAGGAAGTCCAGGCAAAATCGTTAAGGGAAACGAACGAATCTGCCTGGACTTCCTACTCATTTTTGCAACACTAGAAGCTCCTTATGTGTTGAATCCAACACGAAAAGCCTAATAGTAATATTTAGTGAAGGGATTCAGGGAAACCGGTTATTTTCATATAGTCGGACTTGAGTCCTGGAAATGGGAAGTACAATGCCTGCACTTTAAAGGAGGGGTTTGGGATATTGGCAGTTTGGAGGGATATGTTGTGTATCTTTATATGTATATGCTTCTAAACTGTTGTATTCTGAGCACCTCTGCAAAAACAGTGATGTGTGAGTGTAGTGAAAGTGTTGAATGATGAAAGTATTTTCTTTTTGGGGATTTTCTTTCTTTTTTGGGTCGCCCTGCCTCGGTGGGAGACGGCCGACTTGTTAAAAAAAAGAAGTATATATATATATATATATATATATATATATATATATATATATATATATATATATATATATATGTGTATTGTGTGTGTGTGTGTGATTTCATTATAAATACGTGCCAGAAGGCTGTATATTCTGGTAGGGCACGGACTAGGTTTGTGGGGCCTTAGATACTCGTTATAGTGTTTTGTATTCAATAAGCGCGCACCGGTTCATATTACTACTGGGATTCATATAAAATAGATTGGTACGTGTCAGATCAGGTATAGTATCTGTCTTAGATGGAAAATGTAGTGGAGAAGGAAGAGGAAGGGTAAATAGGAGAAAGATAGGAAGGAGGCAGACACAGCGAGAATGAAAGGGGAAGATGATGGGAAGGAGTGAGAGGAATGGAGGAAGGGGAGGAAGGGGAGGAGGAGGGAGGGGAGGAGGAGGAGGGAGGGGAAGGAGGAGGAGAAGGAGGAAGAGGAGAAGGGGGAGGAGGAGAAAGAGGAGGAGGAGAAAGAGGAGGAGGAGAAAGAGGAGGAGGAGAAAGAGGAGGAGGAGAAAGAGGAAGAGGAGAAAGGGGAGAAGGAGAAGGAGGAGGAGAAAGGGGAGAAGGAGGAGGAGAAAGGGGAGGAGGAGGAGGAGGAGGAGGAGGGAAAGGAGGAGGAGGAGGAGGAGGAGAAAGGGGAGGAGGAGGAGGAGGAGAAAGGGGAGGAGGAGGAGGAGAAAGGGGAGGAGGAGGAGGAGGAGTATGGGGTGGAGGAGGAGGAGGAGAAAGGGGAGGAGGAGGAGGAGGAGAAAGTTGAGGAGGAGGAGGAGGAAGGGGAGGAGGAGGAGGAGGAGGAGGAGGAGGAAGGGGAGGAGGAGGAGGAGGAAGGGGAGGTGGAGGAGGAAGGGGAGGAGGAGGAGGAGGAAGGGGAGGAGGAGGAGAAGGAGGAGGAGGAGGAAGAGGAGGAGGAGGAGGAAGGGGAGGAGGAGGAGGAAGGGGAGGAGGAAGAGGAGGAGGAGGAGGAGGAGGAGGAGGAGGAGGAAGGGGAGGAGGAGGAGGAGGAGGAAGGGGAGGAGGAGGAGGAAGGGGAGGAGGAGGAGGAGGAGGAAGGATAGTAGGAGGAGGAAGGATAGGAGGAGGAGGAGGAGGAGGAGGAGGAGGAGGAGGCGGAAGAGGAAGAGAACGATGGTCGAACGAGGGTAAAAATGAAAGAAGAATATCTCCTGGCTAATTTTTCTTTGTTCATATTTGAGGAACCTGCTCTTGCAGTCTTGGCATCTTCTCAACCAGATCTTTTACTCTTGGTACCAGTATCTTACACTGGAAACCTTCAGTCTCTCCTTACTTCATTTTGGGTAATAAGATGCAAAAGCCTCAAAGAACTTTTTTTTAGTAACATTTCGCTTACCTTAGTGGCGTTTTTCCCGTCGTAGCAATGCTTCTAGCCTTGGTACTTCTATTTTCGTTTTCTGAGTTTACTTTATCCACTGCTGTGTTACTAATTTACATCACGTAGATTAGAATGTTTCCTGCTCCGTCAGGGACCTTTGTTGACATACACACAACTGTATGAAGTGTCGGTGGAGTAATTCACACGAGAAAAAAGCTGTTATTCAAACTCCTTTAGAACGCTGATCAGGGTATCTTTCGACACTGTAATCACAAATGCAATATAATATTTTCAGAAGGTACTGGACAATATTTTTGCAAATTTTAATACCGTTAAACGAGGCAGTAACTGAATAACAGTACTAAAACTACTCATTCCTTTGGGTCTCAGTGATAAGTATGGAGGAAACCAGGTTGACGTGCATGAAAGTATGCTTAAAATCTATTGAAGGTGAGTTACGAACAAGGGAATTATTATGAATTTTAATTGTTAGCGATGTATATTTGTTAGCTCCATAATATGTTTAGAAATTGGCATATTACAGCAAACATAGGTGGGACTGAAAGAATGGATAGCTTAAAAAGGAAGGATGCATAACAGTGGCTTAGTTTTGCTAGGCATGTAACTACAGTAGTGTAAACAGCATCGTTAACTGATTTTCCCGCGTATTCTAATATCTTCTTTCTCGAGTGGTGATGTCATAACCTTTTCCCTCACTCAATTCTTCCTTCAGCTCAATCAAGATATCTCATGTAAATTCATAAAAGCTCGTGTCCTCGTAAATTTATGCACGAGTCTGTTCAAATGAATAATCCCGAGACACGATAAATGTTGACAGGATGGAATATTGAGGCACTGTTCGAAGCTGAACAAAGACCAACATAGTGTTTGAAAACAAGGATTGAGGGCTGCGCCTTTGTAGCTGTTGAAAACAGTTTTGCTAATCTCCTCGCGAGAAGAAAAGAAATGTTAATTCTGGCTGAAGGCAAGACCTACATACCAGGGGTGGTAGAGAGAGGGAAACAGGAAAGATAGCGAGGGAAACAGGAAAGACAGAAAGAGAAATAGAGAAACAGAGAGAGAGAACCAGCGAATGAACAGGAGATATCGAGCTTGGATGTACTGACCAAGTATCATTATTTCTTACATCTACCAACTTGGCCTAACAGAGGGTAAACAGTAAATTTGTTAAACATAGATAATGCTTTCCCAGCTCACAAATGAAGGAATAAATGTAGTGAGAAGCTTTTGGGCAGTATCAATGCTGTTGATAATCGGAAAAAGATGTAAAGAAATAGTGATAGCTTATTTATACTCTCACTTGCTGCTGTATTTCCCTCAATTTGGTTTCACTGTATTTACTGATCACTGTTCTGTACTTCTTTTCATGAACAAGAACTACATTAATTTCTCTCTCTCTCCCCCTCTCTCTTTTTTCTTCACCTCCTGTCTCTCCTCCTCCTTTTTTTTCCTAATCCACAGCCGCTGCCAGTGTCGGTAACCACATTTTCACAAAAAGAAGACTGGAATAATAATTTAGAAGTCTTGATGTGTTGCCAGACTTCGAAGCTCGCCTGAAGAACTTAAGTAGTGTAGTGCACCTGTTCCCCATCTCTGTGTTGCCATTCCTGCTGTTTATAACCCAACGGAATATTGCTGCTTCTAGTCCCCTCTTGACTGGTGTTTTGATAATGATCCAGGGAAATGAACCTATACTGTCTCTGAATGAAAGTTAATTGTTTCCCATTTCCCCAAGTGTTATACGAGATTTACGGGTTTAGCGCTCCCTATTATTGTAGCAAAAATAATACTACCACTTCTCGTTGGTTTCTCTCAAGGTTTTAATTAGTTTCTGTACCAGAAACTAATTAAAACCTGTTAGTTCTTACACACTTGCTCCACAGTTTGAAGAATTTTTTTTAAAACAGTTTTGTAATTCGTTGTGGGTACAAGTACTGTTTTTAGTAAATCCTAATATATATTTTTTTTCATTTTTTCTTGAATAACATATTTCTTGCAATCATTATTTAAAGTTATTACAGATTGTGATTCAACAATTCTATCTATAAAAACTCTTTATACACATACGAATTTTCAGACACGAGGTGTTATTCTTCTTTAGTTTATTTCAAAACTTAGCCCTGTTTAAGGTATGTTGCCACCCGCAGTGCCACATACAACAGCTAACAGAAAGCTAACTGCATAAAATAAAAAAAAGTGTGCATCGAACGTTACATGATTTTATTATGAAAACGTTTATCCCTCCAGGGGTTTTGTAAGCATTTGTTTTCACTGGATTGATAAAGCCGCTGGTGAGCGATATGTTTCCATAACAAAGTACCTTACTTTGCATACGTATGTTTATTCATCTGTTAGTTTTATGTGCCTGGTATTAATATCCAGGTATCGCTGGATGGCAGATAGTGCTGACAGGCATGGTAGAAACATACTTGTGCAGAGTAAGCTTCTACAGACGACTACTCACCTTGATAAAGCTCTATCTGAAGTGATATGTTACCTTTCTATCATACTCCAGTATACAGCAAACCAGAGATACACAAATGGGGTTTTATTACAACAAAGTGTCACCCTGCGTTTTATTAAACATGTTAAAGCTTTATTTTAATCAAAGATGGCTCTGTGTCGTAGTTTTACTACGCAGGCATACTGTCTATCTTTCTAATTCATGGTGACTGTCTACAGCTAGCTTAATGAAACTAACCTATACGTCTCTCTCGCCCCGCCTGGGAATCGAACCCAGGTGCCTTCCGATTGTGAGATGAACGCTCTAGTATTGAGCCTTTTCTTGTCACCATCTGGCTGACAAAGAACAATGTCTGCCGCAGACTTGAAGGGCAGCTGTTTCTCGGCCAGATGTGGTTACTACAAGAATGATCCATCTTTGGTTATTGCAAAGAGGTAAAACAACAACGCATACATATTTTTATGCGAAGAACAGGATTTGTGTTGGTTATTCAGCGAAATTATTGATGGTGGTTCGATCCTCTGTCCGCCAATCGCGATGCTGACTAACAACAACAACAACAACAACAACAACAACAACAACAACAACAACAACAACAACAACAACAACAACAACAACAACAACAACAACAACAACAACAACAACAACAACAACAACAACAACAACAACAACAACAGATAGATAGATAGATAGATAGATAGATAGATAGATAGATAGATAGATAGATAGATAGATAGATAGATAGATAGATAGATAGATGTGAGAGAACGTGACAGCCACCACCACAAGACGTTGAAAACAGCGGATTAACTTGTTTTTTCTTTTTTTTAGGGGCAACACCGATAATGTTGTTATTGTCCTGCTTTTGCCTTCCCATTATCGGCCGTCATCGGGCGGGACAAAACGCCCCACTCGATACTATATACACAGTAACTTGTAATTCACGAAAACATTAACTGCATTTAATCTACTTGCATTTTAACCTGAAGGCTTATAACTTACATATCTGATTTGTCACATTAAAACAGTCTCATGCAGAAATACCTGGGTAAGTTTCCTTGCAGTCTTGATGCCTCTGATTACCTATGTGTTAGTAAAATGTTGTGTGTGTCATCTAGGATAAAAAAGAAAGCCTTCAATAAATGAAAATGAAATATTTTTATCTTATGAACTGAGTTTGTCAAGCAAATTACCATTGCATGCAATATGCTTTGTACAAAGAGTTACTGACGAACTTGATCCAATTTTGTTAAAGGTACAACACTGAATTATTGCTTAATCCAACCCAGCATTTATGAGATAAGCCTAACTTTAGTTAGTATATCATCAGTGAAATGCAATAATTATAATCTCAATGTCCATACTAATTTTCGAGACATTATTACAAGAATGATTTTACAATTAGCTTGTATGTCATAAAAATGCCTTCTGGTCAGCTATGTTGACGAGTTCCGTGTCTTTTGCTTATATTGCTTCCCCGTTTATTATAAAACATTGTACCTTTTTCCTTAATCTATCTTATTCCTTTTCAGCTCGCTTTACACCCCCCAGGTTATACACCACCTGCTTTGTCCTCACTCGGGAACCAAACTAAGTTAAGCAGCTCGTTTACTTGCTCACTATAGTGCAACAGTTTCTGAGCAGTCTAAGACACCAACAAAGTTTATTATTAGTTATTATAAGTGAAGCAAAGACAATTTAGACCGTAACTTTGTTGTATTACACGGTTTTATTTCTCGCCCTCACTGTAGTCTACCGGTGGAGGTAGAGACCATTGGATAGCAGATATTCTTCAGCAGATTGCTTCATTGTCCGCTGTGATATGCTTGTTATTTTCCTTGCCCAAGAACCTGTGCTAGCCTCAACCTCTATTACCAGTGACAGTCCTACTACCTGTTCCATTTCCCAGTACCTGTGCCAGCTCCACCTACCTGTGTCAGTTAATCTGCCTATTCCATCGCCAGTACCTGTGCCAAGCCCCTCATTCCCTTCTACCCCCATCCCCACAATCACCCTTCTGCCCCCACTTCCACTAGCGCCCGGCGCCTCGTTTAACGTAATGGTTACTGATAACACCATCATCACCCTCTCTGTCTGCACGAGGGGAAAGAATTATTTTTTGGGGGGTTAACATCATTAGGTGTACGGATGCCTTTTACCCTACGCCTGAATACTTTCAGGTGTAGGGTAAAAGGCAGGTACTGGAATTTTCCTATGCTGGACCGAAGTATTGCTTTCACGGAATATTACATTCCAAAATGACTGTTAGTATTTTTCGTTTGATGCCACCCACAGCAGTGAGCTAACAGTTAAGTAAATTTTTTTTAGCAGCTAGATGGGATGGGACAGCAGGTGTATAGGTAAAAAATTTTTTTTTTCTTTTTTTTTTTTTTTTGCGCTAGAAAATCAAACCCAAGACCTTGTGATTGTGTCCAATATTCCCACCAGTGGGTTACACGGAACCCCAGAGGAAAGAGATGAGAAATGGAAAGGGAGGGGAGGAAAGAAAATAAGAGGGAAAGGAGACGAAAGGAGGAGGAAGTGCGGTAATGGGAGAGAGAGAGAGAGAGAGAGAGAGAGAGAGAGAGAGAGAGAGAGAGAGAGAGAGAGAGAGAGAGAGAGAGAGAGAAGGTAATGAAAATATGTATAATGTCCGAATCTAAAGTGAACAGATTGATATATCGCAAAATAGAGGAAAAAAATGAGAAAAGAGCGCTGACAGAAGGGAGAGGGAGATGGGAAGGGAATGACGGAAAGTTGAAGAAAGAGGGGGGAAATGGATTAACGGAGAGATGGGAAAGGGAGGAGACAAGGTGATAACTGAAGGAACGTCTCATACACATATCGTGTGAATCATTTTCGAGACTGGATGATAATAAGCTTAACGTACGCTTGGCTGAATGCATTTATTCTGATTTTTGATGAGAGGATTAGCGTTTACGGGGGAGACTCTTAGGTCTTTTTCAGTGAGGGAGAATTCCTGACTGTGAGCAGGCGATATGGAGTGAGTGAGTGAGCGTGTGTGTGTGTGTGTGTGTGTGTGTGTGTGTGTGTGTGTGTGTGTGTGTATACTCACCTAGTTGTACTCACCTAGTTGAGGTTGCGGGGGTCGAGTCCGAGCTCCTGGCCCCGCCTCTTCACTGATCGCTACTAGGTCACTCTCCCTGAGCCGTGAGCTTTATCATACCTCTGTATAAAGCTATGTATGGATCCTGCCTCCACTACATCGCTTCCCAAACTATTCCACTTACTGACTACTCTGTGGCTGAAGAAATACTTCCTAACTTCCCTGTGATTCATCTGTGTCTTCAGCTTCCAACTGTGTCCCCTTGTTACTGTGTCCAATCTCTGGAACATCCTGTCTTTGTCCACCTTGTCAATTCCTCTCAGTATTTTGTATGTCGTTATCATGTCCCCCCTATCTCTCCTGTCCTCCAGAGTCGTCAGGTTGATTTCCCTTAACCTCTCCTCGTAGGACATACCTCTTAGCTCTGGGACTAGTCTTGTTGCAAACCTTTGCACTTTCTCTAGTTTCTTCACGTGCTTGGCTAGGTGTGGGTTCCAAACTGGTGCCGCATACTCCAATATGGGCCTAACATACACGGTGTACAGGGTCCTGAATGATTCCTTATTAAGATGTCGGAATGCTGTTCTGAGGTTTGCTAGGTGCCCATATGCTGCAGCAGTTATTTGGTTGATGTGCGCTTCAGGAGATGTGCCTGGTGTTATACTCACCCCAAGATCTTTTTCCTTGAGTGAGGTTTGTAGTCTCTGACCCCCTAGACTGTACTCCGTCTGCGGCCTTCTTTGCCCTTCCCCAATCTTCATGACTTTGCACTTGGTGGGATTGAACTCCAGGAGCCAATTGCTGGACCAGGTCTGCAGCCTGTCCAGATCCCTTTGTAGTTCTGCCTGGTCTTCGATCGAGTGAATTCTTCTCATCAACTTCACGTCATATGCAAACAGGGACACCTCAGAGTCTATTCCTTCCGTCATGTCGTTCACAAATACCAGAAACAGCACTGGTCCTAGGACTGACCCCTGCGGGACCCCGCTGGTCACAGGTGCCCACTCTGACACCTCGCCACGTACCATGACTCGCTGCTGTCTTCCTGACAAGTATTCCCTGATCCATTGTAGTGCCTTCCCTGTTATCCCTGCTTGGTCCTCCAGTTTTTGCACCAACCTCTTGTGTGGAACTGTGTCAAACGCCTTCTTGCAGTCCAAGAAAATGCAATCCACCCACCCCTCTCTCTCTTGTCTTACTGCTGTCACCATGTCATAGAACTCCAGTAGGTTTGTGACACAGGATTTCCCGTCCCTGAAACCATGTTGGCTGCTGTTGATGAGATCATTCCTTTCTAGGTGTTCCACCACTCTTCTCCTGATAATCTTCTCCATGATTTTGCATACTATACATGTCAGTGACACTGGTCTGTAGTTTAATGCTTCATGTCTGTCTCCTTTTTTAAAGATTGGGACTACATTTGCTGTCTTCCATGCCTCAGGCAATCTCCCTGTTTCGATAGATGTATTGAATATTGTTGTTAGGGGTACACATAGCGCCTCTGCTCCCTCTCTCAATACCCATGGGGAGATGTTATCTGGCCCCATTGCCTTTGAGGTATCTAGCTCACTCAGAAGCCTCTTCACTTCTTCCTCGGTTGTGTGCACTGTGTCCAGCACTTGGTGGTGTGCCCCACCTCTCCGTCTTTCTGGAGTCCCTTCTGTCTCCTCTGTGAACACTTCTTTGAATCTCTTGTTGAGTTCTTCACATACTTCACGGTCATTTCTTGTTGTCTCTCCTCCTTCCTTCCTTAGCCTGATTACCTGGTCCTTGACTGTTGTTTTCCTCCTGATGTGGCTGTACAACAGTTTCGGGTCAGTGTGTGTGTGTCAGTGTCAGTGTGTGTGTGTGTGTGTGTGTGTGTGTGTGTGTGTGTGTGTGTGTGTGTGTGTAGCAGGCAATGGGGTTGATAGGGTGAGCAAGTGAGAGTTGGTAGGGTGGGAAAGTGATGGAATGAGTTTACCTGTTTACCTGGAGAGAGTTCCGGGGGTCAACGCCCCCGCGGCCCGGTCTGTGACCAGGCCTCCTGGTGGATCAGAGCCTGATCAACCAGTGTAGGGTAGGTGCTAGATTATTGGAAGAACGGGGTGAGTGGTTTGGGTTGGAGAGTGATCTAAGTATTGAAGGGTAGGTGGGAAATGACATGGGTACTGTGGTGTGGGGTATAAGGTGGGCGTGGTGGCTAATGGGCGGTCGTAATATATGAACTTCTGAAGATTTTCTTAGTAAATATTTTCTCTTCCATATATTTATTTTTTTATTTTTTACCGTCTGTACATTACATCAAAATAATACTGATTACGCCCCTGTTCTTGATAACTTTTCATATTCTACTTCTATACGATGTGAGTTAAGACTGCCAAACCGTGTTTGTTCTCATCTACTCCCTCTGTTAGCAAACATTTCAAAAACAGTTCACTGGGAGAAAACAAAATGGAGCAAACAAGAAAAACGACGAGATATATTTTGATAGCAGGACTATCAAGCCAGGTCTCTCAGGCTATCAGACCATTTTTCATACAAGCCTAGCACACCTAACGAGTGTGTGTGTGTGTGTGTGTGTGTGTGTGTGTGTGTGTGAATGTTTTGAAATAGACCTGAAATAAAATATTTTTTTTTCTTTTTCTTCCACATATTCGATTCCTCTTCCATGTACCGCTATCCTTCTCACTTTATCCCTCTTCCTTTTTTCCTCTGTTCTGTTTTTCTTTCCTTGCCTCCATTACCCAACCACAAGAGAGGTCAGATACAATTTATTTTTATTGCCCAGACTTTTTTATTCGGGAACCTCAAGACCTTGGTGCAGGTGTATGACTTGATCCAAGGAAGTGGAACTAACTTCGTGTTTCTTATATCAGATCTGAATGCCTTCCTACCTCCTCTCATTCCTCAAGGACTGTATGTGCCTATTTTGCTTATAGCAACAATGCGCACTACAACAATGGTGTAGTGCCCATTGCTGGTGTAGATCTTGATGAACCTCCGTTAGACCCCCCTTGCATTGTTCATTTCCTTTAAGCGTAATAAAGTTAAAATGAAGAGATGAAGGTAGTGTTTACTGAGGTCATTAGCGTCAATCTTTCCTGCACCCTCGTCAGCAGCTGGTAAACAGCGTTTGCAGGCTCGAGCGTTCATCATAACGATAATGGACGAAATAAAACGGTGCTCTTCGTCATTAAAATCGAACTGCTCACGAGTCCATTCACAGTTCTGACAGAATTAATTCCGATGGTGTTCGTTAAATGTTTCCCATAGTATATTCTTTGATTATTGATAATGCTTTCGTCTGAGAACCTTTTTCTCGCTTCTGTTTGCTCTAACGCCATCACAGAAAAATGATGAACCATAAGCCCTGAAACACTGTGGTCTAAAATGTGTACAAATATAAGAGAATCCTACCGTTTAATGTTGGTGTCTTGATGCTAGTAAAGGGCTCTTAATCCATAGAATTCGAACTACTCTTTTCATAGAGATAGCCTTATTAAGCCTCCCCGTTTTTTGTTTTAACCACAATTTTCTGATGTTGCAATGAGACTGGAATAAAAATAAAATTTAAATGCATCAAATATGGTAATACCCTTAAAATATCTAATATTAATAAAGTTTAAAAACTTTTAGTTAAAGGAAAAAATAAGATTCAATTTTATTAGAAATTTTATTTCTAAGCCAGTTTGGAAACTATCCAAAGAATATTTTAACATGCCTTTTATTAAAGAAATATTAATAGACTAGCTATTTGAAATATAATTAGAAAAAGATAAAATTGTAATTTTAAGCTTCAATATATAAACAATACATCTTTAGCCAAAGAAATGTTTACCTCAGCGGCATCAAAAACCCAGAAATTATTAATTCTCATTTTATTCTAAAATACAAATATAAAATAACAAGGCAAAATAACGTGACTAGAATAACATACAAAAAACCCGCACATAGTGACTTAATAAATGGTCCAAGTAGGACCGAAAAGTCGTCGTAAGCTCCCCTCTCCTATGTGCAGGTTATTTGTATATACAAATATTAACATTGGCGGGCCAATAAATGAAAAAAAATTAGTCTTACTTCTTGTTCTCCACGAAAGCAAAAATAAGTCACAACAATTTTTGTTGCACATGTAAAAAAAACTATAGTATAAAATTAATTTGGAAAAGAATCTTATCGCTCCAACAACCCCAGCCACCATCCGTACCATGAGCAGCCGTCTGTCGTACCTTCAGTAAACTTAATCTTTCACACACAACTGAATATATCTTATTCCTTGGGTGCGAATTTCACAATAAAATGTCATAGAAGCGAAACAAACTGAATACTCACTTTAAATTCCTAGAGCAAAACAAAACTGAAAACAAATCGAACACACTTTTTGTCTTTACACGTACTGTTGAGCAGCACACTCCATCAGCAACAAATGTCTCAGAGTAACGAATGGATGGGTGAAGGTTCACGCGAAGATAGGAGCTATACCGCAACTTTAGCAATTATAGTTTTGGTTAACTCTGTTCAACAAGAAGACAGACAGACAGACAGACACACAGACACACAGACACACAGACACACAGACACACACACTACACTACACTATGGTTTAAATAAAGCCAGTAGGTAAATACCATAAAACGTTTTAGAGCCCTCGTTGAGCCTGCAGCAAATTGTTGCTTTATCTGCGTTTTTACTACTGAAGGGAGAAAAAGGGGGAGGGAGAAGAGAGGGAGGGTGAAGGAGAGGGGCAGGATAAAAAAAGGGAGAAGTGGGAGTAGAAGAACACTCGAGGGATTAAAGGTGGGAAAAGAGACGGAAGAGATGGAAGGAGAGAGAGAGAGAGAGAGAGAGAGAGAGACAGACAGACAGACAGACACAGAGAGAGAGAGATGGGCAGAGAATGGATGACAGGGGAGCAAAGAACAGTCTAAAGAGGACCGGAGGAGGGGAAAAAAAGGCCAAGGAAAAGAAAACATCAGAGATGGAAGTAGGAAAGTGTCAATGATTGCTCCAACTTCATCCTGTTCCCTACTTGTATGTTTTATAATAAAAATGCTTTCAAATGAGCTGATGTAGGTAACATCTCTTAGCTTGTCAATAAAG
>NC_091325.1:9794670-9877170 GCF_038502225.1 Cherax quadricarinatus | reverse complement strand
ACAAGAAACTGGCTATAATATTTTAAGTGAAAATATAATGTGAGAGGAAAAGGGATTGGGAGTAAAAAAATAAAGTGACATATAGTGGGGGAAAGAGAGCGTGCATGGAACTGTATTCCTTGAACGAACCTTAGCAAAGAATCATTTAAGATAAGGGTTAACTACGACGAGAGACATAAGGAACACGACCTAAAGAAATCTAAAAGATAGGTGGACCAAGGGCAATATAATCATGATATACAAATTATTCAGATGACTTGGATGAGAGGATGTGGATAGGATGTTTGAAATGTGAGGAATGAGAACTAAGAGGCACACGTGGTTGATAAAGACTTAATAGGAACCACAGGAAAGCATGAAAAATGCGTTTTTTTTTAGTCTCTGGGCAGTAAGTGGAAAAATCTCTCTCCTCAATTTGAGGATAATGTATCATTTGGTTATGGTGTCAGAAATCAGGTAAGCTGATCGATAGTACTAGAAACACTAGACCAAGAGCTATAAATATACCTCTGCAAATAAAACAAGGTGAGTACACACAGTCAGGGAGGCAGTAATAGAGACAAACGATAAGGGAAATAGAGAATAGACCACGCTTAACAAGTATGGTAGGGCTGAGGAATAGGAGTAAGCACACTTAATCAACGCAGTTTTTGGAATACCTAGTTAAAATATACAGTGATGTTCAGTGTATAAATTTCACAAAATATTTTCTCCTTCCATCGTGTACAGTTTTTTCCCTCGTGTAAGCAACTTAAATCCACAAACTTTCCAAGTATTTTTGCTGATGGAAAGCTCAATTTAGGACAAGATGCACGGTTGTCAAGTTTTGGAAGTTAGCTAAAAGTTGGTCTTACCGGCTGGCCCCCCAGCAGCTGTCCACTACCAGCTGTGATGTCTGGGAGCAGCATACGTGGCTTTGTCAGTATAGGTGGATCTTAGTGTGTAGTCCAGGGTATGTGGATTTTTAGCGTGTGATACATTATACATCGGCTTCTATTGGAGTATGTGGATATTAGTGCGTGGTGGAGTGTACGTGGATCGTAGACCGTTATGCAGTATGCGTGGATCGTAGACCGTTATGCAGTATGCGTGGAACTTAGCGTGTGGTTACAGTAAGTGGATATTCGTGTGGTGATAGTAAGTGGATATTAGTCTGATACGTGTGGTAACAATAAGTGGATATTTGGATATTGGTGTTGGCGAATCTTCTTATTAATGCTTATAGTGCTTTGACCAAGATTCATTACCCATAACGCATAGTGGGAGGTGCATTCTATGAGGTAAAATCTCATTGGCATACTGCTGCTTATTTTGTGACTCAGCAATACCTGTCCGTATCCTCACTACAACGTTCTTGCTACAGCATTATCCTCACCACTTACATTTTGATTTGTATAAATGCATAACTATATTATATTAATTTATCTCTATATCTTGGAACTGTCATGTACTCCATAACCCAGGGTGTCTGGGGTAGTGTCAGAGAATAAAAACTCCCTACTCTCGCCAACTTAAGAGGTAGTGGCCCATTTGCTAAATGGGTACCTCATTGTGTATTCCTCTGATGAGTGTAGGGATAAAGGGAGTTAGTCGTAGCTGAAGTTGTTTCTATAAATACCCGGTTCCTTTTCAGGTGTTCAGCTTAATTTTCAAGCCGGGGCTGCAGGAATCCAAGAGAGCGATCGACAAGTGTATGCAAGCACTCCAGTGCCCAAAGTGTTCCCGAGCATCCGGGTTTGTCACTGAGTATGTAAACTAACAACATAGATTTACAGGGTTATTATGGCCTAGTAGTGAAATGTTGTCAAAATGAAAGCAAGTTCCGCATCGTCTCCTTTCTCCACCCAGAAAGACGAATATTTACTTTGTTTTTTTAATTAAATGCTTCCATTTTTATACCACGGCACAGGATTCACTTTTCACTAATTGTACGTGTTCGTGTTCAAATCTGATACCTACTAGTGCGCGAATACTGAATGACCTTCACGGATTGAGCATTTTCCTATGAATGGCGTAATACTAATTTTTTAATAGGGTATACAGATACTTCTTACCAAACTCATGAATTCTTTCAGCAAGTGTGTGTGTGTGTGTGTGTGTGTGTGTGTGTGTGTGTGTGTGTGTGTGTGTGTGTGTGTGTGTGCGTGTGCGTGTGCACGTGAATGTGTGTATGTGTGTGTGCGTGTGCATGTGCGCGCGTGGGAGCGCTAGTGAAGGGCTCTTGATCCAATGAACATGAATTATCCCTTGCGTTCTATGGATTCAACTTGTTTACCTCCCATTCCCTAGGCTCTGTATATCTCCTATGAAGCTAGTGCTTTCCTATAAATTTGTCAGTCATTGCTCACTTTCCTCATTTACTTCTTGCTCGCCAACTCGTCTCAATATTTAGGAAGATGTGATTTAGTGAAAACCGAAAATTCTTCGGCGTTGCAAACCCTAACTTTCGACAATAATTTGATTTTGATTCCCTTGCAGGTCTAGCAGTTTGAATGACCCTGAACACTGATTTTTTCTGACCAAGCCTGACACGAATTTTCAAATATTACTATCAGGGGGGCTAATCTCCGATTCAGATGGACATTACTCGACGGGATTATGCGTCAAAAGTAGGAAAAAATGATGATTAATATGGCGATTTTCAGCAAAGCATTAGAGTCCACAACGTGCCACATGTGCAATTTATGGATATGTTCCAGTGTGTGTGGCAGGCACTGTCATTTTCAGCAAGGCAGTCGGAGCCTGGGTTCTTATGTTGTTATCTGGGTAGCTGACTTATGGAGCCATTTGCTCCAGCTGAAGTGGCAAAAGTGGACACAGCCCTGCCAGAGATATTCGTATTCTGAGAACATTATAGCGGATGATGTGTCAGTCGTATAAACTATGAAGAATGGATCAGTGTGTCGAGGACGGGAGAACTCTTAATAGCGACCAACGCCGAGTAACTTGGTAAGCGTCTGGTAGCATGAATGACCTTGCTCCACCTGGGGATGGGGGCATACAAATCCGAAGCACAGATAGAAAACCTTAATTCATGACAAAGACGGACTGAAGTTATATCCGAAATCTTACATCAGAAAGCATTCTTCTGTTAACTGAGTAGCAATTTTTAGTATGTTAATAAGAGTAATTGGGAGCTGGAATCAATAACAACTGCATATTATTTACTTATTTTTCACATTATAGGTTTGTGCTTGCATATTACCATGAACATGCTGTTCTCGTTATTGATTTTGTTAGGGTAAACTGACCCCTCTCGTCCTTGAATGCTGTGTCCCTATCACTGGAACTGGGGCAAAGTACTCCACCTCTTTAGCCCAGACTTTATAAACAATATCTCTCTGGTCCTAGGGATGCATGCACCACCTCACAGAATTTGGGGCAGAATATATCCCTGGATCTTGAACAGTATAACACACCATGGACTTTGCTTAGTACCGACGCCTAGCCCTGGGGCGGTATTTAACCCTCCCTGGAGGTGAGGCAGTTTACATCCCTGGTCTAGTAGCAGTATACTTCTTCTGGTAAGGTAGCAGCAAACAATTCCTTGGACCTAGGGCGGTATACCCTTTGGACCTCAAGTAGTATACACCCAGGACAAAAGAGCAGTCTCTATCCCGCCTCTTATCTGCAGAACAATAAATCGTAAGATAATTGAAAAACAGAAGACCACTTCTCTCCAAATTACTTCGTGGAGACTCATTCCAGCTGCTGCTCGCCGGTTTTTGTTTTTGTGACGTGATGCAAGTATTGTTGTTGGTGCTGTTATTACACCGTTATTAAAATTTTCGTTGTCGTAGTTCTTTGGTTAATAAACACATTTTTTGTTACCGCTAAGAATGTTGCTGATGGGAATAAACTAAGTAGTAAGAGAACTGAATCTTTAGTCACTAGTAGAACGAAAAATCAGGAAGATCAGACACTGATATACAGGATCCATAACGATATCTACAAGTGGCAAATAAAGACCGCTCGATATGAGAGCATCAAGAACAAATCGCACGGATGAAAGCTGAACACCCAAATGACACTAAACCAATAGTTTTAGCTTGTAAAAAGTAAACTATATATGAAATTTAAAATACAATGAAATGAAGACAAAAAACGGTGAATAAAAGTGAAAACACCGCAGATACTATAATGTAAAATTTCTGTGCGTATTTACAGAAGCGGCTACATTAGACGAAGCAGAAATTAATATTGAAATGGAGAACAATGATATCCAGAGTAGATGCAAATAATCTATTGACATAAAATACAGTGGGCCCTGTCAAGATGATAACTTATATTTGAGAAGAGTCTACGAAACTAATCTAACCTCTAGTATTTTTTTTATCTCCGTACAAGAGTGTAAGCTGGAAGCCAGATGGAAAATTGTATAAATTATACTTTTATTAAAAATTGGTGACAGAAAAGACCCTGTAATATACAAATCTTTGTAACCTGAGATCCCTAAAAAGTTTTTAGAGAATATGAACGTACCATATAAGAAAATTTATTTCTAATAATTAGCATGGAACTTGCATATAAATATTTGCTAAGCTGCTCTAAAAGTCACAGAAGTTAGGCACAAATAAGCGAATGGACAGACTGAATTTATTTTGATTTCTAAATCACTTTCTATAGTTTTTCCATAAAAGATTAAATTGGACACTACAAATTAAAGGCGGGATAAAACCCGAACTATTGTAATGAATGAGGAATTTTCCTTTTGAAAGACATAAAGTGTGCACAGGCAAGGGCAAAGCTGTCCTAATGTAGCAATGTCGCTAGTCAACCCGTCACTTCTCATTTTTAATGTGTCAAAATGTATGCTTGAAATTTAGTCGTACGCATTTTACTGCCAGACATAAGCCACCTTTTTCCTAATTTTGTTATTGTCAGGTAATTATACAGAAAGATAAGGTAATTGTTAACCTAACAAGCTTAACATAACTTGACAGAGAACAGCATATGTTAAAATTTCCTTGAAATTTCAAGCATGTAGAAGCACACGAAGAACAATTCGTGTGTACTTGGCTCACCTAAATGAAAAAAAATAGAATGCTCAAGTGAGATTATAGTGTATCTAATTTGAATTAATCTATGCAAAATTAAAAATAAATATCTTTAAAATCCTTGCAATACTCTGCTAAATTGAACAAATAATGCTAGAAATGGATGATTAAATTCAATACAGAAAATAGCCACTTAATTAAGAGAAGAAAACAGTACAAAGAAATTCTTTAATTACATCTAAAAATAGTCTTTTGGAGAAAAAAGAGGGCCAGGACTGTGAACTGATAAACACTGGGTACAAAAAGGGTAGTAGGAAATACATATTTACTGAAGTGGTTGAATAGGGGAATGGGTTTCAGGAGGAGGCAGTGTGTGCTGAAATCTCATGAAAGCTGAAGACTAGGCTCCTGTATTAACAAATAGGTATTAGCAGTTTCCTTCCTTCCTTATAAACACCAGTCTCTCTTCCTCATACCTGCCTGCCTGCCTTCCTCACACCTGCTTTCTTCGTCACGCCTGCCTTCCTTCCTTCCTCCACGCCTGCTTTCCTCTATCACGTCTGCCCTCCTCCACGCCTACTTTCCTTCATCACGCCTGATTTCCTCCCTCATGCCTGCCTTCCTCTCTCATGCCTGACTTCCTCACGCCTGTCGTCCTTCCTCCCACCTCACCCTCCTGCCTCCCTCCCTAACTCCCTCCCACTCACCTCACCCTCCTCCCTTCCTTCCTCCCTCCCACGTCACCTTCCTCCCTCCTTCTCTCCCTCCCACCCACCATACCTGCTTCTCTCTACCATACCTTCCTCCCTCCCTCCATCTCTCCACCAAAACACAATCTCCTCAATTAGTTTTCTAAAGCAAAACAAAAACAAAAGGAGAAACAGAATCTGTCTTGGCGCAACCAAGACATAATAGAAACTAATGGAAGTGGTGGTGGTGGATGGTGGGTTGCTGATGGTGGTGGTTGATGGTAGTGGTGGTGATGGTAGTGGTGTTGATCATGGTGGTGGTGGTGGTGGTGATGGTAGTGGTGATGGTAGTGGTGTTGATCATGGTGGTGGAGGTGGTGTTGGTGGTAGTAATTGATGGTAGTGGCAGTGTGGGTGGTGGTGGTTGATAGCTGTGATGGTGGTAGTGATGGTGGTGGTAATAGTGGTGGTGATAGTTGTGGTGGTGGTTGATGGCAGTGGTGGTGGTGGTGATGGTTGTAGTGGGTACTGGTCGTTGTGCTGATGGTCGAATGGTGAAGAAAAAGGAAGAGGAAGAGGAGAAGGAGAAGAATTACTGTTGGAATAAAAAGGAAGAAAAATAAGTGAAGGGGAAGGGCGTTAACTGATGAAGTTGCCAGGAAAATGAAAAAAAGAGCAGCAGTTGATACTAGGGAGAAGGGAAAGGTGAAGTAAACGCGGAGTGGTTACCTACCTATAAGAGATTTCATTTGCATATTCAACCTCTTAGGAGATGAGCAATTTGCCGCGCAATGGTCGCCACTTTACCTCCCTTTAAATATCGTTTTTTTCGAAAATGATGTATAGAAAAATAAGAAATATAAAATATCGAACTGTTGTTACTCTTCAAGACTTAATGTTGCATAGAAACATTTTATTTGGACAACATGGTGTCGTAAAGCTCTAGCAGAGGGATTTGTTATCCCCCAAAAAGCTTATTCTGCAATATGCAACTTCATGCAGATATAAGAATCGACAATAAACATGTTCATTTAGTTATTATTTAGATTTTTTTAGGAATTTAAAATAAAAATTAATGTGTTGCTTTCTGCATCTATTAAAATCATGGAAATTTTGTCCTATAGTTTTATAAATTCAACAGTCCCTCCTGCCCTCCCTCCCCATTGCATTTAATACCAATTATGCATAAAATAATATTAAGATTACGTTTAAAAAATAGTTTAATAACAATGTTTAATGAAATATCCATAGTAAAAAGGTATATTTTTAAGATATATTAAAAATATTATTTAATATCACAAATAAAAAATGATATGAAACACTTTGCCAGGGGAAAAAAGGGATTAGTGGGAATAAAGAGGATGGACAAGGGTTACGAAGAGTGTGGAGGGCAGGAAATTGTTGGGAAATAATGCATTTTTCTCGTTTTCATTTATCATTCGACTTTTCCTTATCACATGTTCTATCCTATGTTTTTCCCCTTCCCCTTCTTCCTATTCAATGTGACACCTTTCGCCTTTCCACCACAAATACTCTATCGCTGTCACTATTCCCAACAATTTCCTAAACTCCACTCTTCATAACCCTTGTCCATCCTATTTCCCCCCACTAATAATTTTTTTCCCACCCATACAACACCATCTAGCAGAAATGGCAAATACTACAGAGGTAGTCTAAACTTTTTTTCTATTGTTATAAATCATAATGCATTTTTCATCGCAACAATTAATCATATGGGAAGTGGAGAAAAATCCTTCCTCCGTAAGCCATGCGTGTCATAAGAGACGAATAAAATGCCGGGAGCAAGGGGACAGTAACCCCTTCTGCTGTATGTATTACTAAAAGTTAAAAAAAAACAATATGATAGTGTTTCTTCTTTATCGGGATACTTTGTCCTGGTAAGAAATGGCAAGTGTGTTAAAAAAAAAAACACTAGTTTTTCGAAATAGCAAAATGAAGGAAGGAAAGTGAAGGGAGCAAAGAGGATCTTCTGTTAAACTACGCTGGTCTTATCTTTGTAGAAAGGATTAATGATAGCTCAGCAGTAATTTTGTCCTTATCAGGAAGAAAAAAAACATTTTGCTTCTTCTTTTCTCCTCTTTTTCATGATTTTCCTCTGTATATATGTATATAAAGATATGAAACCTTCCATTTGAGCTAGTCACTCACACTTCTTTAAGTTTAATTCAGAGTACATTTTAAGTGCATTATCTGTTACTGTGTCAAAAACCAACGTCACAACTTTAATAAATTCTTTTAATGGTTTTATGAATTATCTTAATGGTTGTATATTGAATAACACATCAAAACAGACTGTAACATGCTTTTACCAACATTGAATGTATTAATTCATGTGCAGTGTAACACCTGTGTTGATCATTTAGCGCCGAGTTGAGGCACAGTGGCACAGTGTGTCCTAAGATAAGCGCTCATGTGTTGGTAATACTTCGTTCATATTTTAATGTTAATATATTATGTAGAATACTTTTCAATAACACCGCTAGAATATCACAAGGGCAGTGTTGGTGTGTGTGTGTGTGTGTGTGTGTGTACTCACCTAGTTGTGGTTGCGGGGCTCAAGTCACAGCTCCTAGCCCCGCCTCTTCAACTGGCCGCTACCCGGTCACTCTTCCCGCTCCGTGAGCTTTATCATACCTCTTCTTAAAGCTATGTGTGAATCCTGCATCCACTACATCACTACCCAGGCAATTCCACTTCCTGACAACTGTGACTGAAGAAATACTTCCTAACATCCCTGTGGTTCATCTGAGTCTTCAGCTTCCAACTGTGACCCCTTGCTGCTGTGTCTCATCTCTAGAACATCCTGTCTCTGTCCACCTTGTCTATACCTCTCAGTATTTTATATGTCGTTATCATATCCCCCCTAACTCTCCTGTCTTTTAGTGTCGTCAGGTCGATTTCTTTACTTCTCGTAGGACATACCTCTTACCTCCGGGACTAGTCTTGTTGCAAACCTTTGCACTATCTTTAGTTTCCTTACATGCTTGGCTAGGTGAGGGTTCCAAACTGGTGCTGTATATTCCAATATGGGCCTAATGTACACAGTGTATAGGGTCCCGAATGACTCCTTATTTAGATGCCGGAATGCTGTTCTTAGGTTTGCCAGGCGCCCGTATGCTGCAGCAGTTATTTGGTTGATGTGCACCTCAGATGATGTTCCCGGTGTTATACTCACACCAAGATCCTTTTTCTTGAGTGAGGTTTGTAGGCTCTGACCCCCTAGACTGTACTCCGTATGTGGTCTTCTTTGCCCTTCTCTAATCTCTATGACTTTGCACTTGGTGAGGTTGAACTCCAGAAGCCAGTTTCTGTACCAGGCCTGCAGTCTGTTCAGATCCCTCTGTAGATCTGCCTGGTCTTTATCCGATTGAATTCTTCTCATCAACTTCACATCATCTGTAAACAGGGACACTTCGGAGTCTATTCCTTCTGTCATGTCGTTCACAAATACCAGAAACAGCACCAGTCCTAGGACCGGTGTGGCACCCCCCCTCGTTACCGGCACTCACTGACACCTCGCCACGTACCATGACTCGCTCTTGTCTTTCTGGCAGGTAATCCCTGATCCACTGTAGTTCCTTCCATGTTATCCGCGCCTGGCCCTCCAGCTTCCGCACTAATATTGTGTGTGGAACTGTGTCAAACGCCTTCCTACAGTCCATGAAAATGCAATCTACCCACCCCTCTCTTGTCTTACTGTCGTCACCCTGTCATAGAACTCCAGTAGGTTTGTGACGCAGGATTTCCCGTCCCTGAAACCGTGCTGGCTGTCGTTGATAAGCATATTCCTTTCTAGGTGCTCCACTAGTCTTCTCCTGATAATTTACTTCATGACCTTGCATATTAAACACGTCAGTGACACTGGTCTGCAGTTTAATGCTTCGTGTCCGTCACCTTTTTTAAAAACTGGGACTACATTTGCAGTCTTCCATACTTCTGGTAGTCGTCCTGTTTCGGAGAAGTGGAGCAGAATTCTTCCTCCGTAAGCCATGCGTGTCGTACGAGGCGACTAAAATGCCGGAAGCAAAAGGATAGTAACAACATCTCCTGTATATATTGCTGAAAGAGAAGTTCATATATATATATATAATATATATATATATATATATATATATATATATATATATATATATATATATATATATATATATATATAATATCTTCAAATTATGTCCTGGAATTTGTATTGATAAAGCAGTTGGATGGCGAAACGTCTAAAAGATAGAAATCCAGGTGTTGCACATGTGTCTTAATTTCATCTTGTCGGTATTGTATACCATTCTTGTACAAGGATGCTTTTATTATTCTAGTCAGTATTATGTAGCCAATGCACATCTAGTTAATATAACTTTATTATACTAGCCAGTTAAATATAACTAGTATATTTCTTGTTAGTATTGCATTGTTAATTAACACAATAAGATGCTTCTGTTCTTATGCTCTTTATAATGGAAATGTTGGGAATTAAACCTGCCCAGAAATGGTCAGTAAGCGTACTTCAATGCTGTGTTTCTTAGAATTGAGAAATCTAGATATTTATTACAACTCAAAATGTCACTGATAACAAAGAAACACTTCGCAGATTATAAAGAAATATGCAACCGGATGGGTTGTTTTGATTGCTAGTAACGGAACAAATGTCGTTCTATTATTGTTTAAGAATAAACTGGTCAGCTCTGCGATGTTTGACCCCTGTAGGTTTAGTGCTTCTTCTTGATTATAATAATGTAATAATTATCAGGTTAACTAGTGATAGGTTTAACATTCTACTTACAAAAAGAGTTGGGTAGAACACCGTCTCGTAGTGTACCCTAGGATGTTGGTGCCCTATCTGACATATAGCAGAAACACGAGGAGAAAATTCTATTTAATACTTTAGCTCTCAATGTTTAAGTGTTTTGCTGGTTGAAACAGCAGGGACGGGGAGAGACAGACAGAGAGAGAGAGAGAGAGAGAGAGAGAGAGAGAGAGAGAGATGGAGGGAGAGGGAGGGAGGGATAGATTCTTCTTGCTCCTGTATAATAGACATAATTGAAACTAACCAAGACAATGAGAAAAGCAACATTACTGCCAGAACAAATGAGTGGAGTCTCGGAAAGACATTTATTTGTGGCTACACTGATTTCTCTCTTCTCTCACTTTCCTTCTTTACAGTTCTCTCTCTCTCTCTCTCTCTCTCTCTCTCTCTGTGGTTCCATATGCCTCGGATAATGTATATACACAGAGAAGCAGGATACTCAGCTATGGAATACACTCCACCGGGACCATTAATCCGTTACCAGACTACAACTTAACTTAAAAGCAAAAGCGCGGTTATAACTTATTGACAGGAACCCGACTAACGATATATCATGACCAGGATTTCTCCAACTTATATGAAATATATTCCCACTCTTTGGTGAAAGGGTATGTTTAAGACATAAACCTCCAAATATATAAGAGAATTTAATTTTTGCCGCGAGAGCTTGAGATGCTTAGGTTATATGGTGTGTGTGTGTGTGCTGAGTCTGAGTTCCTAGGCTATATTTATTCTCTCATCTAGCAATTTTTAATTATATAAATTAATACTTTACAATTCATGTCTGTGTGGATCGTCTTGTATTCCGGAGTCATCTTTGGTGTGCATTTTTCTCACTCTTTTGTGTCTTTCAAAATCATTATATTGGAGTCTATATCCACCTGGAAAGCATCTTACATATACCAGGTATAATATGAGATAAGAGATTGATGTTTTATGTTAGTGCCTTTCCTGCCATGCTATTATTCCTTTATTCACGTTATTGCTAAAAATATGAACATGGGAGCATGGGAACACTGCAGGTAGACGACCATAACGTTTTTTACACAAATAACCCGCACATAAAAGAGAGAAGCTTACGACGACGTTTCGGTCCGACTTGGACTTTGTCAATGGTCCAAGTCAGACCGAAACGTCGTCGTAAGCTTCTCTCTTTTATGTGCGGGTTATTTGGGTATTGTTCGAGTCACGGTATTGTGCCTTTTTGTTATTTATAACGTTTTTTCATATTTAACAGCCTTTATCAATCAACTGTAATATATCCAATTTGCTAGTGAACTTATATTTCCTCTGGTACTTACACATTTTTTCATAGATTGTGTATGTTGACTGTAAACCCGATGAGGCTCATCAGTGCCCCCTTTGAATGGTCATTTAACACTGGTCCCAATTTTGATTTCTTCCAGTATTGCCTCGGCCCATAAAATAATTTCTTTAAAGCAATGTTCAGTAATTATTTTATAAGTCATTTATTTGGTTCTTAGCTAATGTTTTATTGAAGTGACTTCGAATTACATCTATTATATATTAAAGGGTTGCAACTTAGGTGATAACAAGTGATAATTTTTCGAAGCTAAAGAATGAATGTGCTCTCAGTAAATGGGAATAATGCTGGTTATCTTCTACAGCTCTGACAGGATTCTAAATGTAAATAAATGTTTTATTGGAATGTGTCCAAGGAGAGCCAATTTGCATACCCACACCCGTACCCCGAGACCACCATGGTAAATATGTACTGAAACAAATTTTGTTTTTTACCTAACCCATCGCCACAAATCACAATTTACTCAATACCCGGGCTCACTCGGGATTCAGGGTAAGGATTAATTCATGTGCTCTTCGCGCCTGTCAATACAAAATGAGATTTTACACTTTTGTGCGAATTTATCCTCTGTCTCCCATCACTTGCCTGCTAGGCACTCCATCATCTCGTGCACTGTGTTTTTCCAACCATTTCATTTTCTGCTGAACTGCATTCAGGATATCGCTCACCTTTATGTGGTCTCATCGCCAGTAACTTTATTTGTTCATCTTCCCATCCTTGTGTGTTCCTTCACAGTTGTATATCCATCAGGTAGCCAAAATTCAGAACTTAGCTGTCATTGGCATGCAGCAAGGTACATTGGTTTACGTCTTCCATATCTGATATGTTAAGGGAAAAGAACAGTCCTGGATTCCAAATAATAGTAACTCTTTCTCTGCTGGAACGAAATCTTCGATGCTACTTAATTCTTAGTGAATACCTTGACGGCATTCAAATTTCATTGCCTGATGTACAAAGCCCATCCTTTGTGACGTAATGTAAAAGGAGAACGGCTGTCTTTTGCAGGGTTGCAACACACTATTCAGGTTCCCAGTTTTGTTTAATACAAAAATACTCTCGTGATAAGATGAAATAACAATTTCATGTTTGAGAAACAGATTTAATCAATCTCTGAATCCGTGATATTTATTCACTGTGAACCCGTTTCACTCCAGGTGCTTCGCTACTCTTTGTACTTTTCCATTAATTTAAACAGTGTATATATATATTTATATATATATTATATATATATATATATATATTATATATTATATATATATATATATAGTGTGTGTGTGTGTGTGATGTACTAAACATCGAAGGTACGTACAGTGTACGTCCCCATTGCTTGAATGATGGAATTACACTCACCGTTTTCCATCTTTTTCTCACTACAATGTTTACACTAGTTGGTTTTCACTAGAGATTTGCAATGCTCGTCCTTTTAGAATCCATGGTTAAACGTATTTTTTTCACTTTTTTTTTTGTTGTGTCCTACTTAGTATCCTTTACACTTAATTCCCAGTTGTGTGTATTAAATCCAGTCGCCAAAAGTGCATTCATTTTGTTACGATAAAGAGAGCTTCAGTTTTCTTAAGCCATCTCTAACTTTACTCGCCAACTTCTTGTCCTGTTCATTGTATATTTTTTATTATCATTTCTTTCCTGTTGCTTTTTAGCGATTTTATTTTAAAACATTTCCAGGCTTAGTAATATTCCTCTCATACCGTTCATATTTTACCGTTTCCAGATCAGTAATTTTTTGAGGTCCAAATAAAAGCTTTTTTTTTTATGCTTTATAACTATCAAAACGAATCTAGTTTGATTATCAAATGCTCTCCTAATTAAAACTCACTTGATTCCACGGTAGATAATATTTTTAAGTGTGTGTGTGTACTCACCTATTTGTACTCACCTATTTGTGGTTGCAGGGGTCGAGTCTTAGCTCCTGGCCCCGCCTCTTCACCGGTTGCTACTGGGTTGCTACTTGTGTGTGTGTTTACTCGCCTATTTTTGGTTGCAGGAGTCGAGTCGCAGCTCCTGGACCCGCCTCTTCGCTGGTCGCTACTAGGTCCACTCTTTCCCTGCTCCATGAGCTTCATCGTACCTCTTCTTAAATCTTTGTATGGATCTTGCCTCCACTACATCTGAGTTTTCAACTTCCAGTTCTGACCACTTTTTACTGACTTCCATCCCTAAAACATTCTGTTCCTATCCTTGCCAATTCCTCTCAGTACTTTATATGTCGTTATCATGTCCCCCCTCTCCACCAGTGTCGTCAGGTTGAGGTCCCCTTAACCTCTCCGGGACTAGTCTTGCACTTTCTCTAGGACGTAATCTTTATAATTAAAATCTATCAGTATATTATTTTAAATGAAATAAAAAAAAAAATTCTTGACATGTTTGACCAGGTCTGGGTTCCAGACTGGTGTTGCATATTCCAGTAAGGGCCTGACATACACGGTGAACAGTCTTGAATGACTACTTGTATATCGAAATGCTATTTTTAGGTTAAATGGTCCATATACGCCTCTCTGGATGTGTTCGATATGGTAATCACCCCAAGATCCCTTTCCTTGAGTGAGGCTTGTAGCCTTTGGCTCCCAAGCTTGTACTCCGTCTGCGGTCTCCTTTAACATTTCTCAATCTTCAGGACTTGCTGGACTAGGCTTGCAGCCTGTCCATTTCTCTTGTAGTCCTACCTGTTCCTCATCCATTTGAATTCTTCGTATTAGCTTCACATTGTCTGCAAACAGGGACACCACTGAATCATTCATTCAGTCATGTCATTCACACATATACCAGAAACAGCACCGGTTCTAGGACTGAGCCTTGAGGAACCCCGCTCGTCACAAGGGCCCACTCTGACACCTTGTCAGGTATCAACACTGTTTCCTTCCTGTCAAGTATTCTCTAATCATTGCAGTATCTTTCCTAATCTCTCTTCTTACTTCTGTCACCTTGTCGTAATACTCCAGTAGGTTTGTGACACAGAATTTCCCTTTCCTCAAACCGTGCTGGTTATAGTGTATAACCTCATTCCTTTCCATATGATCCACCACTCTTCTGATAAGCTTCTCCATAACTTTGCATACTATACAAGTCAGTGACACTGGTCTATAGTTTAGTGCTGTCTGTCTCCTTTCTTATTAAAAAATGAGATTACATTTTATGTCTTCCACTCCTCGGGTAGCTACCCTGTTTCGATATATGTAATGAAAATTGTTTTTATGGGTACACACAGTACCTCTGCTCCCTCTCTCAGGATCCATTGAGAGATACAGTCCGCTTCTACTACTTTACAGATATTTAGTTCACTTATCTGTCTCTACACCTCCTCCTTGGTTGTATGTAATGTGCATAGTACTTGGAGTGCCCCGCTGTTCTGTTTGCTGGAATCCTTTGTCTCTACTGAAAATACTTCCATAAATCTCATGTTGAGCTTTTCACATACCTCTTGATCGTTTCTTGTGACCTCCCCTCCTTCCTTCCTTAGCCTGATTACCTGTTGCTTGACTGTTGTGTTTTCCTTCTGATGTGGCTGTGCAACAGCTTTGGGCCATATCTGGCTTTGGAAACTATGTCATTCTCGTATTGGCGCTGGGCCTCCCTCCTTATCTCTGCATATTCGTTTCTGGCGCTTAGACTAATCTCCTTATTTTCCTGGGTCTTTCGTCCTCATACTTATTCCATTTTCTAGCTCAGTTTTGGTCTCTCTACACCTTCGGGTAAACCAGGGGCTTGTTATGATCTTCCCCATTGTCTCTGTTGTCCTTGGATACGAACACCTCGTCTGTCTCCTAATATTTTGCGGTCACATATTCCATCATTTCATTTAGTGATTTTTCCACCAGTTCTCTTTCCCACTGTTCCTCATGCAACCCTTGTGGTTTAGCGCTTCTTTTTGGTATTAATAACAATGTTCCTCAGGCAGGAAATTTCTCATGCCTTATGTAATTTGGCTTCCCCCATCCTACTAGCGCAGATGTAATATACATAGGCTATGCAAAAGCCTTTGACAAGTGTGACCATGGTGAAATAGTGCACAAAATGCCTGACAAAGGAATAACAGGAAAAGTTGGTAGATGGATCTATAATTTCCTAACGAATAGAGCACAAAGAGTAGTAGTCAACAGAGTAAAGTCTGAGGCGGCTACGGTGACAAGCTCTGTTCCACAAAGCACAGTACTGGCTCCCATCTTCTTCCTCATCCTCATATCGGACATAAACAGGGATATAAGCCACAGCGCCACCCAAATTTACATGATAGTGTCCTCCATTGAAGACATTGCAAAACTCCAGGCAGACATCAACCAAATCTTTAAATGGGCTGCAGAAAACAATATGAAGTTCAATGATGAGAAATTTCAATACTCCGATATGGAAAACGTGAGGAAATTAAAACTTTATCGGAGTATAAAACAAATTCCAACTAATGTTAAAGACCTGGAGTGATCATGTCAGAGGATTTCACCTTCAAGGACCATAACATTGTATCAGTCGCATCTACTAGAGAAATGACAGGATGGATAATGAGAACCTTCAAAACCAGGGATGCCAAGCCCATGATGACACTATTCAGGTCGCTTGTTCTATCTTGGCTGGAATATTGCTGACCTAGAAAATATACAGAGAACCTTTATGGCACACGGATGGCGAAACGCCTACAATAAAGATACCCAGATGTTACACATGTCTTAATTTCATCTTGTCGGTATTGTATACCATTCTTGTACAACTTGTCAAACACAGCAACATCATGGAATCTTGATTCTGAGGACATGTACATAACCTTCACGGCTACGACAACTACTATTACAACTAACCCATCTCTTTGGGTAGGACCTATTTCCACTGGGGAATCCCGCCTACCTGTGACTATGCCCTCGTCTGCTACACGTCCCCTTTCCACCTGACGTTAGTATATAAGCACTAGGCTCCTTGCCTCTGCTCCAGAACATCCACGATTACGGTTCTCTTTGCACCAACTCCAAGGCTGAGGGACTGATTGCCTCATCTTCTGTATATAGGTCTACTGTCTTCAAATTATGTCCTGGAATTTGTATTGATAAAGACACTGGATGGCGAAAAGTCTACAATAAAGATACCCAGATGTTGCACATGTGTCTTAATTTCAACCTTGTCTCTCTTTCTTGCCCCTTGTGTCGTTGTATCCTCTCTCTGTTCCTGTCAGTCTATTCACATAGTTTGGCGATCTAGGTACTCACTGGTATTTTGTGGGTGTGTATTTGCATGTGTATGTGTATGGTGAATTTGCGTGTGGTGTCCTTACGTATGTGTGCATGCGCGCGTGTCCCTTGTATGATAGTGTTAAAATATCGAGTGAATAAAGTGATTGGTGTGATGGTAATCACGCGAGTGGAAGGGGTGTTGTGGTTAAGTGGCTACAATCAGGGTAACTAGGTTAACTAGGAGGCAATGTTGTAGTGATGGTAGTCAATATGGTTGTACAGTATTGGTGGTAGTCAGGGTAGTGGCTGAGGGAGTGTTATGATGGTGACAGTACTCAGGGTGTTTCCTGAGTGTCTAGATGGTAATGACAGTCAGTTTGGTGTCTGAGGGTAGTGTTGTGGTAGTAGGAGAGAGGGTGTTAGGCTAATTCATAACGAAAACTTCATAAGCGATTTTTGAATTATGTGAATGCTTTTCCAGTAGCCAATACACCTATCACACTTGTCACCTCTTTCTCTCTCTCTCTCTCTCTCTCTCTCTCTCTCTCTCTCTCTCTCTCTCTGTCCCTCTCCCTCTCCCTCACCTTGTCAGCCACCCAGTATCGAGCTCGACATAAAAGACGGTAGCGGCAAAGTAGGTAAATAAAATTGCAAATAGGTTGTCAAGAAATGTTATAGAAATGTCTGACGACAATATAAAGTTTTATACAGGTACGGGATGGAAAAACGCATTCTGGGGTGGTCGGAAAGAGAGAGAGAGAGAGAGAGAAGATTGGGAGAGGTATTACATAGAAGAATATGGGACGATAGTCTCCCTACCTAGATTTGTCAAGTGCTTGAAGGCAAGACTCACGAAATCGGTAGGTGCAGTAGAAGGCTTTCTGCTAACTCCGAGTCACATTATCAGTTCGAAATTACGAGGGTAGACTTGCCCTGTTGCACTGAAAAGCAAGCATGGGCATTTGATGGCATAAAATTCTGTTACAAATACTGCTACTAAAATGGTGGTCAGCAGGTGATCGAAGGAAGTTTGAGGTAGTTTGTGTATCAGTGGAAATAGCTGGTTTCAGCACTATAGTGTTCTACTGTCACCAATGCTATGTCTTTGATGATCCATTGCCAGCCATTTATCCTAAATTAGCTACAGAGTGAACGTCAGTGTTCCATTTTTAATAGTCACCAGCCCCGACACTGCGTTTGCTCAGTTATTTCATTTTTTCTGTTCATTTTCTCTGTTCGACATTTAATCTACCTGAAAGTGTTGACCCACTTGGTTTTTAAATTACTGAAGTGTTTTACAGCTTAGACGGAAGTTTGTTACTGTTTCATAATTCTGGTAAGCCAGCTGTTGCTTATCAGCTAGTTCCTGATTAAGAGAGAGACTTTTGGTTTCTGATGAGTAAACTGCCATCTCCGAAAATATTTACCAACAAAAATGTTGAACTCCTTGCCTCTGAATCTGATGCTAGTATATCGCTTTAAATCCCCTCAGGAAAGGAGGGGATAGTGCCTTGATTCCACTGAAGGGCAGCTGATCCCGACCATTGGAGTAACCATTCCCCTTCCATGAGTCTGACCTGGTTAGCTTCTGTTCCTCAAGTGCTGAATAACTCCAATATGGAATGGATGAACCTTTTTGTCCGGCCTTGGATGAGTAAAGTGATAAAGCAATATTTAATAATGAAAGTATGAAGAATGTGTACTACTGGTACTGTGCCTCTTGTCACTAGTTACTGGGACAGGAGATAATATGCCACCGTAGTTTATTATACTGAGCTGATTCACAGCTATGAGAAATCAAGAGATAAACTTATGCCAATGCAAGAAACTGTTATCTTGGGTCGACTGATCACTCAGCACTCTTTCAAAATTCAGCCCGACCCCTGTTCTTGGCTCAGTTCCTCGCATCCTGGTCTTGGCTCCTGACCCTCTTAGCTAGGGTCCCGTCTCCTGTTTTCATTTTTACCCTCCCCTCTCATCCCCACCAATGTCTATATTTTACCCTCGCCTATCTTCCCCACCCTTTCCTTAAAGTGGGGTTGCTAAAACATTGAATACATCATAAAAAAAAATTCTATGAATCTAATAAAAATGATCATAATCTACTTCAAATAGTTGTATTATGTCAAATTTATTTAGTACTTTAAAGAATTCCATTATGTTAAATTTATTTAAATTTATTTAGTACCTTAAAGAATTGAGAGAGATCTCGTTATCTCCGTTCCTATGTGAGAATAGATTGTTTCAATCCTCCTTAATTTTATTTATTTTTTTTAAGAAATATAAACGTTTTCCTGCTTCTTTTTACGATCTAATTGACCATCTTTACCCTCTAACGATAAGCAAATTGCTGATCAATGCCTGAAGTTTGTCTGGTCAACTATAAACATTAAATTTAGTAGTTAAATTTTCAAGTGTTCGTTATCGAAGGTCTTCTGGAAGTTGAGGTACAATACATCTGTAGATTTGTTGTCCCCATATGTTTAAATGTTCTTAGAGAATTAACGATATTTTATTTATACATCTATGGTGACTTTTGGTCAATAAGTTAAAGTTAAAATTATATGTCCTCAATTATTGATCTCAGTTAGGTTCTCACAACTGACGTCAAGCTACTTGGAAGGTAGTTGAGAGTATATGACCTACCTTATTTCTTGAATATTAGAGTATCATTAATGAGAGAGAGTGAGAGAGAGAGGAAGGAGGGGGAGGGAGAGATGATGAATTTAAAATTAATTGAAACTTTTTATTAGTCTGCAGAGCAACGTCACACCAGGACACATTTGTTTATGTTCCAACCAAAATAAATTTTGCTAAAGAAAAGGGTTTGTAAAGAAGGCTCGAGCAAGTACCAATACTACAGGTTCAATAAGAAAAATGAACATTAAAATGGTATAAAATACCGACAGGTTGTTAGGTAAGACACATATGCAACAGTTAGGTATCTTTATTATGAAACGTTTCGCCTACACAGTAGGCTTCTTCAACTTTTCTGTACTCGACTGAAGAAGCCTACTGTGTAGGCGAAACGTTTCATAATAAAGATACCTAACTGTTGCATATGTGTCTTACCTAACAAGAAAAATGAAAGCGGAACAATAAAAAACTAATTGTAATTGCCATAAAACCTGCCAATAAGAAAATAGTACATAATATTTCTAATATATATGGTAAATATGTAGCCAACAGTTGTAAAATAATAGGAAATTCGCCCATGACATACCTAGTGTATATGAAAGGCTTCTCCCCCCAAAAATATATCGAACATACGTTAGACAGAAAAAACACACTAATAATACGTTTAATTCTAATGAAAAAATCTGCAGTTTCCCAGTACGTTAAGAACTATATCTTATTACATTAAGCTGATGGCTTCTTCCAGCTCTTCTACAGTTACACAGAAGGCAAAATGACTGAGGAAGTTTTAGCGTATAACGTGACTAAATATCATCTTACAAGTTCGATAGAAACACGATATTACTTCTTTGACATGAGGTTCCTTTCACTTGTCCCAGACTGTGGTCTACATAGTTCAGGTGAGATGCTTTAACTCATTTAACCTGCATCGGCTTGAACTTAATTACACAGGTTTCATCTTATTTTAAATTTTTGTCAAATTAGAATTGCCTTGTTCTCACACGTGATAGTGGCTACATAGCGATAATTTACCTTTGAATTTTCCCTGTTTTTTTGTTCTTTTTGTATTACCTCTTGCTCTGATGAGAATGTGAAAGACCTTGAAATGGTATAAAACCCTTGCTTGTGACCGCTGGTAGATGAAAAGAGAATGAAGCTGGTGATCTTGGGACCAGACGTGACCAATGGGCACTCATAATAATTATTGCTGAATCAGGACAATGAGAGAGAGAGAGAGAGAGAGAGAGAGAGAGAGAGAGAGAGAGAGAGAGAAAAAGAGAGATAGACGCACATGTCCCTGACTGCCCCTTCTTGAGCTACGACCAATCTGGTGCCTAACCCGTAATTAATGGGGTCCAGGGACAGAAGGAGAGGTAATTATGGGAGAGTGACTGTCCAGCCACAGCGGGGTAGAGAGAGAGTGAGTATATGAGAAATGAGGGAGAGACGACAAGAGTGTGAAAATCGTAATAGAGTTCCCAAAATACCAGAGCAAGTCCTTTAAAGCATCTTGGGACTAAAAAAAAAAAAAAAAAAAAAAAAAAAGATACTCGTAACGAATGGACAGGCATTGCTAAACTCAGAACGACGCACAAAATTCGTGTCAAAAACAATACATTTGACAGTTGACCTTTCGTGATACTTTTTTACTGCACATGTTTATTAAGGGAACACCAACTTTTCTCATTTTATTAAGTGAAATTTTGTATTTATAACCTGGTATTAAATAAAAATGTGAATAAAATTTCTTCAGTAATACAAAGGAATCAACATGGAGAAAAGCTTGTGTGTAATAGTCTTTCAACTTATTTTCAAAAGGTTGTCGAGAGAGTTTTGAATACAATTTATCACATCTTCTGCATGAAACATAAATGCAACCTGCTTGCACTTTTGGAGATTTTTATTCAGTAGTATTAATTTTGTATTTTTCTAGGAAGGATCGTCGTAATAAAACAGTCTCAAGGAAGAAAACCGAGATTTTCATTGTAAGACAAAACTTAGTTTGTATTCCATTTCGAGTTGGGTTCTTTAAAATGTTTTCTATTGTTCATATAAGGATTTGCAACTGAATGTGTATGAGTATTAAAAGATGGACGCAGTGTAATGTTTTCTAACTTCACCATTACTAAACTCGGGATTTTGTATGCTAAATCCTCTTGAATACAAGGATGAAAAAACTTCGTATAATTCCGTATATTATTAGAGCAACAGTATAGTATAAATAGAAATGCATATTAGGATTTTCTTAAAACAAGATTGAGGAACCAGCAGTACCGATGGGCATGACTAAAAATAAAAGGGCATAGCTCTTCCTAGCTCACTCTTAAAAGAAAATTAGGCGAGAGGAAGCCAGAAGGACACGGGTCTCCATGAAAGACAATGACACAGAGCAGCATTTTGCTTAAGCTTTGTATGTTACGGCGACTCTGGAAAAAAGTCTCCATTGCGGTCCCGGAACTTGAATGGTAATAAAAGAGTACACATTTTTATATAAAAGTTCCTAGGAATACTGATCTTGACCTTCTATATGATGGTTAAGAATAAGTTGGGGTGTGAGGGATAGTTGAATAGTGGGAATACTTTCATGAAAAAAATGAATCTTAGTAAAACACGGTAAATATACGACTTTTATAATAGAAATCAATTTTTTGTTTTACCTCTGGACTTAACTTTGAATATGAAATGTTAAATAGGTTAGGTAAGGATAGCTTAGATTGGAAACGGTAAACATAGTTAATTAGTAATTTCTTCATTTGTATGGGAAAATGATATGAAGGACATATATATATATATATATATATATATATATATATATATATATATATATATATATATATAATATATATCAATAGCAACACTGCGACTAGCCGAGGATTAGAACCCATGTAGTCTTGGCCCTGCCTCGTGGTGAGCTAAAATCACATGACTCCTTAACCCACTGAACCACACAATCCTACAAGAACCAAGCACCCAGCCAAGCTAGGTGTGAATCACCCAGCCTAGTTGGGCGAATCCTATTAGAGCCAGCCAGCCAAGCGGTTAGCGCACTGGCTTTGGAGTTAGGACTTCCCTATCATGGCTGCGAAACCCACCCGTTCTGTGATCAGTTAATAAAGATCAGCTAAAGGTCTTTTCGTATTACGAGAATCCAATTACTAGATGATAGCCCAAAGTTGTATTATTTTAATAGCATCAGTAGGCAGCTTTCACCAGGCCTAGTAAGTACGAGAGGTCACCCAGCCAAAAAACCTAGTAATTCATAAAAAAAAAAATATCCTTTCCCATGGATATCTTTGATTTTAATTTACCTAAGGTTATGCTGTATTTGTTTCCGTTTATTTCACTGACAACCTACTTCCCCCAAAAATGTTATGTGATTACTGAAACTTCGGCTTCATCAGAGAAATGTGCTCGAAAGGACAGTTTTGACGTCAATCCTTCTATTATCGAAGGATCTTTCCAGGAAGTAATCGGATAATTGCTTTTATGATGGAAGAGAGCAGGAGCACTCTGGGCTGAACAATACTTGTCTGTATTTTTCCAGGTAAGTGTGTTGCTGTTTTAATGGCTACATTTTGGTCTTTACTTTGTGGTCTCTTTGTGAATCTAATTTTGTACTGTTTCTGGGTTAACCTTTGGTGCTCTTGTGGCCCCTTTTGTGATCCTTTCGTAAATCTCTTTTGGTCCCTTGTCACCAGCAGAGAATAAACTTGGCCTTCTGGCGCCACTACCAAAATTTCGTTTCCTAAGAGTCTCTTCTTCAATGGTCCAAGAGACAGCTTCTTTTCATTTCGGATAAGCGATGTGCTATAAATACTACTGAAACAGTACTGATTTAGTGAAGTTATTCGTGTCTAATATACAGCATTAAGTTTTCAGGTTAATTAATATTGTACATTAACGGAGGTAATCAGTGTCGATCCAAGGAAAATGAGAGCAGCTCCTATTCCTTGGCTCAAGAGCCCCTCGTAGCCACCCTGGCGCCTTCCTCGAAATATTAACTTTGCATAGATTTTCCTACATCGTACAATACAGGAGTGGGCACATGGCATATTCATAGACTGTGTACAGATTTCCAGTACCGCAGCTCACCGGAAACTCGTTCACAAAATGGTGATAGATTTTATATTTATGGGGATGCGCTAATACCTTAGGGGTTAGGCAGCTTCTAGGACATGCAGGCTAGTCAGTTTGATCAAAAGCCTTTTGACAATATTAAGGCACTTTCCTTGAAGATAAAGCCGACTTGCATGGTGTTAAGGAGTACCCATTTCAAGGCTGTCCTCCCGGGCCGTCTCTACCACCAATAATTGTTTAGTCTGCGGGATTGACTTCCAAATCCTTAGTGACTGGGCTTTACCAAAACGCAATCAATCCTGATGAGATTATTTCCCTTCAGTCTGACGTCATAATCGAGTCAAAACCGCCAGAGTAATTCGCACTAACGTTGTTATTCTCTTACCTTCTAATGGCCGCCTACCGACCTGTTCGCTGAGGTTGGCTAGTGGCCGGTTGGTCAGTGTGTCAGTGGGGTGGGCGTAGCAGTGGGAGGGCGTGCTTAGGGGTGAGATCAGTGTGTCAGTGTATATGCAATTATGCAATTACATAATAGTGATCACTTAGTTGAGTTTTTGGGCTCTCAACATTAAGTTGGTTGACGTGATCTTGAACTGCCTTTCTTCAGAGTTCTACCTGTGAGCAGAAATTCTGTTTAGCATTTAGCAGGAGGAAGATTAAACGTGCAACATTCTTTACGAGTCATGACTCCTACGAGGCTTAGCGCTTCATTCAGATATAGATTGTTTCAGCTGTATTTAATGACTAGTGTCCCCCCACCAAATGGGGACACTACATATAAAATGAGGGACAGGACAGCATAAAATCATTCAATTCTAGTTTATTCCTACTTTATTCTAGTTTCTTTCTTCAATGATATGCTTTGATGGTAGTGACTAAAGGTTCCTGATGTAAGGAACTGAAGCTGTCCTCGTCTTTGGAAAGTTCTAATTGCTTCTCATTCAGCAAGCGCTGCATGATTTTAACAGTTATAGTTCTCCACAGTGCATGTAATCATGTTGTTTAGGTCCCCGGGTGATCCGAGAAAGTCGTCCCTGTCACATAAACCCATCTTCATGTACCTAAGTGTACCCAGCAGACTAGAGCTGTGCTGCCCTAAATTTCCAATGCACCAAAAAACAAAAGTATATCACACACACACACATTATATATATATATATATATATATATATATATATATATATATATATATATATATATATATATATATATATTTATATATATAGTGTGTTCGTTTTGTGCGTGTGTGTGTGTGTGTGTGTGTGCGCGCGCGCGCCTGTGTCTGTCTTTGTCTATACCTGGAGAGGGTGATGGGGTCAACGCCTCCGCTGCCCGGTCTGTGACCAGGTGGATCAGGGCCTGATTAACCTGGCTGTTACTGCTGGCCTAATGTAAACTGACGTACGAACAACAGCCCGGCTGGTCAGGAACTGACTTTAGGTGCCTGTCCAACGTCTCCGTGAAGACAGCCAGAGGTTTATTGGTAATTCTCCGTATGTATGTTAAGAGGCAATTGAACAGTCTTGGGCCCCGGCACTTATTGTGTTGTCTCTTAGCATGCTGGTGGCTCCCCTGCTCTTCACCGGGGGATGTTGCATCGCCTATCGAGTCTTTTACTATCGTAGGGAGTGATTTTCGTGTGCAAGTTTTGAACAAATTCCTCTAAAAAAATTTCCAAGTGTATATTATCATGCATCTTTATCGCTTGTGTTCAAGGAAATACAAGTCAAGAAACTTCAACCGTTCCCAGTAATTTAGGCGTTTTATCGTACTTATGTGTGACTTGAAGGATCTCTGTACATCCTCCATGTCAGCAGCTTCACCTGCTTTGAAAGGCGCCGTTAGTGTTCATCCATGTGTGTATGAATGCGTGTTTGTCCATACGTATTTTTGCTAACTCCCAACTGTAATTGGGGTGTGTTCGTATGTATGTGTGCATGAAGGATGGTAGGTTTAAACATACATTTAAAAAAAATACTATGATCGATATAAAAGCGAAAGCTTATTGCACAATGGATAATAAATAACCAGGAAGGTTAACTATTAAGTAATACAATTTATTTGAAATGATAATGTCATTACTTGGCCTGTTTTATTTACTGGTTGTCAAAGACACTTGTCGATAGTGTGTGTGTGTATGATTAACTCTCATAGTCGTGAAGTAGTGATAGTTGATATTTTTAAGCATACATGTAATATTAATATTTTAAAAAGTATCTGCTGGTATAGGGCCCGGGTTCGATTCCCGGTGAAGGGATGAAAACATAGGACGTGTTTTCTTACACCGGTTGTCTAAGTTCACCCATCAGAAAAATGGGTACCTGGGTGTTAGTATTATTATTATTATTATTATTCAAACAGAAAAACAGAAAAATACAGAAAGCTCTGACTGGTTAGTTTAAAACAAGAAATATCACAGTGTAGGTTACTCCATCCTGCCTAACATAAATCGATCAACCAATTTGCATCTGTCCCCGTCGAAACCCCTGGTAAAAGTTTTTCTTTATTTTGCATTTTTATACCTTTATCTGCTGGCATTAAACCTGGACATCCTTGGTGAGCACACGAAGTGCTCACCAAGGATGACTTGTTGAGGATTTTAGCTAGTGGTTTACGCAGTGCACCCTCTTTCAGAACCACATGAGAGAGATTATCTGGTTCCTTTGTCTTTGTGGTATCCAGCTCACTCAGTGGTTTCCTCCCCTCTGTGAGCGTGCGTGGGTGTGAAGGACGCAAGTTTCTAAGTTATTAATTGCCGAAGCAGTTTTTAACGAACTTCCTCTGCTGTTTCTGGAGCATCATCCTCGAAGTTAAGATTTGCTGGTTTGCAACTTTTGCCTCTGTTTGCCTGTGTCTTTATATTATTTTCTGTTTTTTGACATGTTACAATAATTTTTTTTCACTCACTAAAGGACAACAATTCAATTGTTCGCGATTAAAAGCACAGGCTGATATTTACACATGAGAGCACATGCTGTCTAAATAAATTACACTTGTAGAGCAGAATAAATGGCATTGTGTGCCACTAAATTATTTATACATTAGCTAAGTCATTGTTCGCGTGCTGCTGGGCGGTACAGAGCACGAAAAAAAAATCTATGAATTCTGTTTTAAGTACTATGAATTCCTTTAAGAGAGACAAAATAGGACCATAGTTAAGTATCGACAACTTTTAATCTTAATCATAAAAGGCACCCACCAAGAAATCTTCGGCGCTAAATCACAATATTCGCATCCAAAATATAACTTATTTTTAATAAATGCTCAAGTGTTCCCATATCACTTAGCAGAAATTTTTACTCGGAAAAAATCTCTGAGTATGCTGTATTTGTTGTGCTTACTGGTATCTTACTCTTGCATGAGTTTTTTTTTTTTTTTTTTTTTTTTTTTTTTTGACCCCTTGAACTTTCATAAGTCTTAAAGTATGAGAGCTTGATAAAGACAGGTTCTGGACGGCGCCTATCTTCACCAAGTCGCTCACCACAGCTCAATCTGACCTGATTCTTAACCTTTGACAACCTTAATGATGGGAAGCGGGAAGGCAGGATCTATACATATTGCTGCCTTTTAATGAAGAACTCTTCGGAAACAGCAAATAGAGAGCTAAAGATATGGTATTAAATCAGGACGGGATTGAGATGCCCCGCTCGCCAGACGAAGGTCTGATCGTTGGACAATCCAAGCAAGGTAAAAGGCACAATATCATCATAAGTTTCTGTCTATGTGCGAGTCATTTGAGTAAGGAACTAGTAATCTTCAATATATAGGCGTGAAATCCGCTGTAGCGATGAAGTGTCTTTCAGCACCAGAAGCTCCATTCACAAGAGCTGCGCCAGGCCAAAGGAAAAATACTCGTAAATTATGTAATACCGAAGAAGCACTTTAATAATATAATATAAATAAGGTATAAAAATTTCGAAGACATTTGGTGAAAACTCTTTTGAATGCATCCTCACTGGAAGTGCTTCGATGCCAATGAAAGGCTTCTGATCATTGAAATGTAATCTACCGTTTTCAGTAAAGCAACCCTAATTCCTTATATTTCAAGGTGCTGTATAGCCCATATAGATTCATGGATTCCATATGGAATGATTAAATGCAACAATAAAACTTACTTTGAACATAATTTAAAGAAACGCTTAATACAACATGTATCACTGTTATTCCGATCAATATATACTACTCTGCCAAAATTTATATATTTTCTTTTTGTCTGGAAAGAATTTGAATGGCACGAAGTCGAATATATTACCTCGATCCGGAGCATTCACATTTCTGACCATTCCCATGGAGAGGCTGTCCCTCCATCTGACTGTGACAGGAATATTGCGTTGGCAAACTTTGCCAGAAGGAAATTGTATATTCATTGAAGTTATCTTTACTTGCAGGCTTATCTTGGAAACCTATAACTCTATACTGCTTATGTGAGGCGATGATGCCGTCGTCACTACTTCTTAAATTTTTCATTACTAGTTCTTTACACCTTCATTGTCATGCCTTTAAGCTTTCAATAGTAGGTGCTAAAAATCTGTGTCACAAAGTCTTGGAACATTTGTCAAAAGGTCTCGAAATCTGCATTTTTATTCTTGGAACCTTAGTTTCTTCCCTGGAACCTTCTTTATTAGGTTTTAAAACTAATATCACTAGCTCTTGAAACCTTGGTAACTAGGTCTTAAATCATTTATTACAGCCTAATGTCCTTGTTACTAGAACATGACACCCTCGTTACCCGGCACTGGCACACTTGTTACTTGTCATACCATCATTGTCTGTCACTGATATTCTTATTGAAAGATTCTGTTTATCTCTATAATAGGCTCAAATAGCTTGTTAGAAGGGCGAAACACCGTTACAAGTTTTGATGCCGTCGCTGTTTATTCTTTATGCTTTCGATATTGAACAATAACGCCATTGTTACAACTTTAGAAAATCTTCTGTTCCTTACATCTGTTTCTAGAAGAGGAGGGGTAGGGAAAAATGATAGGAACACCTTCCTTCTTGATACTCGAAACACATTCAACACACACTAAAGACAAATTCAACACAGTCAAAACACGACAATAATACATACTAAAACACCCTTCATTAAACTTAAAACTCCAAATAAATAATTGCTATTCAAAACACACCCAAAATATACCGTAGATACAGACATATTCCTCATAAGTCAAAGAGATAGTGTTCACGCAGACATGCGAGGTATAAAACAGGGCACTTTATATGCAGATGAAGAGTGTGTTGATAAGGAGCTGCACGTGAGACTGTGTTCATACACTTGACCATTCATTATTCCTTTCTCATTACAGTTTCGACAGGCTGAGGCAATACATCATTTCAAGAGACGTGAGGAGTCGACAATGTCACCTTTAGGAAGGGCGAGGTGTAGACAAGGCCGACACCAGGAGGAGTAACGTCTCAGCAATGTCACCTCTGATATCTACCGCCTGCTGACACCCAGTGGCACCAGTGTTACTTAGTTTGCGAGCGCAGAGCGTAGTATAATATGGGTGTATTTCATGCCTGTCGTTTCTCAGTGTATCAGCAGCTACACTGAGAAACGACACGCAATGAATTAGGTCTTGTTTGTACTACTACAAGCCAGGTAGAGAAGCATAGAGTCTGTTATTCCCCCGTTTCCAAAGGTTCCAAAAATTATGTGATAATCTTCTAGAAATTTTAGCGATATTAGACAGAGAACCTGACTAACAGCCTAAATATATTCTTATTCTTATTATGAGGCAGCGCTAAACGCGTAGGGGCCATAGTTTCTAGAGAATGGGAGGTAAAAAAAATTTGATCCGAGGAAGGGGCCGATAATTTTAATATATTGCACAAAGAAAGAGTCCTTCACTGGTAAAAAGTCACTCCGGTCGAAGGGTGGACTCGACATAGACCGTGAAGTTTTCTGTTATTTATCTTATTAATATCTTCCATTTCCGCACTTAATAAATTAATCCCTGAGGTCATATCAGTGAAACCATTTCTCATTAAGGAGACTCGTTATCATAATCATTGTCGCTCTTGCCTGCACACTGGATCGAGGATCTGTACAGTAAGACATTATAGGGACACCTCTGTTGGTGACCCCCTGTTTATAACTGTTGGTTATTACCACTTGATATGCGTCCTGGTTATAATTCTTGTTTATGAGCCTTGTTTATTACTCTGTTTATGATTCGGTTTGTGACTAGTATGATGCATGTACATGTTCCAGTCTGTGACTTTTCATCGCCTACGAATTACCCAGTGGAACTTTAGCGTGTGACCCTGCAGGTAATCACCATTATCTTATCAGCGAGAGACCCACAGAGACAATAAATTGGTATCCAAGCTGTGAAAATCAACAGTGGAGTCGTCCACAAGCCTGCAACATCAGCCATGCAGAATAAGCAATGAATAATCGTGTGCAGGGAATCCGCATCAGAGAGGAAGATAGTGTCAGGTCGGAGCTGTCTGCGCCGCTCGCTGGCGTGTCCGTTGTGTCCTTATAAGAAAGAGAAAATGGAAAATGAAGGATAAGTAGGAATTATAGATGAATGAAAATCTGATAGACACTAAAAGACGTTATAATCTGCATAGCAGAAACAAAAACGTATAGTCTTAGTTATAAAAATGCAAATGCGTCATTTCTTAGCTAAGGCTAAATTTATACCTTTTACTCTTTGAAAGTTTTTTTTTTCCTTACAGTTCTCCAGGATTGCCGACGGTTTTATGAATCGTCAGCCAAATGTGGATTTTGTTGTACATTTGCGAAAAAAAATGTAAAGTCTTCATCTTAGGAATGAAAATATCTCACACTTGCAGATTACTTGCTATAGAGCTAGATCACTGAGAAGGAATAAAACACTTAGGAGTCAAGGTAAACAGAAATTTGAAGCCAGAACAGAAGTACCTAAATATTTGTAATAGGGCCAATAGTCTCCTTTGATTTATATCAAGAGGTAACAGAAGTCCCAAAGTTATTATGCAACTATGTACATAGTGAAGGAAAACCTGATGATACCGGTAAGTTGTAGTTAAGTCACTATGAAAACACTTAGGATATTTTGTTATGAATATGATTCATTCCTGACACTGTTCACTCCAAATATATATGGGGTATAGAAAACAGATTTATATAGACAAAGGCACATGTGAAGTAAGAGGAACTATAGTCAAGTGAGGGTGGTCAATAGATTGCTTTGCCCAGAGGTGGAGTGAGGCCAATGTATGTTAAGGAGCATATACTAAGATCACACTGGTCTTCAGAGTGTCAGATTTAAAGAGATTGCCAGTGTTAAGAGGCATACGTGATAGCGGAGATACGGTGGCGCAGATAACGTGTGCCACGCTGATATACATATATCTTGACAGAATTAATCACACAAGATTCTCAAAAGATGAAAGGCTATCCCGAGAGCTGTAGCTCACTTGCAGATCCTGTTAATTATATACACAAAATCGAAATCACTTAATATATAGAGGTCTAGCTAGGATTATTGTACTTTGTTGTTTTATTACTTTTTATTATATTCTTTTTTGAATTTCATATTCATGGGTAAACGTAATTTGTAATGGTCATGCATCATCTGGGGAACGAAACGCAGTCAAATTTGATTCGATGAATCGAAACTAGCTTCCATTCCTCAGATTAAGAACCCTTTACCAAGATCAAAATATGCTGCTTTAAGGGCCAACAAGGCGTAGCTTATTCTGCACTGGTCTCAAATTTAGTTGACAGTCAGGTCATTAAATTTTTTCAATAACAAAATTGAAAGCAAAGATACGGTGTCTTCCTCCTTTCCCTTCTCCTGGAGAGAGAGGCGAGTGCTGGATTAATCACGCTCCTTCGAGACTGGAACAAAATGTGGTTGCAACAGACACTGCATCATATCAGAGAGTCAATATCACAGGAGTCTCCAAGCTACCACTAACTTCACAGAGAAAGTGAAGGGAGATATTTTTATTATTATCCGAAATTGGATTAATCCGCAGTTCAGCTACCCTATTTTATATAGAAGTTACACTGCTGTAACAGAAACTATTAAACGTGATGTCATATTCAATCACATAGGATAGGTTACATATATCTGGGAAGAATATTGTCAGCTTCAGCTGGAAGACTTTAGTATGACGATAAGGATATTGTGAAGTATTCCAACATGGATGTTTTGGTGACGAGGTCAAGAGCACTGGAATTATATTACATGGGAATCATTACCTTCTCCCAGTCTCATCTATTCCAATAAATGTTGGTGCAACAAAGTATAATGAAGAATGGTCAATGAGAGATGAAGCCCAGATGAGATAAAAACGATGAATTGTAACCTGCATAGTTCCACCTCCACTTGAGGTCCTTTTTAGCAGATATTTACAAGGGTAAGGAGAGTGGGGGCGAAGTTATTTGGGTTCTCATTCTCTTGAGAACATTTCATCTTTCAGGGACATGAAGGTGCTCGGATAAACTCTTATTCTAATGTCCTGAACTGGGAGAGTGGGAGTTTGACTATTTGTTTTGCAGCATAGGTTATAACCAAAACAATGAGTCTTGTTCAATGCATTAGTCCTGTGTTCTCAAAATAAAGTGGTCCTGTTCTCCGCACTCAAAATGGAAGCCCTTATTGAAGGGTGTTGCGAGGGAATCTGGGGGTGATGTGTTTTTAGTACATATGTGGTTACCATATCCTTTTAAAATGTTAAGATTCGGTATAAATTTAATTACTACCACTTTATTTGATTTTTAGTTTGAATGGATTTTCTATCTCGTAAATATCAGCGCCATCTCAGCTGACTGAATGATGTGAATTTTTAACATGAAACTGTGCAGAACTATCTCGATCGTTCTCGAGCACACGTGTTCAATTTTCTGAGTTTTAAGAGCCCGTTCAGTTTCTCCTGTGCACACTAAATCAGAGCATGTGCAAGTGATTTAGTGTACTCCTTGCATCTCACATGATACATTATTTTCTGGTTCTTAATAAAACAATTGTTTAATTTGTCTGAACAAGAAAATGAGAGCTCGATGGCTTTTTATCATCATCCATCTCACTTTCCATTTTTGTGTTACACTGATCTTTTTTTTTCCTGTTCATTTAATTATATCATATCCTCATCTCTATTTATAATTCATATATTCGTCTTATTTTTGGTCTCCTGATCACTGTTTTAACGTATGCCTCTGTGTATTTTTTCTTAACCTTATACCATACATATGTCTTCATCATATTTCTTATTATATTAGCATTCTCTCCATCATTCTCATTCCTTCTTTCTCTTTATACGTTTCACGTATTTTCGTATTTTTTTTATTGCTATATTCTCCCAGTCATTCATATATCTTGTACTATGTCTTCTCTATATTTCCCCCCGTCTTCATCCTTCTTACTACAACGTTTTCATTTTCGACATTTTCTGATTCTTTCTTTAATCTTCTCTCCTTTTCCCCCTCATTCGTCTGTTTGTCGTTTCTTTCACCACTTTTTTCTGTTTACATCTACTTTTTCCACTTTATTTTTCTTCCTTTTTACTTTCCCTTTCTCCTACCTCTTTGCTCTCCCCCCACTCTTCATTTCACTCCTTTTCCCCTCCTTTCCCTTCCGTTCCCTTCCGTTCCCTTCCGTTCCCTCTTCTCCTTTCATTACCTTTTTCTGTTTTATCCTCTACTCTAACAGGCCTGGAGTTCTTGAAAAAATAATTCACTCTCTTTTTAGATTCTTGATTGTAATTACTCATTAGTAATCAATTATGGCTCAGGTGATAAATGATAATACCATTTTTAGGAAATCTTGCAGCGTAATGGAGAATTTTGAATCTTTGTTCTATATATTTTTTTTTTTTTTTTTTTTTTTTACTTGAAAAGTTTGGTAACTTTTCTTTCATTTTTTTTACTTGAAAAGTTTGATAACTTGTTACTTTACCGTTTTACGATTTATTTATGATTTATCAGTAATATACCTATTTGTTTCTGTTTAAATGTAATTTGGTAGATACAGTGCCTTTCGACTTCCCGAGGGTCATTAACGCCATAATGCATCTATTCACTTATATCAACTGTTTGATATTTGAATTTGTAAAATAAGTATTAATCTCCGTGTATATACACCTCTTAGATACCCAGACATTTTGTAGATACTTGAGCTGTGCTATGCGTGGTGTCCCTCTTTTACTATATGCATGGGAGATTATATTTGTAGTATAGTAGAAAATTATTATTTTAGTATTACTATTTTTTTTATACTTGGCTACTTCCTACAACAGTCAACTAACATTCATGTAACTGTTTACGTCTAATTGAAAATCACCCTCAGCAGCTGCAAGGCGGTGTAATGCGAAGGGTAGAAAAAACGAATACAGTGTGAGGGTTGGGGGAACACAAAGGCTGCAAATTTAACACTGGGAAAAAGACCTAGGGGAGAAGGGGAAATATGTACTTAGCATATTACTCAAGGAGCATGTCAGCCAGATAACCAGGGTAGCGTACGTGAATTTGATAGTGACAGTCAAGAACCTAAAGTAACAGTCTTTCAGGACCTGATAGATATCGTATGTCAGGCCTGTACTGCAGAACAAACAACAGCACTTAGAGCTCATCTATACAAACGAGCTTAAAAAGTCTGTTTCGATCCAGCTTTGGTTCCGGGATTGAGGTAAAAGAACATTAAAATGAGAAAAATCTAACGATTCGCTTAGTGAATCATAGAACAAGAAATGAACCAACGAAGGAGCAAAGAAAGTAAAACCATAAAATGCTGAAAAAAAGAACCAAGTGTGACAAAATTCTCGGATGACTCATAAAGATCAAGACAGATTGAAATGAAGAGACCGTGGGTAACGGAGCATAGAAGAAAGGTAAAGAAGGAAGTGAAATTTTTTTTTTTTAGTCAGAGTATCATTAGGAAACAGAATAATCTGAATGGAGAAAAAATAAATGATGATTCATCACCGAGTTTCAAGAGCAGGTATGGTAGGGGCTTATAAGGTGTGGAAAATAGCACGATTGTTCTATAAGCGAGCGCGCGCACGCACACACACACACACACACACACACACACACACACACACACACACACACACACACACACACACACACACACACATTCACACACACACACATTCACACACACACATTCACACACATCACATTCACACACATCACATTCACACACATTTTCACCGGGAAGCGAGTGTGTGGCATTTTTACGTGCATTCTCATTAATCATATATGTAAATTAACTGAATCACGAATTTCTCTAATTTGCGGCCCCCTGGCAGTTTGAAAGATGAAATGAGCATCGCTGTGACGAAATTATTGCAGATAAGGAGCAGAGGCAGTACATCAGTCGTAAATTGCTCTGGTGACAAGGTCATTGGAGGAGAGAGATGCAGTTGTGTAGTGTGGGGTGCAGATTTGTACATTGCGTGGTTGATGGATTGACCATTGTGTGGATGCAGGTGAATACAAAGTATAAAGTACAGAAGTTTACCTTGTGTATTGTTTCAAATATGCACATCAAGTCTGTGTACGTTTATACACTGCAGATGATGGGTTAAGTGTGTGTGTTCATGACGGAGGGTATGTTTTTTTTTTATTTTTATGAATACATCGGCCGTCTCCCACCAAGGTAGGGTAGCCCGAAAAAGAAAAACTTTCATCATCATTCACACCATTACTGTCTTGCCAGAGGCACCCTTATACTAGTCATAAAACTGCAACATTAACACCCCTCCTTCAGAATGCAGACAGGTGGGTATGTATCTATATAGTGTATACTGTGGGTGGTTGTAAGTCTCTACATTTATGGAAGCATGTATATTAATTGCCAGGTTTCATGTTTGTTATACTATGATTATAAATACTTATATCACAAACTTTGTGCACCATTTTGCCTAAACCATGTATGCGTATTTATTCGTAAAAAGTATGGGTAGAAGCAGTAGAATATTCAAGTAGTCTCCACATTTTTCCTTGAAGTTTTTTTTTATATAATCATTATATACAATATAATAAGGGAAGTGAAAAAGTACTCTGACAATTTCTTTTAATTGGGACCATATCATATCTCGCAAATTAATTCTTGGTTTTCTTAAAATCGGCATTAACCATTGCCAAGCTGATTTTCTACATTTAATTCAATTAGAAGAATCATTAGCATTTAGCCCTAACATTCTCACTTTAGCATTTTAGCTACCCAACACAATTATTCTCTCATTTACTTTTAACTCCATAATCATTCTCGCAACTCTCAAAATATTACTCTACTCTTTTTCTCCTACAGTTACATAAATACTCTCCCACTGCTCCTATCTCACCTTTACTTTAATCATTATAAATCTTCAGCTTAAACACTAATACGGCCTCCTTTGATTCTATAGTTTATAATTTTATATTATGGCTATTACTTCAGTTACAATTATCTTAGATACACCACCCTTACTCTGTCCTCCCTATTGATATTCTCCTACACCTTCTCTTATTGTTTTAGTCAGTGACAGGACAGCCAGTTTCTTTCCTGCCATCAACACGAAATTCTCTTTTCTGTACTGCATCAACACATTCAAGTAGCCAGTCTTTCAAATTATAGCTTTTTGACTGCTTAGGAATTGAAGATGAATAGGTCACGAGCCCCTTGCGCGACGGGCTGGAGTTTTGAGACTCTATGACCGCGGGTTCAATCCCGGCCGGGGGTATATATATTTATATATATATATATATATATATATATATATATATATATATATATATATATATATATATATATATGTGTGTGTGTGTGTCGTGCCGAATATGTAAAACAGGTCAATTAGCAAGAACTCGTTTAAAATTAAGTCCTTTCTGAAATTTTCACTAATACGTTTAAAGATAGATTTTTTTCATTAATGTTAATGTAAAAATTTTTAATTTTGCTCCAAAAGAATCTTAGAAAACTTACCTAACCTTATTATAACAAGAACAATTTATTTTAGCCTAACCCAGCTAAATATATTTTAGATTTGTTTACAATAATTTAATACTAAACAAACACAGTGAAATAAATTTTTTTTTCGTTAGGTTCGGAATGATTTTGGCGAAATTACTGCATACGCAAATTTTCACTTGTCCTATATGGCAAGATGAGCGTTGCTATTTAAGCCAAGACCGCAAGTTCTGCCTATTCAGTACGACATTATATATATATGTCGTGCCGAATAGGCAGAACTTGCGATCTTGGCTTAAATAGCAACGTTCATCTTGCCATATAGGACAAGTGAAAATTTGTGTATGCTATAATTTCGCCAAAATCATTCTGAACCTAACGAAAAAAAATATATTTCACTGTGTTTGTTTAGTATTAAATTATTGTAAACAAATCTAAAATATATTTAGTTGGGTTAGGCTAAAATTAATTGTTCTTGTTATAATAAGGTTAGGTAAGTTTTCTAAGGTTCTTTTGGTGCAAAATTATAAATTTTTACATTAACATTAATGAAAGAAATATATCTTTAAACGTATAAGAAATTTTTTTAGAAAGGACTTAAGTTTAAATGAGTTCTTGCTAATTGACCAGTTTTACATATTCGTCACGACATATATATATATATATATATATATATATATATATATATATATATATATATATATACACACACACACACACACTTGTTTTTGCAGAAGGCTATCATTCCTCCAGCCAGGTCGCCTCATCAACCAAAAAAAACAGTCTGAAAACTACAATTATATACGTTTAGCGCAGGATTTAAAAAACAGCAGAAGCGCGGATTACACTGGCCTTAAGAATTCTAGAAAGCTTACATACAAAATCTTCAACCTGAGCTTAATGACAATGACTTTGTAATTCACTTGTCTGGTTTGAAATAGATATAATTGCTCCCTTCCAGTGGGTCTGGTCTATCTTTTATAGTAATCCGAGTCCTGCAGGACATGAAAACATGGCTTGCTAATTAGACTGCTTACTTTTTTAAACTTGTGTTCGTCTTTAATTTACGTTAATTGCATTTTCAATTAATGTTTTGGCTTTTACATTATAATGTTCTGCTCCAAAAAAAATTCATGATGCTTGTGACTGAATTTTCAAAGATGATAAAAGTATGTTTCAACAGATAAAGAAGATTTCTAGTCTTTCCTACTAAATATTCCAACGCATATGCAATAATGATATATATGACATGTTACCATTATTTAAAAAATATATTATTTTCTATTAAGCAGAGCATTTTAGAAAGTGTGCGTATAAAAAACGCTCAATTAATAACGTTAGTGACGGATTTTTTAGTCCTGAGGAATAGCCAGGACTCTTTAAGACAAGAGAGGAGAGGTGTAGTCAGTACCGGAAGAGCGGTGACTGGAGCAAGGCGTCATAAGACGTCATGGTTTGGTGTTTGTGTGAGTAGGGGGGATTGTATTTCGGGTAAGTTTATGCCGTTGGTTGTTTAATAATTTTGTATGGACTCCCAAATACACAGGTCCCTGTATGCAGGGGCCTGTGTATTGTAGAGTACAAAAAATAATGTTTTGCCTGTAGGCTAAGATGCTGGTCTTGGTCTGAAAAGTGGACAAGTGTAAAGTCCTAGTCCTTTGGAATGAAAATAACCCTCGAAGTTATAAACTAGGTGAAGTAGAACTTAATCATATAAAATGTGGAAAAGACTTGGGAGTCATGGTAAGTGGGAGGGGCTGGGTCTGACTGGTGTCGTGGGTAAGGGAGTAAATTCTTGGGTAGCTTTGGATAGTGGTGGTTTTGATAAGGACCTGCCTTGTATGAGCCAGTACGCCTTCTGTAATGTTCCACCATTCTTACGTTCTTATGTTCAGATGAGGGAGATGGGAGGGGAGTCATGGAGCCCCATGTTTAAATAAATAGTACTACTGCACAATTTATTTAAACATGTAATGTGTAGAAAGTAGGTTGTATCTCGTATATGTAAGTTTACTATTAATATAGTTATACAGTGAGACCCCGGTTATCGTCTTTAATCCGTTCCGGAAGGTCGGCCGAAAACCAGTTTGCACAGAAAATGAAGTAATATTTCTCATGAGAAATAATGTAAATCTAATTAATCCGTTTCAGACACCCAAAATTAACAAAAAATACATTATATATATATTTATATATATTTATATATATATATATATATATATATATATATATATATATATATATATATATATATATAAACTTTGGTGAAGAAAGGTTGCTTTTTGTGAAGAAACAGATTTGGCCCAAGATTGGCTTTGTTTAATATTTTAAATACTCCTAGACAGGCTTAACCCCTAAGCTAAATCATTTATTTACGTAGCATTCCTCTGAGAACATCCTATAACGCTACAGTCAGTTTATTATTGTATATTCATAATGTGAGAGAATTATTCGTATTCAGTATTTAAAGTGGTCAAATGCTTTCCAAAGTAAAACGATCACTGCGTCACCGTTGTGTGTCACACACACACACACACACACACACACACACACACACGCTCCCTCTCTCCCTCAATGAGCTACAGGTGATTTTGTCCTGAATCTTGTCCAAAATAATGGAGATTATAAGGAGGGTATTTGCAATACCCGGAGAGATGACTCTTTCGTAAAAATCGACACCAATTCAAGGGAAGGAGATTCAAGGACCTGAACTCGACTTTTCACTTCCTTGAATTGAAACTTATTGTCCCTCCCTCTACTGACTATAAAAATAAGAAAGAATTACGGTAATAAAACACGAGAAAGATGAACCGACCGAAATCTTCCTTGACTGCAAGGATGGGGAGAATCCGCCCGTGAATCAAGGCGTACCTTAGTGATATGACAGTAAGAGGGAAAACAAGTTAGGGTCCCTAAGGATAGTACCTGGACTACTAGTATTTCTGATCTGCGTAAATAACTTGTAAGATGGAACAGAATTTTGAAAAATATCTATACATATTTACTGCCAAGACTATCAGGCGTTCTAAAGTTACAAATGTTTAAAGGGAGAAGAAAAATAAAAATAAAAATAAATAAATAAAAGGCTGCCGCTTAAAGGTTCTCATTCGAGGAAAGGTAATAAAACTTACTAAAGAATGCAATAAAGAACTATGTTGGCGAGACTGCAACATAGGACCATACCAAATGACAAACAGTTTCCTCATAACTAAGATCAGATCAGTAGGCAGTAGAAGCCATGATAACCTTCTCAATATATACGCTCTCTCGCTCTCCCTCTCACCTTAGTCCCTAATTTTATTCCACATTCCTTTATCGGCCCATGTTCTACCTTCCCTTCCACAGCTCTCCAATGTCATTTTATCCTCTACGCACTTCCTTCTTGCGATCCATTCCCTCCTCCTTTCTACCGTCTGGGCTGTGGTTGAGGAATGATTGGACTAAGGCGCCACGGAGATCTTCCCGTATTGGATAGGAAAGGCATGGTTCGATCCTGATGGGAGAGACACGCGATTCAATTACACGGTAAAAACTTGCGACAATGCAATACAGATTTGTAACGCTGTGAGCCGAGGTGTAGAATGAGTTTCTCACTGAAGCACGGATGATGGATTTGGAATTCAGGGAAACGCGAAGTTGCTGATGACACTGTAGCTTATATTTATTTGTTTTAATATAGGTATAAAATGCATAGAAAATTTACACATGTTAAGGCTTTGTCACCTCAGTAATGTATAAAGGTTAGTAACTCGTATAATACCATGAAGGCGAGATATTTTTAGTTACTTTACTTTAAATACATGAATAATAATATTGAATTATTTTTTCTGGGTAAATAAAAAATATAGTACCAATTTAAATTTTCAAGAAATTAGCACCGGGGCTTCATCACAGCTCAAGCCGATAAATAAAGTCAACTGGTTTCTTCAGAGAATTTATAGTGAAGTCAATCACCTGAGCTGAAATGATTATTTTGTTTCGACATTAATCTACTCGCTTGAATCCATACTCCTGTTTCGTCATAATCCTGCTCAGAATTTCAAATGAACAATTGGTCATCTGACGGCCAGGTGAGTAGATCATGCTTGTCATGTGGCCCTCACATGTGACGTACATAAAACACATGACTATAGAGCTTGGAAACCCAGCCAGAAAACCAACCAGAATTTACAGTGCAAACAGTATCAAGCTGTAGGCCTTCTCACTGTCCTATAAAGATCATTAATTTAGTAGTTGCAGCTTTGGTTAAAATCGTGGAACCAATCACCTTTTACTAACGTAGCTCCTAAATCACTAAAACATATTTACTCCAGCAGCACTGGATAGTAGGTAAACATAAGAATTATTGAAAACATTTAGCAGCATTTACACATGACCAGTCCTTCAGTGCTTTAAGCCTTAAATTGCTTAAAAACAAAATGAATATCAATAAAGTCCAAAGATCCGCTGGTACAAAAAGTTAAAGATAAGATGTATGAGGAAACAAACCATACCACGTGTGGGGTTTGAACCCGCGGTCAGAGAGTCAAAACTCCAGACCGTCGCGTTAGCCACTGGGCCAGCTAGCTTTAATAAGATTCGTCCAACTAGGTATATTCCTACACCATAGGAAGGTTAGTATAGGCACCACTGTGACCACAAATGTACGTTTTTACAGACGGTGCCTATGCTATCCTTCCTATGATGTAGAAATATACCTAGTTGGATGTATCTTATTGAAGCTAGCTGGTCCAGTGGCTAATGCCACGGTCTGGAGTTTTGAGACTCTGACTGCGGGTTCAAACCCCACCCGTGGTATGGTTTGTTTGCAATCGTGTAATTACGATTTCGTGAGTCGTGTATGAGAAAAAATAACGGACTAGTCTTCTGTATAATCTGTTGGCTGTGATTCATGAGCTGTAATGAGAACTGCTTCATCGGGTTCGGATCAAGAATCTGTGGCGGTGGTTTCAGTGGAAATATCGACTGTTGAAATTTGTGTGACAGTTCATATATTTCTGTCTTTCATATATTTCAGTCTTTGTTTGAATTTCTATTGCCAGGTTGTGTACGACCCCTTTTGAGTTTAGTGCCTTCCCTTAATTATTGGAATGTATTTACGCTGAATTCAAAGAAATTCAACACAAACTACTTAGGGAACTCTTCCCAGTGTAAACGGCACCGGAATTAAGTGAATGTTTCGTTGCTTAGATTTTTTTTTTTTTTTTTGCATAAAAGTGCGTTTCCAGCACTGCAGTTTATTTATTAAGTTCTTGTAACATAAGTGATGAGAGTTCTGAGATAATTTCTCATCATCAACTGGTAAATGCCTCATGATATAAGGGTATTTACACATGGAGGTAGGGTGTAATGATGCAATGAGAAATGAATAGTAAGAGGTATGTACATGAGATAGAGGTCAACCCAGGGTACCTTAAGTAGGTAAAGGGGTCATATACTCACCTACGTTCTACAACAGCATATTTTAAGGAACAGTACCACTGCTGAAAGCCACACACTGTATTTGGGAAAGATTTGCACGGAGACTCCCTCGTATACTTCCTGTTGTAGTGCACACCATCTGTGAGCACCAGACCCCGTCTGTCACAGTTGATGCTGCCACCCAAAAAAATCCACTTTAATTAAACCTGTTGTTTTAGTCTAAGAGGAGAGAAAATGTAAAAACGCTGACTGTCGCATTAAGAAAAACATCAGCTTACCCGCCTCTTTGTGTTAGACGTAAACAACTTTAACAATAGCAATTTGTTAACAGCTCACGACTTGTGTGGCGCGAGCAATCTACATAGTACAAAAAATGGGAGGATTCTTTTTTTTTATCTCAGCTGAAACTGCCAGGAAACTCTACCATTTTCGCATCTTGACAAAAGAAGAAACAAATCAAGAGCGTTAAAATATTAAAAGCATATTTTTGTGTGGGTGGTTTAAAACAATGTTTCATGGAGTGTTTGTGTCCGCAACTTACATTAAACACATTTTTCGGTAGCTGGAAAATTTCAGGATACACAAGTTTACTATAAATATAGGGCTTAGCAGGAAAGTTTTCCAATCATCTGTCTATAGGGTGAGACTTATAATGATAATAAAATTTAGAGTAAGGCCTCCGATCATTGTCTAAAGGTTATGAAATTTGTCTAATGAGCGACGCCTTTGACTATTCTGTATTTGTCTTTAGGGTGAGGCGTCCACCCGTCATATGATTTTAGGATGAGGATTACGGTCGCAGTTGCTTTCCTTGCGAAGGTTCTCATAACCCTTTGTCCAGTGGGCCTTTCGAGTTTTCTTCTGTAACGTTTTCATGTAACGTTTTCTTAAAAATTTTTGAGGAACAATGAAAATAACCCACAGACAGTGATAACTCGGCCCTCTAGAAAATTTAAGTGACGTCTCGTAATTTAAGCTCCCTGTAAAAACAGTTTACAATTTTTTTGTGCTTAGCCTCGTAGGCAATCAAGTGATTTCTTCTTTAGCCTCGTAGGAGATCTTAGTTTGTTTTAGCTTTAAAGCTTATCAGCTGAACTTCACTAAAGCTTTGATGCACCAGTGCACTCCAATTTTAGAGCCACTGATAGCTTAAGTTATATAAAGCACAACCTCCACTGGACGTGCATATTGCCCATCTAAGCAGAAAAGAAAAATAGGACAAACATTTCTAAACACGAAGGGCAAAAATTGCAAACTCAATTAAGCCAGATGGACGCCCACACCTACCTGAGTCTTATGCAATTCGCCCTAATCTCTGCACAAGTCTCCTCAACGCTGGAAAAAAAAGAGGTGTATGGAGCCTTCACCAGTGACATGGCCAATGGGCCCCATAAAAAAAAAAAATACTGCTAGGTTTCATGAAATGCAAAAATTTTATTCTGGAAGACCAAGATATACTTTGCCCGTTTCCTGACGGATTAAATACCATCACTATGGATGGTGTTATCATTCATCAAGGTAAACTGAGACGTTAGAATTTTACCAGCACTACTGCAGAACAAAGGTTTTCAATATACTTGTTTATAAACATACCCCTTTTTCGAAACCCGCTAAGAGTTATCGTGGTAATAGTTTGCAGTGTAACTATAAAGTTCAGCTAAGGCGAGCTTTATGTTCTATACTTTCATTGTAAATAATTACAAAGAAAGTTTGAGATTCGTTGCTTGCTGTCTGGAGATATAACTGATTAAAATTTCTCATGTCTCTATAAATATATTTAAAGATGAATGTACATAAGACGAGATAATCAAAAGTTTCAGTGATCCAAAAAACTTACTTAAAAGCAAGGTCAAACCCACAAAGGTCATGCAACACATAGGTACGTGTAACTATAGTAGAGAAATTCGAATCATTGTTTGAGCAATACTTTAGTTTGTTAAAAACAAGTCAGAGAGAGTTTGCACCAAAGGTGCAAGTAAGGTCTCGAGTCTGTGCATCAAGGAATCGAAGACGTGAAGAGAGTATTTTCCATGCACTCTAATAGTAGAGTTTAATAATATATGGTAAATTGTTGGAGCAACTTGACAGTTCTTAAAGTAAAAGCCTTGGCTATTTTTCCATATGGCATCTGTGGGTGAGTGATGTGAACGATTTCTGAAAGTACAAAGACAATATCCCTAACACCCAATAGTAATGGAATGTTGATGGCCAGGAATCAAATTATTTACTGGAATATAATTTTGTTTCCTCTAATTCTTCTGAACAGTAAATGCATGAAGCAGCGAGTGATATCAGTCAAAAACTATAATACATAGGTATTGGGTACCTGAATTAATTCTTCCTTTCTCGCAGGTGACATATGGTTTCGCCCTTTCCATTATAAATATAGGCACATCTTCTGAAGACTTGACGACCGAAAAGGGTATTAAGTGCCTAAGTATTTTTTTCAAAGACTGGGTTTAAATCAAACACAAACAAAAGGCCAGGTGTCTATCGAATAGTACCTTTGACAAACGGTAACTAGCACACAGCGCCTTCTACTGACTGCAAGACAAAAAAAAAAAAAAAAAAAAAAAGGAACATCCTGAAAAAATTTAATCATATTCCAGAAGCGCTTGTTGGCAACTGTCATAACTTGGAATCACCACATATATGTATTTATTTTATTTAAATGCACACAAGCGATAAAAACTATTTGTACCTGCTGAAAAATAAAAAGAATTTTGTAACGAACTCGCCAGCGTTCATTTTATTGTTTGGAGGATGCGAGGTGATTGTTGATACTAGAGAGAGAGAGAGAGAGAGAGAGAGAGAGAGAGAGAGAAAGAGATAGAGATAGAGAAAGAGATAGAGAAAGAGATAGAGATAGAGATAGAGATAGAGAAAGAGATAGAGAAAGAGATAGAGATAGAGATAGAGATAGAGATAGACACAGACACAGACACAGACACAGACACAGACACAGACACAGACACAGAGAGAGACACCTAGCCGTACCTTTGAGAAACACTCTCATGATTTAAAAGTAGAATTAAATATTTTTAAAAGCAGGTTCAAACTCGTAAGGTGGAGAATAAATTGAAAATTCGTTAGGATAAATGTAGCAATAAGTGCGAAGTGGTTAGCTGTAATGAAGGGAAACATGTTAACGGTAACGAAGGGGAAAATGTTAGCAGTAACAAATGGAAAGTAGTTTGTAGAGAAGAGAAAAAAATGAGTTTGAGAAAGGTTTAGGAAACAGGGATGAAGAACGGAACACTGCCTTTGTAAATGACTTGAAGGATATATTTATTGTTGCTGATCCATAAATTAGATACGTGAACAAAGTATTTTAGAAGAGAACTTGTTCAGGTGGTTTTCTCAGAAGCTGATATAGAAGATACAATCAGCAGGTTAAATAACACTATTTCAGGTACTGAAGTTGCATCAGCTGTTTTGAGTGTAAAGGTACGATCAGCGAGCTAGAGATTAACTCCCGCAGATACAACTAGAGCTAGTGCAGCTAGTTGAGTATACACACACACACTTACTTTTTTCTAAGCTTTTTTCCCTCACTCGCTGCCTCGTCCTTCCCCTTTCCCCGGACCTCCTTACCTCATTATGCTTGATTACAACAGCAATAAAAATGACACACAGGTGAAGTGTTCCAGAGATCAAGGGAGTGAAATGGAAGCGTCCCTAGAGCTCAGTATAGTATAAAGCTGTTAGAAGACTTGCACCCTTATGGACAGAAGAGGCTCGGTTCTCTGCTGCAAGAAGCTCATCAAGTTATTCCTCCGTAAACAAAAGGCTCATTTAGGTTGCCAGCGGAGTTTAAATTCCTTCGTTCATGAGATTAATAGCGAGTAATTTTGCTGGTTAAAGTCCTGCACATCTTTACTTTAATAAGGTCATAACGTATATGACATCCATACATCTAGTATGTGGAAGATGGCCATGGTTTTTGTGTTGCATAGAAATCATATTCATCCTTCCCCTGGTGATCATAAACGTAAATTTTAATGCATATTTTTTTTTTCGCTTAAACTGAAACAGCCTATATGGTTTTGCTTAACTGAAGAACTGTAACATCAATAAATTTATGCAAGTGAAACATAAGATATTTTTGTAAAAAAAATAATTAAAATCATATTTTTTTTAGATAAGATATACCACTTTATTAAGAAATCAATAATTTTGTACAAAAAGTATCTTAGAAAACTTACCTAACCTTATTATAACAAACGCAATTTAATCTAGCCTAAAATCCAACTAAATATATATTAAATTTACAATAATTTAATAAACAAAGACAAATATATTTTTTCGTTAGGTTCAAAATGATTTTGCGAAATTAATGCGTACACAGATTTTCGCTTACCTTATTCGGGAAGAAGAGCGTTGCTGTTTAAGCCAAAATCACAGGTTTTTTACCTATTCAGCACGACATATATATATAATCAGTTCGAAAGAGACTCGAACCTACGAACCTCAGAACAAGGTACACAGTGCACTACTCATCGCACCACACCTTGGAGCCTGGCTAACGCAAGACGTCTTGGTCCAAGGCAGCCAGCCTTCAGGCAGGTGTTTTAAGCTTCTAGCGTTAGCTGGGTGGTGTGGTACGGTGAGTAGTGCACTGCGTACCTTGTTCCGAGGTTCGTAGGTTCGAGTCTCCTCCGACCTGAGAATATTTCGCCTGTTCTGCGAATTCTAAATACACACACACACGATATATATATATATATATATATATATATATATATATATATATATATATATATATATATATATATCAAGCACTTGAGTCGTAGCATATAATTTCTTATATATATATATATATATAAGAAATTATATGCTACGACTCAAGTGCTTGATTGAAGAATGTGATACATATTATGAAAGGTTTAATTCAGAAGTGACACCTTTCGATTTAGAGCTTCAGTTAATATTAATGTCACATATGTTATTAACTAAACAGTGAAAGTCATGTAAAAATTGTATAAACTTGGTTCAAATTTGAAAAAAAAAAAATTAATTGAGTAAATCATTTTTTTGGAGGGGGCTTAAAGTAAAAAATGTTGAATTGGTAAATACACTAAAGCTGGATTTTGGATGAGGTAGCCAGACTGTTATTACTGGGGCAGAGTAAATTAAGCAAGGGGGAAAGGGGTGGCTACCAGGTATATGGATTTTTTTTTAATAAAGGAACTCAAATTTTTGCACAAAATTTATACTGAACGAAAATTTAAAAAAATGTTCACTTAATGCTAGGAAAATGCTCAAGTTTATTGAAAGAAAGAGGAAAAAACATTAAAACACATTTTAATGAAAATTAATTTGAGACATGCTTTAAAAATGTTGGAGATGTTTTTAGTATAGGAGATAAAAGTTATTTAGGGGAAAAATATGGCGATGGAGAGACGCAACACAAGGTTCAGCAAGTCATTAACACCCAGGTATAAATCAAGTTGTCAACCCGACCCTAATTCCCCTTCTCCTATCAAGTAGGGTGTTTTACTGCTGATGAGTTCTTGATCCAAAGAACTGGAGTAATTCTTCCCTCTCTCGAGTGAAACTACATTGCCCCTATTCCCCAGGTGCTCCCTGACTACTACAGATCTAGTTTTTCCTCAAGACTATAGGAAGAATCCCCTAGTGATATATATCATGTTGTGTGGGATTTAATTTTTATACCTGTTCCTAGCTGCAGAGCTGTGATCATGATGGTCTGGTTTCTAGTAGCAGAGCTGTGAGTATGACAGCCTAATTTTTAGTAGCAGAGCTGTGATCATGGTGGTCTGGTTCCTAGTAGCAGAGATGTGATTATGAGAGCCTGGCTTCTAGGAGCAGAGCTGTGATCATGGTGGTCTGGTTTCTAGTAGCAGAGCTGAATGACAGCCTGGTTTCTAGTAGCAGAGCTGTATGACAGCCTGGTTTCCAGTAGCAGAGCTGTGGTCATGGTGGTCTGGTTCCTAGTAGCAGAGCTGTGATCATGGTGGTCTGGTTCCTAGTAGCAGAGCTGTGAGTATGACTGCCTGGTTTTTAGTAGCAGAGCTGTGATCATGGTGGTCTCGTTTCTAGTAGCAGAGCTGTGAATATGACAGCCTAGTTTCTAGTAGCAGAGCTGTGATCATGGTGGCCTGGTTTCTAGTAGCAGAGCTGTGATCATAGTGGCCTGGTTTCTAGTAGCAGAGCTGTGAGTATGACAGCCTGGTTTCTAGTAGCAGAGCTGTGATCATGGTGGTCTGGTTCCTAGTAGCAGAGCTGTGAGTATGGCAACCTGGTTTTTAGTAGCAGAGCTGTGATCATGGTGGTCTCGTTTCTAGCAGCAGAGCTGTGAGTATGACAGCCTGGTTTCTAGTAGCAGAGCTGTGATCATGGTGGCCTGGTTTCTAGTAGCAGAGCTGTGAGTATGACAGCCTGGTTTCTAGTAGCAGAGCTGTGAGTATGACAGCCTGGTTTCTAGTAGCAGAGCTGTGATCATGGTGGCCTGGTTTCTAGTAGCAGAGCTGTGAGTATGACAGCCTGGTTTCTAGTAGCAGAGCTGTGAGTATTACAGCCTAGTTTCTAGTAGCAGAGCTATGATCATGGTGGCCTGGTTTCTAGTAGCAGAGCTGTGATCATAGTGGCCTGGTTTCTAGTAGCAGAGCTGTGAGTATGACAGCCTGGTTTCTAGTAGCAGAGCTGTGATCATGGTGGTCTGGTTCCTAGTAGCAGAGCTGTGAGTATGGCAACCTGGTTTTTAGTAGCAGAGCTGTGATCATGGTGGTCTCGTTTCTAGCAGCAGAGCTGTGAGTATGACAGCCTGGTTTCTAGTAGAAGAGCTGTGAGTATGACAGCCTGGTTTCTAGTACCAGAACTGTGAGTATGACAGCCTGGTTTCTAGTAGCAGAGCTGTGAGTATGACAGCCTGGTTTCTAGTAGCAGAGCTGTGAGTATGACAGCCTGGTTTCTAGTAGCAGAGCTGTGAGTATGACAGCCTGGTTTCTAGTAGCAGAGCTGTGAGTATGACAGCCTGGTTTCTAGTAGCAGAGCTGTGAGTATGACAGCCTGGTTTCTAGTAGCAGAGCTGTATGACAGCCTGGTTTCTAGTAGCAGAGCTGTGAGTATGACAGCCTGGTTTCTAGTAGCAGAGCTGTGAGTATGACAGCCTGGTTTCTAGTAGCAGAGCTGTGATCATGGTGGCCTGGTTTCTAGTAGCAGAGCTGTGATCATAGTGGCCTGGTTTCTAGTAGCAGAGCTGTGAGTATGACAGCCTGTTTTCTAGTAGCAGAGCTGTGATCATGGTGGTCTGGTTTCTAGTAGCAGAGCTGTGATCATAGTGGCCTGGTTTCTAGTAGCAGAGCTGTGATCATTGTGGTCATGGTGGCCTGGTTTCTAGTAGCAGAGCTGTGATCATTGTGGTCATGGTGGCCTGGTTTCTAGTAGCAGAGCTGTGATCATTGTGCTCATGGTGGCCTGGTTTCTAGTAGCAGAACTGTGATCATTGTGCTCATGGTGGCCTGGTTTCTAGTAGCAGAGCTGTAATCATAGTCACCCGGCCTCACTATTTAATTTAATAATATATTTAGAAAAAAGTTATACTTTAATTTATATATTTTAATAAATAATTATATTCAATATATTACTGTTACATCCCACAAGACTCGTACAGAATGTGAGGAATGGAAGGCAATAACGTGTAATCCATGGAAGTGAACGGTTGATCAAATTCTTTATCATGAATCTTGGCCTTAAAGGATAATTTATCATGTTTCTTAAAAATAGTTGTTCCAGCCAATGTAACACTACCGCTTCCAGAATGCCATTCAATTGTCATTTTTTAAAATCTTTCCTTTTCATTTTAGATTTTATAACTGTCTTTTTCTTCCTCTGGATTTTAGCAAGAATGACTTATTTCTTACTAGCTTATATTCGTAATTCATGTATACCACTGGCAGTTTTTGTGTAGCACATCTTAACTTTTTCTGTCTGCTTTACACACACGCGCACACACGCGCACACACACACACACACACACACACACACACACACACACACACACACACATTATATATATATATTTTTTTCGGGGGGGAGGGGAAGACACCACACAACAGCTGCATATATTTTGTAGTTTCTTAGTTTAACATGTAAAGCTTTCACTGATTCATTCATGATTTCAAAAGTTGTCTGTAACTATTCCTAAATACATCTAACAATTTAAATGTTTAATCGCAATTTAAATTCATGTCTGTTTTTTCTCCTTTACATATTAGAACCTACCTACTTTATGCATCTTTCTGTAGCTCCATTATCAAAATTAATTTAATTATCCAGTAAGGGATTTATAGCAGCTTATTGCATCTTTTCGTATACAACTTCTGTCCTAACTAACATATCATTTATGTAAGTTAGAAACGTCATTTAGGTAAACAATGATCTCCAGGGAACCTCACTGAATATATATATTTCTTAAGACAGTTTTCTTCCTTTTAATGTTATCTTTTTTTCATTTCAGACAAGATTTTTCTTTTAGGAAAATAGTTCACTTTCCACTCTGTGTATATTTTGCAGTTTCCAGCCTTCTAAAATAGGAACATCAAAAACGTTTCTGACATAAATGCCATTGGCCTATCCAAGTATTTTTGAATCATATATTTGACTCCGATTAACTGAATATATTTGGTATAAAAGAATTTGTTGCCCGAAAATTGATGTGTTTGCTTTTCAGCAGCTTTTTTTTTGATCTGCAAAGGTTTTGTCCTATTTCTCTTAGAAGTTTTCCATTATTTTTTAATATAATGCTTCTCCAAAAATAAGCTTTTTATTTCAAAGGTTTTCCCCCATTATATTTTATAAAGATATTGGAACAATAAGTTACATTTCAAATAAATTCTCCAGTTTTTCATTCCTGTAATAAAGTATCATTTTTTTTTCTGAGTGGGTGGCATAGTTTTTCAGTCAGTATTTTTGAAAACCATGGTGTTTTCTTAAGCAGAAATCTGTTTTTTTTTACAACCCCTCAGTAACTAATTTATTCCACTGAATACACTTCAGTGTGTGTGTGTGTGTGTGTGTGTGTGTGTGTGTGTAACTAATTTATTTCATTGAATATAGAAACTAATTTATTCCATTGAATACAATTCAGTGTGTGTACTCCCCCTACTTGTACTCGCCTAGTTGTGGTTACAGGGGTCGAGTCACAACTCCTGGCCCCGCCTCTTTACTGGTCGCTACTAGGTCACTCTTCCTGCTTCATGAACTTCATCATACCTCTTCTTAAAACTATGCATGCGTCCTGCCTCCACTACATAACTTCCCACACTATTTCACTTCCTGACAACTCTGTGACTGAAGAAATGCTTCCTAACATCCCTTTGATTCATCCGAGTCTTCAATTTTCCCTGTTTCTGTGTCCCATCTCAGGAACATCCTAGTACAGGTCCTAGGACTGACCCTAGTGGAACCCCGCTCGTTACAGGCGCCCACTTTGACACCTCGCCACGTACCATGACTAGCTGCTGTCTTCCTGACAGGTATTGCCTCATACATTGTTGTGCCTTCCCTGTTATACCTGCCTGGTCCTCCAGCTTTTGCATTAATCTCCTGTGTGGAACTGTGTCAAACGCCTTCTTACAGTCCAAGAATGCATCTTAGATTTTAGTAAGGCTTTTGATAGAGTTCCGCACCATAGACTGTTAAAGAAAGTGGCAGCTCATGGCATTGGGGGAAAAGTGCTCTCGTGGATCGAGTCATGGCTCACTGACAGGAAGCAGAGTGTGTCCATAAATGGGGTTAAATCCGAGTGGGGATCTGTAACAAGTGGCGTTCCACAGGGATCAGTCTTGGGCCCGTTGTTGTTTATAATATATATCAATGATCTTGATGAGGGAATTACTAGTGATATGAGCAAATTCGCCGATGACACAAAGATAGGTAGGATAATTGATTCAAACGTAGATGTTATGGAACTTCAGAAGGATTTAAACAAACTCTATTCTTGGTCAGAAAAGTGGCAGATGCAGTTCAATGTAGATAAATGCAAGGTTCTGAAGCTTGGGAGTGCCCATAACCCTAGTACTTATAAGTTAAATGATGTAGAACTTAGCAATACAGATTGCGAAAAGGACTTGGGGGTTATGGTGAGAAGCAACCTTAAACCAAGACAGTAATGCCTAAGCGTACGTAATAAGGCAAATAGATTACTGGGATTTATATCAAGAAGTGTAAGCAACAGAAGTCCAGAGGTCATACTGCAGCTTTATACATCATTAGTAAGGCCTCACCTAGATTATGCAGCTCAGTTCTGGTCTCCATATTACAGAATGGACATAAATTCGTTAGAAAACATTCAGCGTAGGATGACTAAATTAATACATAGCATTAGAAATCTTCCTTATGAAGAAAGATAGAAAACTCTTAAGTTACATTCACTTGTTAGACGAAGAATGAGGGGAGACCTGATCGAAGTGTATAAGTGGAAGATAGGTATTAATAAAGGGGATATTAATAAGGTCTTGAGGATGTCTTTCCAAGAGAGAACCCGCAGTAATGGATTTAAATTACATAAGTTTAGATTTAGAAAGGACATAGGAAAGTATTGGTTTGGAAATAGGGTAGTTGATGAGTGGAACAGTCTACCTAGTTGGGTTATTGAGGCTTTGACTTTGGGTAGTTTCAAATTTAGGTTGGATAAGTACATGAGTGGGAGGGGTTGGATTTGAGTGGGACTTTCACATCAGAGCTTATTTCTTGGGTGGCATTGAAAATTGGGTTGGGCAAATGTTTTGTTAGTGGGATGAATTGTAAAGGACCTGCCTAGTATGGGCCAACAGGCCTCCTGCAGTGTTCCTCCTTTCTTATGTTCTTATGTACCCACCCCTCTCCTCTTGTCTTACTGCTGTCTCCCTATCATAGAACTCCAGTAGGCTTGTGACACAGGATTTCCCTTCCCTGAAACCGTGTTGGCTATCGTTGATAACCTCATTCCTTTCTAAGTGTTTCACCACTCTTCTCCTGATGATCTTCTCCATGACCTTGCATACCGTGCGTGTGTGTGTGTGTGTGTGTGTGTGTGTGTGTGTGTGTGTGTGTGTGTGTGTGTGTGTGTGTGTGTGTGTGTGTGTGTGTGACACGAGTGAACTTCCTCCTCCGCCGCTTCTCTGACGACAAATTCGCACACTAACCTGCAAGTTTTCCGAGAGTCTTTAATGAAATTCCAGCCCACGGATAGGTAGATGGCTCTCAGCGACGCTGGCTGGTCATTTTACGTCGCCGGGGGTAACAATCTTTCTCACTCAGCGACAACATTTCAGACAGCCACACAGTAAACACGAAGTATACAGTAAACATCAGAGACACCTAACCAGACCAACACACACACACACTGCTCCTGGTGGGGCCAATGGCTGTGAATCGACCTTACAACCACAAATCGGTGAGTACCACGCAGAATACTTTACTCTGATTTTTTTCTGTGTGAACTCTTGAATTCAACACTGATACATTCCATTATAAACTTGGGGGAGGCAAGCAGTGAGCTATTTATTAGTTAGTAATCTCTTATCTGGTTAAAAAATCAGATTCCCATTCCAGCGTTCTCATTTGCAAAGACACCTTAAGGCAAGAAAGTCTTAAATGTTACAGAAACCTGGAATTCTACTGGTAAGTACATAAAGTTGAGATGGAATAAAATGATACTTAAATGCAGTAGATTTATCAAGTCAGTGATAAAAACCACTTTATAGAAAGACGCTGCAGAAACTAGTCTGATCTTTGTTTCAACATTTTATTGTTAATATAATTACAGCAGAGCACCGATTTTTCCCTTCACAAGGGATACCTGCAAGGCGGGGTGCAGGTGACTGGCTATTAACCCGATTAACTGGAGCCACCCTTCCCTTAGATCAAACCTGATTATTCCAGACTTTCCCATTCTCCAAGCACTGTGCGATTCTTACGGATATGGCGCTTCCCTGTGAATTCAGTTTTAATAAAAATACAGCTTTAAGTAGTGAAGGTATTTAAGTTGTAGGATAAGCTAAACTGAAATGACGTGTGTGTATTCTTTTTTTTTTTTGGGGGGGGGGGGGATTGCTATTTAACCTTTAAACTGTCCAGACAGATCTAAGTTCACATGCATAGTGCTCCAAAAGTAGATCTACGGTTTTTAACATATTTTCAAATATAACAAAAAAATGTAGATCAAAGTTTTTTTACACGTTTTCAAATGTAAAAAAAAAAAGAAAAAGAAGCTCAACGTTTTTTTACATACTTTCAAATGTTGAAAAAAGTAGATCTACGTTTGGACAGTTTTAAGGGTTAATCAAATGAAACACCCTTAGAGCCTACACAAAGTGATCTAGCCACTAAACCTTTCTTTCTTCTCTATTCCTGTCTACCTATTATCTTTTCCCCTGCTCTATGCTTTCCTGCCCATTATTGACATCTTTCTTATGGCCAAAAAATGAAAGAGTCTGCTGATGGTGAAGGTTAAGACAAAAACAAAGTGTAGAACATGCTTTTACGAAGACAATGTGTCTCTCCATGAACAGATTTATTAACTTTTCCTATATCGTTTCTTTCAGCAGTTGGTGATGTTCATGTCTCCCTAATTACTGAAGCCGGAGATCAAGTGGATTTAAGAGACGAAGAATTCGCACATCTGATATCTATTCTTCAGTTGTAACGTAAGGAAATATTTTGGAAAAAAATTCACTAGAAATTAGTGTTCAGAATTTTTTGACATACTGTAATATAAGTCTCATTTTATCATTGTTCCATGCTATTTAATGCATCCATAATTTTAATATTTAAATAAACGGGTAAACATTCTGAATTTAGAATAAATTTAATATAATTATCTTACTTTATTTGCCTTTTTACTAAACGATCGTTTCCTGTGATTACTTCATTAGCATCCTGATAATCTCCACTTCCGACTTATTTATAACACTTCGCTCAGCTCTGGCTAGTTCTTGTGGCAGTTCCTCGCTCTGGTCAGCCCATGTCACGCTATTCCGGCCTAACTCCAAAGTTGCAAGGCGTTCTGAAGTTCTTCCAGCCCTTGCTACTCTTCAAACACTTTCAAGATTGATTTAGCCGTTGTGATACTCCCGCAGCCCTGGTTACGAGCCCTTGTAACATTCCCCAAGCCCTAGCTAGTTCTGACTCCTCCAGGCTTGGCTAGTCTCCCGGACGGTTTATCCAACATAAGCCTTACTAAGAACTCAAAAGTCGCTCAGGTGCCTCAAACCCTCTGGGGATTAACACTCGCCTTCCTCTAACAGTTTTGCTCGCATGATCTGTCCTGGTTTATGTATTTTATTCCTTGTAGATCTTATGTTTGTCTCTGATTATATACAACACATCAAAAAGGGTATTATGACTCAGTTCGTATTAATAACAAAAAAAGTGTGACCACATTTATCCTTCAGTGAATAAGATGGAGTATTGCTGACAAGTTTAAATACACAGGCAGAAATTGCAGGCAGAAAGATGTCTTAATATATATTTTTTCCGCAACATCTTTATCTTGATATTAAACCTTCATTTCTTGTCTCTTCCTTTTCTAACATTTCTGTGTGTCGTCAGGTGTGTCGTCAGTCAATTATCTTAAAAATATCCCGTTGAGCTTGCCGTAATATATTCAAAGAAAATGTTAGGTATTCAGATATGAACCATTCACCAGTGAGAAGGCAACTCCTAAGAAGCTGAGCTTCTCATAAATCGTCGTTTACTGTTATTGGTTTTAGTTCTTGGTCGAAGTTAATATTGAATTATTACAAAAGTAATTTATGAATATCATTATCAAGCATTCTTTGCCTTATTGGATCACCACGATAAGACAGAGACAGGAAGCTTGCAGACCTCGAGTATCTAATAGTTTTAAAAGCCATGCTTATAAAACTAAAGTTTAACTTTTTATACAGAAGAAGGGGTTACTAGCCCATTGCTCCCAACATTTTAATCGCTTCTTTCGACAAGAAAAATTCTGTCCCACTTTCCTATGGATTATATATATATATATATATATATATATATATATATATATATATATATATATATATATATATATATATATATATATATATATATACAATTTCAAGAGTTGTCAAGTTAAACCGCTACAGTTTCTCTTAAACAATCACACTCTAACGAAATTCATTTTACGTCCTTGAACAAGTGTTTCTAGCTTAATATCCAAAAATACCACTTACACTAGATATACTTGCCACCTTGTCCAGTTAAGATTTAACGTGCTGCATTATTTGTACGTAAAAGCTTTCGGAATCCTGATTTTTTAATACGAGCGTTACTAAGCATTTATATTGTCAACAAGCAGGATAAATATTAATTTCTCACACACACACACACACACACACACACACACACACACACACACACACACACACACACATTTAATGATATATGTAATAGAAGCAGATTCTCAGTTATGTTTACGGTTTTTGACATGCTGTAAAACTGTTGAATAGCACTGTTCATACTGCTGTTTCTTATACAATAACATTGAAAGCTCATTGCCTGTCAACATTATAAAAAAAAACTTTTAATGTTATATTTATGAAGTCCATGCAAAAGATGTAACCAATTATACATAGGACTATTAAATAAAATTTCATATTAACTATAAGCAATTTCCCGGATGTTAGAAATCATAACCATTCATCACATGTACAACATAATGCATATACAAGGGTACAGTTCAATATTTGGCAATGAGTGCTTCATTCTACTTCCTGTTTGGTGTACTAGCCCAACGAGCAGTATTTTATATTATTGTACCCACGAACGAGTGGTATTGATCGGCAGCAAACAGGTAGCAGAATGATCTTAGCTCAAAGGCATCCACACCACTGCATGTTCTCGGATGACGGGTACAACATCTAGCTTGGCTGGATGCGTCATTCTTGAGAATTGTGTGGTCCCGTGGACTAGAGTGTCACCTGTCTTTCGCTCACCATGAGGCTGGTCAAAGCAGCATGGGTTCGACTCCTTGGTTAGTCGCAGTGTTGTTATTGATCAATACTTTTGGTACATAATTATTAATTTATACATTAAGATAAATGAAAAAAATATATCTTTAAACGTATAAGAGAAAATTTTAGAAAGGACTTAATTTCAAATGAGTTCTTGCTAATTGACCAATTTTACCTTTAGTTCATTATATATATATATATATATATATATATATATATATATATATATATATATATATATATATATATATATATCTGGAAGTACCACTTCTATAGCTGGACTGAGGACCCTCATCCTCAGAGAAGACAATAAATGTATGTACCTCAGGAAAAACTCAAGGTTCTTCCCGGAGCTCTTTGAATATTTTCTTCTCCTACCACCCCCTACATTTTATATTCTATGTGAATATTTATTAATAAACAGAATACATTTACAGAAAACACGAACATGAATACAATGGTACAATGTATTAAAGATCATAAATTTCCTCCAGTTCCTCCGAAGCCGGACGCGAGCCAATTATGCAGCAAGCATTTCCCCTGTGGATGGCCACGCCGAGGCGCTGGAATATGAAAGTGGCTGCCCTTCGGTCCCTGGTGGTGTCGATGAGTCTGGAACCCAATTCTTTAAGGAAACGTGTGGCATTTTTTCCCCATGATCCCAAGGTCTCTGATCCCACTGGGACAAATTGATACTGTTGGCTAATGTCCCTGTACTTGCTGATCTTGTACTCCTCTTTGTCGCCCGACACTGTGACGGATATAGGTGTCAGCCAGTGTGGACACAGATGTAGTCCCATGGTAAGAGCTTGTCATTCTTCCAAGGATAGATGGTGATCCCGTCGGGGCGGTTTGCTGGGTGTGTGGGTATATAAAATATATATATATATATATATATATATATATATATATATATATATATATATATATATATATATATATATATATATATATATATATGCAATAAGATCACAGTAAACAGGTGATTTCAAAATATGAAAGAATAGAGAAATTCCAAGCGCTTTCGTGACTACTCACATTATCAAGGAACTATGAAAGTGAAGCATCCAAGGAAGCTATATAAGGGGTCGGCCAGCACCTCACTATCAGATCCCACAACGGTTAAACACGTGACGCGCGGCGAGCCAACTTGGATAGGTCCTTTGCAAAACTCACCCCCAAGCTATTTATTTGTCCAGTGTATTATTAAATTCTACCCAAATTCTATTAATTATAAATGGATCTAATTTATATGAACCAAAGGAAATATTCATATTATTGTCAAAACTGCTTTTTATGAAACAAGATTCAATTATATTCCTGTATACCATGGACTTGCTTGATACTTCTTTCTCAACTTTTTGAAAATCAATTGGATGGTTAAAATCTCTTACATGAATAAATAGAGCATTGGAATCTTGTCCAGTTCTAATGCTATATTTATGTTGTTTTAATCTTAGTTCCAGATTTTTACCAGTTTGACCGTAATAAACTTTATCGCAAATTTTACAAGGAATCTTATAGACACATCCATCAGCATTTTGGGGGGAATTCTTAATCAAAAGTTTTTTACTGTATCAAGATTTTTGAATACAACTTTAATATTAAAAGTCTTAAGAAGAGAAGGCATATCAACCAAGTTTTCATGGTAAGGGAGAACCAACATATTTTTAGTTGAATAAGGCTGGTTGCCCTTTTTTGGATTATAAAAAGTGTTCCTAGCAACTTTAAAAGATTTATCAATTACATTTCTTGGGTATTTTAAATCATTACCTATTTCATAAATTTTGGATATTTCCTCATCTATGAACTCAGGACTACAAATTCGTAAAGCTCTCAAAAACATTGATGAGAAAACAGACAGTTTGGTTTTGGCTTAAGTTTTGCAACTTCAAAAAAACTTAATAATGTTGAAATTGCAAAAGCCTTTTGTAACTTTGAAAAATTTTCTGATTTATCCTCTGTTGAAATTAATATTAGTAAAGGAATGGTATACAGCTCTATGTTAAAACCAAACATTCCCAATTGCCCTCAAAGATTCTTTAAGTCTTATGATACACTTAACAATAAAAATTTGCGCCTTACTAAAGCAGACAAAATAAATGCAATAGTAATTATGAAAGAAAATGATTACCAAGAAAAAATGAATAATCTCTTAGATGATACTGAAACCTATTCTAAACTTAGGAAAAATCCCCTAGAAACCGTTAACAGCAATTTCAATAAAACAATAAAACTTCTACTGAAAGGCAAAGATGAATTAGTCAAACAATTTACTTCCACTAATCCATCTTTACCTTACATGTATGGACTAATAAAAACACACAAACCAGGGAATCCAGTCAGACCAATTATTAGCTCCATAGGGTCAGTTTCATATAAATTATCCAAATGGCTTGTTGATATTTTGAGGCCTATTGTTGGCAAAATTTCTAACTTTAATGTTAAAAACAACATAGACTTGGTTGATAAATTAAGCTCCTTGACTGACTTAAATGATTTTAACATGGTTAGTTTTGATGTTACTTCCTTGTTTACGAAAGTTCCTGTTGATGATTTATTAAGTTTCTTATCTGAAGAACTCGTTAACTATGATTTACCATTGCCTGTTCCTACTATCATTAAACTTATTAAACTTTGCATTGTTGATGCAAAATTTGTATTTAATGATAAGTTTTACACTCAGAAGTTTGGTATGGCAATGGGAAATCCTCTTTCACCTGTTCTTAGTAACCTATACATGGAATTTTTTGAAACAAGGTTGCTTAACACAATCCTCCCTAATAGAGCTAAATGGTTCAGATATGTTGATGATATTTTGTGTCTTATGCCCAAAAATGTAGATATACACCATTTTCTTGGAAAATTAAATAGCTTAGCCCATTCTATAAACTTTACTGTTGAGTTTGAAGAAAATAACTCATTGCCTTTTCTAGATGTTTTAATTATTAAGGGTAATAATGAATTCAAATTTAAAATTTACAGAAAACCTACAAATAACTGTTCCTATGTCCACTATTATTCCTCGCATCAAGATAGAGTCAAACTGTCTGTTTTCTCATCAATGTTTTTGAGAGCTTTACGAATTTGTAGTCCTGAGTTCATAGATGAGGAAATATCCAAAATTTATGAAATAGGTAATGATTTAAAATACCCAAGAAATGTAATTGATAAATCTTTTAAAGTTGCTAGGAACACTTTTTATAATCCAAAAAAGGGCAACCAGCCTTATTCAACTAAAAATATGTTGGTTCTCCCTTACCATGAAAACTTGGTTGATATGCCTTCTCTTCTTAAGACTTTTAATATTAAAGTTGTATTCAAAAATCTTCATACAGTAAAAAAACTTTTGATTAAGAATTCCCCCCAAAATGCTGATGGATGTGTCTATAAGATTCCTTGTAAAATTTGCGATAAAGTTTATTACGGTCAAACTGGTAAAAATCTCGAACTAAGATTAAAACAACATAAATATAACATTAGAACTGGACAAGATTCCAATGTTCTATTTATTCATGTAAGAGATTTTAACCATCCAATTGATTTTCAAAAAGTTGAGAAAGTAGTATCAAGCAAGTCCATGGTCGACAGGAATATAATTGAATCTTGTTTCATAAAAAGCAGTTTTGACAATAATATGAATATTTCCTTTGGTTTATATAAATTAGATCCATTTATAATTAATAGAATTTGGGTAGAATTTAATAATACACTGGACAAATAAATAGCTTGGGGGTGAGTTTTGCAAAGGACCTATCCAAGTTGGCTCGCCGCGCGTCACGTGTTTAACCGTTGTGGGATCTGATAGTGAGGTGCTGGCCGACCCCTTATATAGCTTCCTTGGATGCTTCACTTTCATAGTTCCTTGATAATGTGAGTAGTCACGAAAGCGCTTGGAATTTCTCTATTCTTTCAGAGTGGTTGTTTTGCACATATATATATATATATATATATATATATATATATATATATATATATATATATATATATATATATATATATATATATATATATATATATATATATATATATATGAATAAATGAACTAAAGTACTGACCAATATTATTTCTCATTCCAGAACAGGATTCGAACCTGCACCCTCTGCATCAATTTTTCTCTCATTGGTTTGTCCTGTTTTAAAGAGACGAATGGAGAGGAAACATTGAAAATCTTACTCAAGTCCCTCAATGAAAAATGAAGGTTTCTGGATTATAGTCGAGCTGTGCCTCTTTAGCAACTGTTACACAATACATACACTATCTCTCTTGTACAACTTTACAGTAACACTTATACTGAATAATGTTTACGCAGACTCCTCGGTATACGAAACTGTAGCAACACCTCAGTATACTTTACACAATGCAGCACTATCTCCGAATAAACTGTGCACTAAACATCGCTGTAGTAACATTTAAGCTTACTTCGCACAATACGAAGCAACACTACTCGACTATTTACATCACAAACAATAAGCTAAATGAAAAGAGAATATAGCGAAATAAGCATTGTTTTCGAGCGTGCACACCAGTGCCTGAACAATACTTTCTGGTGCCCAGTGTGATGCACTGTTTGAAAAGGCGAGCCAGCATAAACAAAAAATTGCATTTTGTTGACACACGACTATAAAACCAACATTTGTTCGACAAAGTACAACACGTCAGTATAAATATAAATTTTTGTTTTGCTTCACGAGACAAAACAATCTTTTTGTGTTTTTGGAGGGGAGGATATGTGATGAGTGTATATATGTGTGAGCATATATATATATATATATATATATATATATATATATATATATATATATATATATATATAATTATCAGGGCCAGCGCTTTATATACCGCTGAGCTACCGGACTTCTAATAGGAAAGTTTCACACAATGTACTACTGTGTCCTGTCAGCTGTCCTTTCCCACAGCCTCAGTAGTTTTCTCGGTAAGTCTGACCTCCCCCCTCTTCCTTCCATCCCCCTCCCTCAAAGTCAAAGTCTTTTAACTAAGTTTAAGTCGTAATGAATGACTGTCGATGAATATACAGTAACGTTTAATTATCTTTCATATCTTTCATCGGCCAAACGTTCATTACGACTAAAATTTAGTTCACACACACACACACACACACACACACACACACACACACACACACACACACACACACACACACACACACACAAAACCAAAAAATGTGGAAACCCATTCACTCAATCACTGTCATTACCAAAAGTGATAGACTGATATCACAGTTCAGATGACCCTCCGATGTACAACATCCTCATCCCTCCGGAGTTCTGGTATTAAATCTTGCTAACTGAATACCCTCAATCCCTTCACAAATGTTACCTTCCTTACACTCCAAGAGTATGTTATGATATGAAAATCACTCTTCTACACTCGTTCCGATCACGCCTTCTCACAATAAAATTCTTATTTACCCTCTCCCTCTAATTGTTCACAAATATGCTATCTCTACTACCGTTAGACTCCATACTGCATCCTTTAAAACCCAAGCATCATACACAAATTATAGAGTTGCTACCACTATTCCCTTATCTCCATAGATAAATTTCTTTGCTACAGATGCTTCAGCGCATCACCCATCCTGTTTTTTTCTTTTTCTGCTACATGATTAACCTCAGCTTTCAGTGACCTATCTGCCGATAAGTCCGCTCCTTAATATATGAGTACATTTACTTGTGTGTGTGTGTGTGTGTGTGTGTGTGTGTGTGTGTGTGTGTGTGTGTGTGTGTGTACTCACCTATTTGTGGTTGCAGGGGTCGAGTCATAGCTCCTGGCCCCGCCTCTTCGCTGTGTGTGTGTGTTTAATAAATAAATAAAAACTCTTGGCTCAGTACACGAATTTCCCAGCTCATACTCGTATTGCTGATTAATTTAGTCAGAATCAACATTAAACTATCTGTTTTGAAAACTATTTCATTATGCAGACTAGCTAATTTTCATAAAAATTTTAAATCGAATACTTTTATAAACAGTTTTGAATGGACACTGGCAGCAGGCTCAGCGTTGCCGAGTTGCCTGGCCAATGAATGGTTAGCTCCCTGCCTGCATCTATTCATGTTAATACTGGTTCCATGATTTATGAAAATTAGTAAATAAATAAATGCCTCTTTACCTACCGCTCGCGCTTAATACCGACCATCCATCTACCTCTTCCACTCTACCTGACAATCATTAGGCAGCTTAGGACGATATTTTCAGAACGTGGGAAAGGACCGGACCTAGCATCAATTTTCCTCCCCGTTTCTTATGACCAATATACGAAATTTTTGCTGGAGACCAGTGACCCAAGTCTTTTTGGGGCATACTAATGTTCAAAAACGTACCTTTCGCCCATATGAATCAGGAAAAAATGCATTGTTTCCGTGACTGCGTGAATGCTGCGAAATTTTCTCTGAGAGTCTGAGAGCTTTCACTACACACTGAAGTCGCTCTTACCTCTGCTGTTGCATGGAGCTAATATAACGGATCAAGGTTCACCGGAGTCCGAGAAGTGCCTCACTATCTCCCAAACTATCATATTCAACTGCAAAAGGAGACCAGCTGCGATCATCAACTGACACTTAATGGACAATTAATCACCTTTGCCATACACATTAGTTTGAACGTCCATTCACAAATCATATACAGGTCTTCTACTTTGGTCTCGGTTTAGCAACAGCTGGCGACTGCGTCGGTCGTCTCCCCAATTACAGCCTAGGTTCCTCACAGTTAGTGCTGAAGATAATCTTGACTACAATCCATCAAGCGCCACTGATAAGGATTCCTTCCACGAAGCAGTAATCAAGCTGTTTCAATTAGTGACCGACTCCAGCACAGAAATCTGCCAAGATCGAATAGCAATGCCACACATAGGTATATTATTATTATTATCAAAAAGAAGCGCTAAGCCACAAGGGCTATACAGCGCTGCAGGGTAGGGAAGGAAGCGAGGGTATTGGATGGCAGAAGGGAGGAGGGATGATCAGTAGGTTACAGAAAACAGCGGGGCAGGGGATAGTACGGGGGTAGGGGGTAGCAAGAGATTGAAGTAGAAAGGGCTGAAGGTATCAGAATTTGTGAAGTAAGTCAGTTGTTGTCAAAAAGTCAATGAGAGAGTCCGGATGAAAGGTGGGTCCATCAGCGAGAAGGGAAGGTAAAGAGAGAGTAGCGGAGCGAAGACGACGACAGAGGTAAATTCTGCGTGCTCGTTGATAAAGTGGGCAGTCCAACAGAATGTGGTTGACTGATAATGGAGCTTGGCAATTCTCACAGAGAGGAGCAGGACGCCTCTCCATGAGATATCCATGAGTAAGACGAGTATGGCCAATGCGAAGACGGGAGAGAGTAGTCTCCCAACCTCGACACTGGTGATAAGAAGACGGCCAGTAACCTATACTCGGTTTAATAGATTGAAGTTTGTTGCCGAGCATAGTAGACCAACGTTGTTGCCAACGGGTGTGAAGGTGGGAAGATATTGCAGCAAAATAGTCCGTAAATGGAATACCTCTATAAGAAACTGGTAGGTCATGTACTGCTGACCGCGCAGCAGTGTCTGCCTGTTCATTGCCCTGTACGTCAACATGACCAGGGACCCAACAAAAAACAATATTTTATGCTTGGTAAAGATGCGGCGTAGCCGAAGTTGGATACGGAGGACTAAGGGGTGAGGTGTATCAAATTTTTGTATAGCCTGTAAAGCACTAAGGGAGTCTGAGACAACCACAAATGATGACACAGGCATGGATGCAATACGGATAAGTGCTGTAAGGATGGCATACAATTCAGCAGTAAAAATACTAGTCGAAGATAGTAAATGCCCTTGTACGACGCTGTCCGGAAACACTGCTGCGAATCCTACGCCGTCAGAAGAATTAGAGCCATCTGTGTACACGGCAATCGCATGAGAATGAGAGTGAAAGTGGTCAAGAAAAAGAGAGCGGGAAGCGACCGTAGACAGTTGGGCTTTCGAGCAAGGGAGGGAGAAAGAACAGACTCGAACAGCTGGAACTTCCCAGGGGGGTAGGGAAAAGTGAGATGCTACATGTACATAGAAAGGTGGTAGATGAAGAGAAGACAAGAGCGAATGAAGGCGAAGAGAGAAGGGACGGAGTAAACAGGGGAGGCGAACAAATAAAGAATGTCTACTAATATCAGTGACCAATCTATAAATGGAAGGATTGCGGAGATCATGAGAGCGTACATAGTAGCGCAGGCAATGGGCATCACGGCGATCGGATAAGGATGGAACGTTCGCTTCTGTATAGAGGCTCTCGACAGGGGAAGAGCGAAAAGCACTAAGGCATAAACGTAATCCTTGGTGATGAATGGGGTTAAGGCTAGAGAGAGTAGCAGGAGATGCCGCTGAATAGATCTGGTCACCATAATCAAGTTTCGATAAAATAAGGGTGGAATGTAGGCGGAGGAGGATTCGACGATCAGCTCCCCATGAAAGATGAGCAAGGGTTTTAAGAAGGTTCAGCCGGCTGTGACAAGTTGCCTTCAGAGAGGTAATGTGAGGTTTCCAGGATAACCTACGATCAAAGAGGAGGCCCAGAAACTTGACTGTATCACGTTCAGGGATACGGGAGCCATAGAGGTACAAAGGATGATAGGAGATGACAGAGCATCTAGTGAAAGTAATTTGGTGGGTTTTAGTGCTGGAAAATTTAAACCCACGTGTGGTGGCCCAATTGGAAACACGGTCGACTGCATGATGGAGAGAAACTGTAATGAGGTGACAGTCAGCGCCTGCACAGGCAATAGCAAAGTCATCAACATAGAGTGATGACCAAATATTTGATGGAAGACTAGAGGCCAAATCATTAATAGCAAGGAGAAAAAGTGTTGTGCTCAGAACACATCCCTGGGGGACACCTTCAGCTTGGATAAAGTCCGGGGAGAGCACATTATTAACCCGAACACGGAAATGCCTGTCAGTTCTTAAGGAAGGATGGTAGATTGCCTCGAAGGCCTAAGGAGTGGGCTTGGGCTAAAATATTATACCTCCAAGTTGTGTCATATGCCTTCTCAAGGTCAAAAAATATAGCAATAACTGAGTGGTTATTCGCAAAGGCATTACGAACATACGTATCCAACCATAGTAAGGGGTCTATGGTAGAACGTCCCTTACGAAAGCCATACTGACGAGTGGAGAGACTGTTATGTGTCTCTAAATACCACACTAAACGTCTATTTACTAGGCGTTCCATTACTTTGCAAACTGCACTGGTAAGAGCAATGGGACGATAGTGGGAGGTTTCATGTCCCGTAGTGCCTGGTTTGCGGAAAGGGAGAACAATGGCGGATTTCCACAGCTGTGGAAGAACTCCTTGTGACCAAATAAGATTGTAAAGGCGTAATAGGACTGCAAGGGCTGACTGATGTAAATGTTGTAGCATACGAATATGAATGTCGTCGGGCCCAGCTGCCGATGATCGGCAAGCTGAGAGTGTTGCCTCCAGTTCTTGAAGTGTAAAAGGCACATTATACTGTTCTTCTCTGAGAGAAGAAAAGTCCAAGGGTGCTAACTCTCTGGCAGACTTTGAGGAAAGAAATGAGGGGCATAGATGGAGTCCCTGAGAAATACGGACCAGATGATTGCCAATTTCATTGGCAACATCTAGTGGGTTTGCTATATCAACACCGGCAACCCGCAGAACAGGAGCCGGGTCAGGAGAATATTTACCACTCAGTTTTCGTACTTTTTTCCAGACTGCACTCATAGAGGAAGCAGAGGTGATGGTGGAGACATAATCTCGCCAGCAAGTGCGTTTAGCGTCACGGATGACACGGCGAGCGATCGCACGCTTCTGTTGAAAATCAAGGAGTCTCTCTGTGGTTCTATTGTACCGGTACCTGCCCCATGCAGCACGTTTCAAACGTACTGCACGAGCACAAGCAGGAGACCACCAGGGCACGCATTTCTGAGAATGCCTGCCCGAAGTTTGGGGTATAGAATGAGAAGCTGCAGCTAAAACGGAGGACGAGAAGAGGTGTAAAAGCTCATCGATGGAGGACGAAGAAGGAACCTCTCTAAAAACAGTTAGGTGTGAGTAAAGGTTCCAATTTGCCCGATCAAATTGCCAGCGTGGGATGCGAAGAGGTGGTGAATATGAAGGGGAAGTAAGAATGATTGGGAAATGATCGCTGTCATGTAAGTCCGGGAGAACAGACCAAGTGAAGTCTAATGCGGTGGAGGAAGAGCAGACTGAGAGATCGATGCAAGAGAGAGTATGAGTCCGAGGATCAAAATGGGTGTGAGTACCTGTATTTAAAACATGGAGGGGGTGGGTGGCAAGAAAAGCCTCTAACTGAATTCCACGGGAATCACAGTGAGACCCCCCCCAGAGGAAATGGTGGGCATTAAAATCACCAAGTAACAGAATCGGTGGCGGTAATGACGAAACAAGAAAGGCAATATCCGGAATAGATAATGCCCGAGAAGGAGAGAGATATAAAGAACAGAGCGTATACCACCTATGCAAGTGGATACGGGCTGCTGTGTAATGCAGCGAAGTATGAACAAATAGCTGATGGTACGGAATATCAGTGCGTAGAAGAAGGGCACTTTCATTAAAGGTCCCATCAGGAAAAGGATCTGAAGAATACAATAAATTATAGCCTGAGATGGGAGAGATAACAGCAGAGTGTAATTTTGGTTCCTGTAAGCAAACACCAACAGGGGCAAACTGGGAGAGTAACATCTGAAGCTCACTCCGATTACCCCTGAGGCCGCGTATATTCCACTGTAAATAGGTCATAATTGGCAATGATAAAGATACTTGAAATCCGCAGGTAAGGGTTCCTAAGGACTAGAGGGGTTAGAAAAGTCCACATGCGGAGGCAGTGGAAAACGTTCAAGCAGCGAAGGAACAGTGCGCTGTGAAGAAAGGAGTTGCGCAGATGGAGGAGAGGAGAGAGAAGGAACAGAGGGTGGATCAGTGTCCATTGATGGTTTGGTCTCTGCAATATATTCAGAGATTGCTTCAAGTGTTTCGGAATTCAGAGACGTCGTATGGGAGACAATATTGGAAATGGTAGGGGGAGGATGAGTAAAGATTGGAACTGTATTGGACTGTACCAAGGTAGGGGGGGCGAAAGGGTGGAGGGAACTGAAGAAGCGTGGAAGGGGACAGAAGAGGCAGAAACCTGGGAGGGAACAGGGGAGGAAGGTACAGTACGAGGAGGAGGGTGAACCTCTACACTTGTAACAGAGCCAGTGAGAGGGGGAGAACCAGGGACAGAGACAGGGAGGGTAAAATGAGGAGGTGGAAGACGGGTAGGAGGTGTTAACGGACCTTTTTTTGACTTTTGAGAAGTAGAGGGACGATTGGGAGGAGGTGTCATACGAGATCTCGTCGTTACTGAGGCTTGTGAGAGAGAACACGAAGAAGCGAGATCAGACTGAGGCGTTGAAGTAGGGACGTCTGAGCCGAGGACAGCAAAAGGATTAGATACAGGAGTGACTATGGTTGAGGTAACCACAGAGGTGGGTGTAGAAGATGGGATACCAGAAGTGGGGGACGTTTTGAAACACGGGAATAAGAAACACGTGGGAGTCTCCCTTGGAGGCGGAGATGAGAAACTGCCATGGCATAAGGGAGACCTTCTGTCTCTTTGAGGTAACGGATTTCCCGCTCGTTTAAATAGACTTGACAACGGCGAGAGTACGAAGGATGAGCCTCATGACAGTTAAGGCAAGAGGGAGATCGATTGCAAGACGTATGAGAATGGTCATCGGCACCACAGACTGGGCATTCGGCGATAGATCTGTAATATTTCGCTGGATGGCCAAATCGCCAGCAATTTTTACACTGTTGTGGTGTAGGGATCACCTTTCGGACTTGTAACCGATGTCCTGCTATATAAACTGAGGATGGGAGTTCTCGGCTGTCAAAAGTTAAATGAGCCACATTGCTAGGGTATCGTCTCCGCCCGCGGGCAGGAAGAATGTAAGTGTCTACCTTGAGGATTGGGAGATCTTGGAGTTCCAGCTGTTCAAGAATGTCAGTGCCACATGTCTGGAAATTTTGTTGAACTATGGTATGGGGCAGAATGACGGTACCACTACAAGAATTGAGGGAATGATGTTTTTCAAGAGTGACAGGAACAGTATCGATATGGGAAAGACGAGAGAGCTCATGAGCCTGGGTAGCATTCTGTACGGTGATGATGCGCGTACTGCTCTTAAGAGCATGAAAAGAAATGTCTTTTACCAACGTGGCGTAGGAGTGCCTTGCCAATACTGTGGTCAGAAAGATAGGCAGTAGAGGAAGTCGGTCGTAAAGTGAAGAATTTAGTCCATTGTTCAGTCTGAAACTGAGCGTGGAAAGGTAGTGAAGGACGTGTTGATCGTTTCTGAGAAGAACGAGAAGGTGGAGAAGTATCATCAGCAGGTAATTGTCGTTGGCGTTTAGGCATGGGACCAGAGTTGGTCCGACGTGGAACGGGTCGGCGATTTGAAAATTGCCACACCGTAGAGGGAGAGGCCGGAAGCATAGTCAGAGGAGAGCGAAGGTCCGATAAATCGAAGGAGTCAGTCGAGGCCTCAGTACCTGAAGCGGGTGAGGAAACAGCACCGGCAAGAGGTACAGAGGCATGAGGAGTGTCTGAAGAGTGGTCCAAAGACGAGGCGGGGTCAGAACGGGGTGCGGTATCAAGAAGGGGCCTGGGGGTAGGAGGTTCATGGACTAGGGCTGCCATGGTTAGGTTACTTCTTTCTTTTTGTTTTTAAGAAAAAAAAAAGAAAGAAGAAAAGAAAATAAAAATAAAAAAAAGAATAAAAAAAAGGGGGGACCGGGGAGGGATAGTTCCTAGGAGGAATGAAAGGGCCAGAAATCTCCCTCCGCGCCCAAGAGGACCTCAGCACCGCAAGTAGCGCAGATGCAGCATGGAACCCGTGCCATACCCTACCCATCATGCTAGTAAACTAACAATCCGGGATAGCAACCTCACATCTGCCGAGCTACCTCGGTGGACAAAAGAGAGGGCGGCCGGATATCCGCCACAAAGCATACCTCCTTCGGCCACCACCCCCGGAATCCGAAAGGTGGCTTCCAGAGATACACCCGTCGCCCAAAAGACACCCAAAGCTACTCCGGGATACCAGAGAGGGATCGGGACATCCCCAGGCGATCCAGATTCCACGGCAAACTACGCCACCGCCAAGAACCTCAACGGAATGGGATGGACCCCGGTATCCTTTCCCCTACCTAGGAACTAGCGCGCCTGTGGGAGAAATCCCAAAGGCCGAAAAGAGGAAGGGCAAAAGGGAGGGGTGGGGAGGAGGAGGAGGAAAGGAAAAAGGGGAGGATGGGATAGGGGAGGGGAGATTGGGGGGTAATTAGGTTCGGTCTGAGGAAGAAGACCGACAGGTCTAATTCCTCAGACCAAGAGCCTCTTCACCACGCCAAGGAGCCCCCCTTGAAGAGGACACATAGGTATAAAAAGGAATCCTCGTTGTCTGAGAACTTTTCTATCGTACCACTTGTCTATATAGATGATCGTTTCCATATAGCTTACGGACAGTAGCTGTTCGTAAGCTATATGGTTCCTAAGAGCCTCCTCTGATAAGGGTAAATAGAAGATAGAGCACACTAGACCTAACCCTAAAGGAGGATCAGGGAAGAGGGACAGTAGCTTGGAGAGTCTACGATGCCTCACAACAGGGTACAAATGCTCCCATTATCAAGCACATGGAACTACAGCGTGAAGCCATTCTATTCCTTAATAAATTGGCTATCGTCAAAAGAGAACTTGATAAATTCCTCAAATAATTTCCTGATGAGCTGAGGTGTGGTATATACGTGGGAGAGGAGGCGGCGGGTAGCAACAGCCTAATGGATCAGGCCAACAATCAGGAGACCTGACCTTGAACCAGGCCGCGGAATGGGGAGCGGTAGCCCCCGAAAGGAACCAGAGGTAATTTTCTGGTACAGATATGGCAGATTTCTCGGCCCCTTTCCTGTGTCCTGACGTACTTTAGTTATTAATATTGACACGAGATCATAAAAAAGGACCGACATGTCATGTTCTGAGACCTACACACAGAAATGATGTGGTACACATAGGGAAACTACCTGGAAGGTTCTGGTCGAACCTTTACACTAACATAAGCGGGTATCACCTTATGTCGCACAGCTGATTTCATTAACAGAATAATGAATTAACAGAATAATGAACAGTCAAGCTGATTTTGACATAATGGCTGTCTTGTGCTGTTTAAGGGTTCTGTCTGTCATGTATAATAGCTATTCGTGTAATGCACGCGATACTCGTATAGCATCATGAAAACTACTAAAGACACAAAAGTGCAACATTTACTACATATCCTGAAGCCTAATCTGCTAACGGCTACTAACGAGGCAGCAGCTAGTCTCCCGCAAAACGAGGAGTAACGTTACTTTAACATTGAGTATTTGTACCTTTACTGTCGAAGAGTAATAACCAACCGTATAAACGGCTGCTGCTCTAACTCGAAGTTTAATAACTCAAGTTAAATGACCTCCACTGACGTGAGTTCCATTAATTTGACCAGACGTTTTCATTGTTGAACCGCCGACAAATTTAGACGTATGCTACTGATCGGAAGCTGAAGTGGGAATTATTATGCATTCTCTACTTGATTTCAAACCCACTTGGTCAGAATGGAGATAATGCAATTGGCTCTGGTGGTGGTTATTGTGTTGGTACTTTTGTGGGTGGTGGTAATTGTGGCAGTGACTGTGGAGGCACAAGTGGATTTTTTTTTTTTTTTGGTTGGTGGTAGATTTCGTGGTCAAGTTTATTAATGTTGGTGATGATACTGATGACCGTAGTTGTCACGGTGGGGGTAGCAATGGTGTTGGTTGCTGTATTGGTAGCAGTGGCGGAAGCGATGGTGGTGTTGGTGGTAGTAGCGATCGCTGGGCAGGCAAGTCGACACAAAACATCCACTGTAAGTGCACTTGTTCTCAAAGTTGAGTTGTGTCGGTAGCTTCCCTTTCAACTTTTTCCGGAGTTTTACAACAAACTCAAAAGCATTAATTTCTCTTCTCAATAGTTTAACTGTGCATTGTCCTTTCGTGATTGTTATCAAGCAGACAGACTAAAAACCATAGCTAATACCTTTCAGAAGAGGAAGACGATAAGCCCTTGATAATAATAAGTTTAAAGCCTCCTCGTGAATATAATAATAAAAGTAATAATTTTATTATGGGAATGAAAATATTTAATAATTATAATGACACATTACATCATTCACATAAGTAATGATTGCTATAGTTATTTTACATGGATACTTCCAACAACGAATAGAAACAGCAAATTTTTCTGACTTCTCAGTGAAAAAATCAGGAACTGGTTTACAAATCGTAAGGAAGGCTGAAACCGTCATTGACTATTGATTTGATTTTCTTTGCGAATATCTGCTTCTGCAATACTTTGGTTCGAGCAAAAAAAAAAAAAAAAAACCTTTTCTGTAACACTGATCTATTAATAAGATGGTGAAGCAAGAGGTCACTGCTACCCATGCATAATATTAAACTAGGATATCGTCATCCATAGCATAAGAAAATTAAAAAAGAAATCGATATCTTCAAAATATTGTGCACTTTTAGTTTTATCCCACGTGATATTTTGAGTAATTTCCTTTAAAACAAAGGTGTAAATAGCTTGATGTAATCCCACTATACCGCCAATTGCACATAAAAATATCTTAAAACTAATAAATATTGACCAATACTACCAATTAATAAAACTAATTTGGGCTTGGTTTACCTAAAGACATAAGAGCTACCTTTCTCAGATTAAATTTGATTACCCGTATTCTCCAGGTGCTGTATAACTTCTCTGGACTCGTCAATTTCTTACAGTTGTAATAAATATGGAGACTGATAAGAGGTATTGAAAATTTTCAGAAAAACTAAGCAGTGGAAGAAAAATTCAGATGTCACCCTTCCAGGATATATCAGACTTATGGTAAACAGGAAGATAATCCCATATTTATAGCAAACAGGAAAGTTTAGAATCATATGAAAGAAAGTGGGTTGAGGACGATTGTAGACAGCCTGTACTGTCTGCACAGACAGCCCATGCTGTCTGCCAGCTTAGTTCATATTTCGCGCCATGCTGGTGCTGCCACCTATAGGCGTGGCCACTTCAGCCTGCCTGGCCTTGCCACGCTCTCACTCACACAGCGGCCTAGCAGCAAGACACAAGTACTAGTAGCTCTCTCGTGGGATGGCCCTCCCGGGCCATGGGCACAACACAAGCCTGTGTACCCACCACGACTTAACAATAAAGTAAGAAGCCTCCGAAGACGTATCATTTACACCCCGCTTTCAGCTCTACCAAACAAACCCGTTATACGATGCCCAGATGCTTTTCAAGACTTAGTGATCATAGGAATTTTAGTTATCTTGCCCTTCTTCCCATCAAACCTCATTACCTAAATTTCTGCAGGCACTATGTAACTTACGGGTTTAGTGCTTCCCCAAGAATATAATAAAACAATAAACATTATTATCGAAAGATGTGAGTGTGTCAGTGATCCAACAAGTCGGGTAAATAAAAATTATGCGTAACTCAACAGGTCACTGGTCAGTTTTGTAAGCCGATGCATGGATACGGTTCGAGTCCCTGTCGTTTCTTGTTTATTCATTTGATACTGTCCATTATCAGTTATCTTAGGCTTATTATAAAATAAAGTTTTACACACATGACAACCTGACAGAAGCATTGTCATCACTAGATTACTTGACATATGTTGACACTTATCAGTAACCTGTTGCTAGAGAACAAATTACAATCACCCTTAAACTACAAGACCCTTAATTCACAACTGAACGAGGAGGGTGACTTGATGCCAATAAAGCGCTCTTGATCCAAGAGGAAATAAATACTGATTTTTGTACTGGAAACCACACAATGAAAAGAATATGCACTTCTTTGGGCAGGCATCTCCTCGTAATTGCCAGAAAGTAAGAGAGCTTTTAGGAAAACATTTCGAATCGATAAGAGTACTGGGGGAATATGCACTTCTGAACATAATGGCTAAGTATTTGGTAAGAGGTGGAGCTTAAGGTCTTATAAACAGGAAGATCAGACTAGAAAGGGAGATTGCTCTGGACTCGAGACTCAGAGACCAGGTTCTTCAAGGACTTTATATTAGCCGAAAAGAGAGACTTATTATTGATGTGGGCCTGAGGTATCTCCACCTAGTTTTCTTCGTAACGCCTAGAAGCTAAGTACTTATATCATAATTTATCAGTATTACCGGTATTTTAACAGTTGTGTAAATAAATCATTATATACCCGAGAAAAGGTTATATTATTCTCAATATTTTAAATGAGTATTGAGATGCATTTATAATTTCTTTTAATATACTAGGGGATTAATTATTAGTAAGTGTTCTTTTAGATATGATGAAAGATCGATCTCTAGGTATAACAAGAGATACCATGAGAGGTTGTATATCTAATGAAATATCTAATTTCAACTTAATTTGAGAATCATTTTCATTTTAAATTTCCCTTGATTTGTATAGTAACCGCGGTCACAGTCAAAACTAAATTTACTCTTTAGTAATTTTCTTCATATTTTTGAGTTTGTCTAGAGATTTAAGGATGGAAGACAAAGTATCCATTACTATTAACCCTGAATAACCTAATAGATTTTTTAGTCAGTTTTATGTATGTATGTATTATGTGTCTACTTATACTCACATTAAACAATATGAGAATTTTATTTCTGTGATCTGAAGGAATATGTAAACTGACTAGCAATTGCCCTTTTAATAATTCAGCGACCACATTACTGTTTAATAATAATATTTAGTAATACTGTTTAATAAACATTACTATTTAATAGAAATACAGAAATATAATTCATTAGTGTGATTAGATTCTATTCATACGATGCAAATGAAAGTGACAGAAGGAGAGAGGGAGGAGAGGTTACATGTTAAAATAATATATTTACAAACAGTTTACAAAAGAGAATAAATATTTTTCCACGAGCTACTCTAAAAACGTGTTTCACGTTATATGTGACATTGTCACAAGGGTTTCAGTTCCGTTATGGGAATTGGTGGAGGGAAGGAATGGGGTTTTGTTTGACCCTTCTTTACTGAAATTTATTACGTCTCAACCCACCCACCAGAGGACAACACTGTTAAAAAACATAGTGAAATTCCGTGAGCATTCGTGACTTCTCATAGTTCCTCGATAATGTGAAAAGTAACGAATGCGCTTCGATTTTTACATTTTTTTCAGTGGTTTTTCTGCATATACGTATATATAATATAATGTGTGTGTGTAATCAGAGAGAGAAATCCATATGAGACAAAAACAAGTAAAAATAGTAGTCTGCATATTTCGACCTCGAGCTGAGGTCCTCTTCACCAGATACAAAGACATGAGGATAGAAAGTGGAAAGGAGAGTGGGGGATGAGCAGAGCTTTGGTCCTCGAGAACTCATGTCTATTTTATCTGTCTTTGACTGTTGGTCAATTGGTCTCTCTCTCTCTCTCTCTCTCTCGACACACACAAGCACTCACCACTTCATCCGAATGCTTTTCTGAAATGCCTAAGATGGTAAGTGCTCCACACAGCACTCGGTGGGGGTTCTGAGTACCCAACTGGCTCTGTGATGAATGCCAGGGTGCATACATATGCTTTTAATGAGCGTGAATGTGGATTCTGTGTGCATATGAAGTGAATGTAACTAGTGTTTTGAGCATGTGGAATTGTGAAGTAAATGTTCGGATGCCACGATTGCTTGTGTCAATGTGTAATAAAAATGGAAATTTGAAGTCGTATATTTAGTGTGTGTGTGTGCATGTGCAATTATAATATATATATATAAATATATATATATATATATATATATATATATATATATATATATATATATATATATATATATATATATAAACCAAGGACCACAGGGCGACCAGCTTCCTCTTATAGAGACTCAGTGTTGCGATCCAGAGAGGAAATGCCTGCAGCATTCTGGGCACGCGGCCCACCGCAGGGGAGCTGGACGAAGTACTCGAGATGAAGCTCTGAGTTACCTATGTTATGTTGTTTTACTTTCTGTTGTATTTTTGTGAATATTTGGCCAATGTATTTTGTCTTTAAATAAAACATACTTGAAATACAAGGGGTGGTAGGAGAAAATTCTCAAACAGCTTTAGGGAGAACCTTGAGTTTTCCCTGAAGCAAGTTTATTCTTTTCTCTGAGGATGAGGGCCCCTAGGACAGTTCTAGAGGTGGTACCTCCCTATATATATATAGGGAGCCTAGAGAACAAATGGATTTGTCAGTTAAAAATAGGAGAGGAGAGTTATTAAATGAAGAGTTAGAGGTATTGGGAAGATGGAGGGAATATTTTGAGGAATTGTTAAATGTTGATGAAGATAGGGAAGCTGTGATTTCGTGTATAGGGCAAGGAGGAATAACATCTTGTACGAGTGAGGAAGAGCCAGTTGTGAGTGTGGGGGAAGTTCGTGAGGCAGTAGGTAAAATGAAAGGGGGTAAGGCAGCCGGGATTGATGGGATAAAGATAGAAATGTTAAAAGCAGGTGGGGATATAGTTTTGGAGTGGTTGGTGCAATTATTTAATAAATGAATGGAAGAGGGTAAGGTACCTAGGGATTGGCAGAGAGCATGCATAGTACCTTTGTATAAAGGCAAAGGGGACAAAAGAGAGTGCAAAAATTATAGGGGGATTAGTCAGTTGAGTATACCTGGTAAAGTATATGGTAGAGTTATTATTGAAAGAATTAAGAGTAAGACGGAGAATAGGATAACAGATGAACAAGGAGGCTTTAGGAAAGGTAGGGGGTGTGTGGACCAGGTGTTTACAGTGAAACATATAAGTGAACAGTATTTAGATAAGGCTAAAGAGGTCTTTGTGGCATTTATGGATTTGGAAAAGGCATATGACAGGGTGGATAGGGGGGCAATGTAGCAGATGTTGCAGGTGTATGGTGAAGGAGGTAGGTTACTGAAAGCAGTGAAGAGTTTTTACGAGGATAGTGAGGCTCAAGTTAGAGTATGTAGGAAAGAAGGAAATTATTTCCCAGTAAAAGTAGGCCTTAGACAAGGGTGTGTGATGTCACCGTGGTTGTTTAATATATTTATAGATGGGGTTGTAAGAGAAGTAAATGCGAGGGTCTTGGCAAGAGGCGTGGAGTTAAAAGATAAAGAATCACACATAAAGAGGAAGTTGTCACAGTTGCTCTTTGCTGATGACACTGTGCTCTTGGGAGATTCTGAAGAGAAGTTGCAGAGATTGGTGGATGAATTTGGTAGGGTGTGCAAAAGAAGAAAATTAAAAGTGAATACAGGAAAGAGTAAGGTTATGAGGATAAAAAGATTAGGTGATGAAAGATTGGATATCAGATTGGAGGGAGAGAGTATGGAGGAGGTGAATGTGTTCAGATATTTGGGAGTGGACGTGTCAGCGGATGGGTCTATGAAAGATGAGGTGAATAGAATTGATGAGGGGAAAAGGGTGAGTGGTGCACTTAGGAGTCTGTGGAGACAAAGAACTTTGTCCTTGGAGGCAAAGAGGGGAATGTATGAGAGTATAGTTTTATCAACGCTCTTATATGGGTGTGAAGCATGGGTGATGAATGTTGCAGCGAGGAGAAGGCTGGAGGCAGCGGAGATGTCATGTCTGAGGGCAATGTGTGGTGTGAATATAATGCAGAGAATTCGTAGTTTGGAAGTTAGGAGGTGGTGTGGGATTACCAAAACTGTTGTCCAGAGGGCTGAGGAAGGGTCGTTGAGGTGGTTCGGACATGTAGAGAGAATGGAGCGAAACAGTGACTTCAAGAGTGTATCAGTCTGTAGTGGAAGAAAGGCGGGGTAGGGTTCGGCCTAGGAAAGGTTGGAGGGAGGGGGTAAAGGAGGTTTTGTGTGCGAGGGGCTTGGACTTCCAGCAGGCATGCGTGAGCATGTTTGATAGGAGTGAATGGAGACAAATGGTTTTTAATACTTGACGTGCTGTTGGAGTGTTAGCAAAGTAACATTTATGAAGAGGTTCAGGGAAACCGGCAGGCCGGACTTGAGTCCTGGAGATGGGAAGTACAGTGCCTGCACTCTGAAGGAGGGGTGTTAATGTTGCAGTTTATAAACTGTAGTGTAAAGCACCCTTCTGGCAAGACAGTGATGGAGTGAATGACGGTGAAAGTTTTTCTTTTTCGGGCCACCCTGCCTTGGTGGGAATCGGTCAGTGTGATAATAAAAAATAAATATATATATATATATATATATATATATATATATATATATATATATATATATATATATATATATATATATATATATATATATAATATGAGTGTGTGTGTGTGTGTGTCGTGCCGAATAGGCAGAACTTGCGATCTTGGCTTAAATAGCAATGCTCATCTTGCCATATAGGACAAGTGAAAATTTGTGTATGCAATAATTTCTCCAAAATCATTCTGAACCTAACGAAAAAAATATATTTCACTGTGTTTGTTTAGTATTAAAGTATTGTAAACAAATCTAAAATATATTTAGTTGGGTTAGGCAAAAATAAATTGCGCTTGTTATAATAAAGTTAGGTAAGTTTTCTAAGTTTCTTTTGGTGCAAAATTATAAATTTTTACATCAACATTAATGAAAAAATATATCTTTAAACGTATAAGAGAAAATTTTAGAAATGATTTAATTTTAAACGAGTTCTTGCTAATTGACCAGTTTTACATATTCGGCACGACATATATATATATATATATATATATATATATATATATATATATATATATATATATATATATATAATGTGTGTGTGTATGTGTGTGTGTGTGTGTTTGTGTGTGTGTGTGTGTGTAAAAGTACCACAATGGAAACAGAAAATAAAACTTAAGCGATTTCATGTGCTTGTACTCAACGAAATATTGTGGAATCATCTCTTATCAGGCATGATGGACAGCATTTTTGAAATTAGAGTTCTGGTATCTATAAATTTGAAAATATTATTGCCAAGAATATTTTGTACATAATCTTAAAAGCAAACAGTTTTTCACAAAAAATGGAGAGTGAGTTCTTTGTCATTCAAGTATGGGCGGGAAGGGTTTGAGTGAGGTGTCGCCTCAGATTTTAGCATTTAATCTATGCTTCCTTTGCCTTTTCTTCCTATTTCTCTGAACATACATGTATAAGCACATGAATGCTCTCAATTTATTTCCTAAGTTCACTGTGATTATTTTTACTGAATAGTTAAAACTGGTCAATTAGCAAGAACTCATTTAAAATTAAGCCCTTTCAGAAATTTTCTCATATACGTTTAAAGATACACATTTTTCATTTACGTTAATGTAAAAATTAATTATTTTGTACCAAAAGAACCTTAGGAAACTTACCTAACCTTATTATGACAAGCGCAATTTATTTAGCTTAATCTATATCATAGGTAAGTTTACAATAATTTAATAATAAGCAAACACAATGAAATATAATTTTTTCGTTAGGTTCAGAACGATTTTTGAGAAGTTACTTCATTCACAAATTTTTGCTTGCCTTATTCGGGAAGAAGAGCGTTGCTATTTAAGTCAAAATCGCAAATTTTAAGTATTCGGCACGACGTATATATATATATATATATATATATATATATATATATATATATATATATATATATATATATATATATATATATATATATATATATATATATATATATATATATGCAATAAGATCACAGTAAACAGGTGATTTCAGAATATGCAAAACAACCACTCTGAAAGAATAGAGAAATTCCAAGCGCTTTCGTGACTACTCACATTACCATAGTTCCTTGATAATGTGAGTAGTCACGAAAGCGCTTGGAATTTCTCTATTCTTTCAGAGTGGTTGTTTTGCATATATATATATATATATATATATATATATATATATATATATATATATATATATAAATATAAATATAAATAAATATAAATAAATAAATATATATATATGTATGTATATGTATATATATATATATATATATATATATATATATATATGTATATATATTTATTTATATTTATATATATATATGTATATTTATTTATATTTATATATATATATATATTTATTTATATTTATATATATATATATATTTATTTATATTTATATATATATATATATATTTATGTATATTTATATATATATATATATATTTATGTATATTTATATATATATATATTTATTTATATATATATATATATATATATATATATATATATATATATATATATATATTTATTTATTATATATATATATATATATATATATATATATATATATATATACTGCCGAATAGGCAGAACTTGCGATCTTCGCTTAAATATAGGACAAGTGAAAATTTGTGTACGCAATAATTTCGCCAAAATCATTCTGAACCTAATGAAAAAAAATATATTTGATTGTGTTTGTTTAGCACTAAATTATTGTAAACGTATTTAAAATATATTTAGTTGGGTTAGGCTAAAATAAATTGCTCTTGTTATAATAAGGTTAGGTAAGTTTTCTAAGATTCTTTTGGTGCAAAATTAATAACTTTTACATTAACATTAATGTAAAAAATGTATCATTAAACGTATAAGAGAAAATTTCAGAGAGGACTTAATTTTAAATGAGTTCTTGCTAACTGACCAGTTTTACATATTCGGCACGACATTATATATATATATATATATATATATATATATATATATATATATATATATATATATATATATATATATATAATAAATAAATATATATATATATATATATATATATATATATATATATATATATATATAAATAAATATATATATATATAAATATAAATAAATATATATATCAAGTGTGAATCAAGTGTGAGAGTAATGGTGGTTGGGGATTTTAATGCTAAAGTGGGTAAAAATGTTATGGAGGGAGTAGTAGGTAAATTTGGGGTGCCAGGGGTAAATGTAAATGGGGAGCCTTTAATTGAGCTATGTGTAGAAAGAAATTTGGTAATAAGTAATACATATTTTATGAAAAAGAGGATAAATAAATATACAAGGTATGATGTAGCACGTAATGAAAGTAGTTTATTAGATTATGTATTGGTGGATAAAAGGTTGATGGGTAGGCTCCAGGATGTACATGTTTATAGAGGGGCAACTGATATATCGGATCATTATTTAGTTGTAGCTACAGTTAGAGTAAGAGGTAGATGGGAAAAGAGGAAGGTGGCAACAACAAGTAAGAGGGAAGTGAAAGTGTATAAACTAAGGGAGGAGGAAGTTCGGGTGAGATATAAGCGACTATTGGCAGAAAGGTGGGCTAGTGCAAAGATGAGTAGTGGGGGGGTTGAAGAGGGTTGGAATAGTTTTAAAAATGCAGTATTAGAATGTGGGGCAGAAGTTTGTGGTTATAGGAGGGTGGGGGCAGGAGGAAAGAGGAGTGATTGGTGGAATGATGAAGTAAAGGGTGTGATAAAAGAGAAAAAGGTAGCTTATGAGAGGTTTTTACAAAGCAGAAGTGTTATAAGAAGAGCAGAGTATATGGAGAGTAAAAGAAAGGTAAAGAGAGTGGTGAGAGAGTGCAAAAGGAGAGCAGATGATAGAGTGGGAGAGGCACTGTCAAGAAATTTTAATGAAAATAAGAAAAAATTTTGGAGTGAGTTAAACAAGTTAAGAAAGCCTAGGGAAAATATGGATTTGTCAGTTAAAAACAGAGTAGGGGAGTTAGTAGATGGGGAGATGGAGGTATTGGGTAGATGGCGAGAATATTTTGAGGAACTTTTAAATGTTAAGGAAGAAACAGAGGCAGTAATTTCATGCACTGGTCAGGGAGGTATACCATCTTTTAGGAGTGAAGAAGAGCAGAATGTAAGTGTGGGGGAGGTACGTGAGGCATTATGTAAAATGAAAGGGGGTAAAGCAGCTGGAACTGATGGGATCATGACAGAAATGTTAAAAGCAGGGGGGGATATAGTGTTGGAGTGGTTGGTACTTTTGTTTAATAAATGTATGAAAGAGGGGAAGGTACCTAGGGATTGGCAGAGAGCATGTATAGTCCCTTTATATAAAGGGAAAGGGGACAAAAGAGACTGTAAAAATTATAGAGGAATAAGCTTACTGAGTATACCAGGAAAAGTGTACGGTAGGGTTATAATTGAAAGAATTAGAGGTAAGACAGAATGTAGGATTGCGGATGAGCAAGGAGGTTTTAGAGTGGGTAGGGGATGTGTAGATCAGGTGTTTACATTGAAGCATATATGTGAACAGTATTTAGATAAAGATAGGGAAGTTTTTATTGCATTTATGGATTTAGAAAAGGCATATGATAGAGTGGATAGAGGAGCAATGTGGCAGATGTTGCAAGTATATGGAATAGGTGGTAAGTTATTAAATGCTGTAAAGAGTTTTTATGAGGATAGTGAGGCTCAGGTTAGGGTGTGTAGAAGAGAGGGAGACTACTTCCCGGTAAAAGTAGGTCTTAGACAGGGATGTGTAATGTCACCATGGTTGTTTAATATAT
>NC_091325.1:9764670-9772170 GCF_038502225.1 Cherax quadricarinatus | reverse complement strand
GTTGGATGTCCTGGTCCTAAGCGAAATTAAAGCTGAAGGGGGTATAAGTTTCCAGTGGGGAAATAATGGATTAAATCTGAGTATCTGAGAAGAGTTAGACAAAGGAAGGGGTAGCAGTAATGTTAAAATGACTGTTGCGAAGGAGAAAGAGAATATGAATGTGTAACTATGAATTATGGATTAAAGTAAAGGTTGATGCGAGAAGTGGGTCATAATAAGGTGTATGCACCTGAGAAGAGAGAGGATGCAGAGGAGAGAGAGAGATTTTGGGAGATGTTATGAATGTATAGAGCTTTGAACCAAAAGGAGAGAGTAATTTTAGAAATTGAATGTTAAAGAGAGAAACTTTAGAGAGGGTGGTAGGCAAGTTTGGGGTGCCAGGTGTAAATGATAGTGGAGCCTTGATTGAACTTTCAGAGCAGAAAGGGGTTTAGTTATAGGTAATTACATATTTTAAGAAAAAGAGATAAACAGTATACACATATGATGTAGGGCGAAATGACAGTAGTTTGTTGGATTATGTATTGGTAGATAAAAGACTGGAGAGACTTCCAGGATGTACATGTTTATAGAGGGGCCACAGATATATCAGATCACTTTCTAGTTGTAGCTACAATTGAGAGTAAAAGGCAGATGGGATACAAGAGAATAGAAGCATCAGGGAAGAGAGAGGTGAAGGTTTATAAACCAAAAAGAGGAGTGCAGTTAGGTAAGATATAAACAGCTATTGGAGGATAGATGGGCGAATGAGAGTATAGGCAATGGGGTCAAAGAGGCATGGGTAGTTTAAAAATGAAAGTTAGAGTGTTCAGCAGTTTAGGTTACAGGGAAAGTAAGTAGGAGGAAGAGGGAGCAGATTGGGTGGAAATTGATGGAGCAAAGAGGAGTAAAGTAAGGGAGAAAAGTTAGCATATGAGAAGTTTTTACAAAAGTAGAAAGATGTTAGAGGGAAGAGTATATGGAGAAAAAGAGAGAAGCAGAGAGTGGTGGAATATGTAAAAGAGAGCAAATGAGAGGGTGATGTTAATGTCAAAATTTTGTTGAAAAATAAGAAAAAGTTTTATGATTAAGGTTAAGAAAGTTTTAGAGAACAAAATGATTTATCGTTAAAAAATAGGAGAGAGTTATTAAATGGAGAGTGTAGAGGTATTAAAGATGGAAGAAGATGGAGTGAATTGTTAACAGTTACAGATAGGGAAGCTTTTGATTGTGGTAGGGCAAGAGGAATAACATCCTGTAGGAGGAGGGAAGAGCTAGCCAGAGTGTGGGGAAGTTCAGAGGCAGTAGGTAAAAATGAAAGGGGGTATACAGCCGGGATTGATGTGGATAAAAGATAGAAATGTTAAAAGCAGGTGGGGATAGTTTTGGAGCAGCCAAAGTAATCATTTGTCAGTTATGAAGAGGGTAAGGCACCTAGGATTGCAGAGCATGCATAGTCTAAGAACAAAGGATAAAAGAGAGTAAAATTATAGGGATACTCTGTTGAGCAAATTAAAGTATGGTAGAGTTATAATTGAAAGAATTTAAGAAAGACGGAGAACAGGGATAAATATGATTTTTAAATGGCTGATGGCCTTAGGAAAAGGTAGGGTAGGACCAGGTGCTTACAGTGAAACATATAAGGAACACAGTATTTAGATACAAAGAGGTCTTTGTGGCATCAAGCACTGGAAAAGTAAGGACAGGTGATAGGGGCAATGTGGCAGATGTATGGTATGGTAGAGGCAGGCTGAACAAAAAGTGTGAGCTTCATTGAGGATAGTGGAGCCTGTTAGAGATGTAGAGAGGGAAATTTTTTCCCAGCAAAAGTAGGCCTGCAGACAAGGATTTATGTCACCGTGGTTGCTTTAATATATTTATAGATGGGGCTGTAAGAGAAGTGAACAAAAAGAGGGTCTGCAAGAGGCGTGGAGTTAAAAGATAAAGAATCACACAAAGTGGGAGTTATCACAGCTGCTCTTGCTGATGACACTGTGCTCTGATTTGAAGAGAAGTTGCAGAGATTGGTGGATGAATTGGTAGGTAAAAAGAAGAAAATTAAAGGTGAATACAGGAAAGAGTAAGGTTATGAGGAGCGTGATTTCAGTGATGAAAGATTGAATATCAGACGGAGGGAGAGAGTATGGAGGAGGTGAACGTATCTCAGATATTTGGGAGGATCACGTTAGATGCGGGTCTATGAAAGATACGAGGTATCCATGTAGGAACTGATGAGGGAAAAAGATGAGGGTGCAATTTAGGAGTCTGTGGGAGATGCAACTTTGTCCTTGGAGGCAAAGAGGGAATGCATGAGAGTATAGTTCGCAATTAACGCCTTATATGGGTGTGAAGCGTGGGTGATGAATGTTGGTGAGGAGAAGGCTGAGGTGGAGATGTGTCATGTCTGAGGGCAATGTGTGGTGTGAATATAATGCAGAGAATCTTAGTTTGGCTAGATGAGGTGATCACTAAAACTGTTGTCCAGGGATATTGAGGAAGGTTGTTGAGGGTAGTCTGACATGTAGAGAAAGGAGTTAAAACAGAATGACTCAAGAGTAACAGGAGCAAAGTAACATTTATGAAGGGATTCAGGGAAACCGGCAGGCCGGACTTGAGTCCTGGAGATGGGAAGTACAGTGCCTGCACTCTGAAGGAGGGGTGTTAATGTTGCAGTTTAAAAACTGTAGTGTAAAGCACCCTTCTGGCAAGACAGTGATGGAGTGAATGATGGTGAAAGTTTTTCTTTTTCGGGCCACCCTGCCTTGGTGGGAATCGGCCGGTGTGATAATAAAAAAAAAAAAAAATAATATATATATATGTCCTGCCGAATAGGCAGAACTTGCGATCTTGGATTAAATAGCAACGCTCATCTTGCCATATAGGACAAGCGAAAATTTGTGTATGCAATAATTTCGCCAAAATTATTCTGAACCTAACGAAAAAAAAATGTTTCACTGTGTTTGCTTAATATTAAATTATTGTAAACAAATCTAAAATATATATAGTTGGGTTAGTCTAAAATAAATTGTTCTTGTTATAATAAGGTTAGGTAAGTTCTCAAAGATTCTTTTGGTGCAAAATTAAAAACTTTTACATTAACATTAATGAAAAAAAATATATCTTTAAACGTATAAGAGAAAATTTTACAAAGGACTTAATTTTAAATGAGTTCTTGCTAATTGACCAGTTTTACATATACGGCACGACATATATATATATACATATATATATATATATATATATATATATATATATATTTATATATTATATTTATATATATATATTTATATATATATATTTATATATATATATATATATATATATATATATATATATATATATATATATATATATATATATATATATGCAAAACAACCACTGTGAAAGAATATAGAAATTCCAAGCGCTTTCGTGACTACTCACATTATCAAGGAACAATGAAGGTAATGCATCAAAGGAAGGCATATAAAGGGTCTAACCCACACCTCACTATCATATCCCACAACAAAGCAACACCTGACGCACGATTCGTAAGAAAGGGAACACTGCAGCAGGCCGTATATATATATATATATATATATATATATATATATATATATATATATATATATATATATATATATATATATACACACATATATATATATATATATGTATATATACATATATGTATATATATATATGTATATATATATATATACATATATGTATATATACATATATATATATATATATATATATATATATATATATATATATATATATATATATATATATATATATATATATATATATATATATATATATATGAACCCCCGGTTAACGATATTTTTTCACTCTAGAAGTATGTTCAGGTGCCAGTACTGACCGAATTTGTTCCCATAAGGAATATTGTGAAGTAGATTAGTCCATTTTAGACCCCCAAAATACACGTACAAACGCACTTACATAAATACACTTACATAATTGGTCGCAATTATATATATATATATATATATATATATATATATATATATATATATATATATATATATATATATATATATATATATATATATATATATATAGTGCCGAATATGTAAAACTGGTCAATTAGCAAGAACTCATTTAAAATTAAGTCCTTTGTGAAATTTTCTCTTATACGTTTAAAGATATATTTTTTTCATTAATGATAATGTAAAAATTTTTAATTTTGCAACAAAAGAATCTTAGAAAGCTTACCTAACCTTATTGTCACAAGCTCAATTTATTTTAATCTAACCCAACTAAATATAGCTTAGATTTGTTTACAATAATTTAATACTAATCAAACGCAGTGAAATATATTTTTTTCGTTAGGTTCAGAATGATTTTGGCGAAATTATTGCATACACAAATTTTCACTTGTCCTATATGGCAAGATGAACGTTGCTGTTTAAGCCAAGATCGCAATTTCTGCCTATTCGGCACGACACACACACATATATATATATAAATATATATATATATATATATATATATATATATATATATATATATATATATATATATATATTTATATATATATATATATATATATATATATATATATATATATATATATATATATATATATATATATATATATATATATATATAATGTCGTGCCGAATATGTAAAACTGGTCAATTAGCAATAACTCATTTAAAATTAAGCCCTTTCTGAAGTTTTCTCTTATACGTTTAAAGATATACTTTTTTTTCATTAATGTTTATGTAAAAATTTTTAATTTTGCTCCAGAAGAATCTTAGAAAACTTACCTAACCTTATTATAACAAGAGCAATTTATTTTTGCCTAACCCAACTAAATATATTTTAGATTTGTTTACAGTAATTTAATACTAAGTAAACACAGTGAAATATATTTTTTTCGTTAGGTTCAGAATGATTTTGGCGAAATTATTGCATACAGAAATTTTCGCTTGACCTATATGGCAAGATGAGGGTTGCTATTTAAGCCAAGATCGCAAGTTCTGCCTCTTCGACACGACATATATATATATATATATATATATATATATATATATATATATATATATATATATATATATATATATATATATATATATATATATATATATATGTATATATATATATATATATATATATATATATACATATGTATATATATATATGTATATATATATATATGTATATATATATATGTATATATATATTATTAGTAACACATCGGACGTTTCCCACCAAGGGAGGAGACCCCAAAAAAAGAAACACTTTCATCATCATTCATTCTATTATTGATTTGCCAGAGGCGTGCTTACACTATATTTAAAAAAACTGCAACATATCAACAACCCTCCTTCAGAGCGCAGGCACTCTACCTCCCACCTCCAGGACTCAAGGCCGGAATGCCGGTTTACCTGAATCCCTTCATAAATGTTGCTTTGTTCACACTTTAGCAATACGTCAGGTCCTAAAAAATATCTGTTTCCACTCGCTCCTACGTAACACGCTCACGCACGCTTACTGGAAGTCCAAGGCCCTCGCACACAAAACCTCCTTTACCCCCTCCCTCCAACCTTTCCTAGGCCTAACTCTGCTCCGCCTTCCTTCCATTAAGAATTTATACACTTTCCAAGTCATTCTCTTTCATTCCATCCTCTCTAAATGTCCAAACCACCTCAACAACCCTCCTCACCCCTCCTGTACCTCCTAATTCCAAACTATGGATTATCTGCATTATATTCACACTGCACATTGCCCTCAGACACGACATCTCCACTGCCTGCAGCCTTCTCCTTCTTGCAACATTCGCCACCCATACTTTACACCCATATATGAGCCTTAGTATAACTATACTCTCAAAAATTCTTCTCTTTGTTTCCATGGTTAACGTTGTCTCCACAGACTCTGAAGTGCCACACTCACCTTCTTTCCCTCATCAATTCTATGATTCACTTCGTCTTTCATAGATCCATCGGTTGACAAGTATATATGACTGCATTCACTTCCTCCATACTCCCTCTCTCCAATCTTTCACTAAATTTCTTATTATCCTAATCACCTTACTCTTTCCTATGTTCACTTTTAATTTCCTTCTTTTCTATACCCTACCAAACTCGTCCACCAACCTCTGCAGTTTCTGTTCAGAATCTCCCAAAAGCACAGTGTCATCAGCAAAAAGTAACTTACAATTCCCACTTTGTGTTATTCTTTATCTTTTAATCTCACACCTCTTGCCAACACCGGAGCATTCACTTCTCTCACCCCATCTTTAAATATATTGATCAACCATGTTGACATCACACATCCCTGTGTAAGCCGTACTTTTACTGGAAAATAATCTCCCTCCCTCCCTCCCTCTCTCCTACATGCTCTAACCTGATCCTTACTATCCTCGTAAAAACTCTTAACATTTTTCAGTAACCTACCTCCTCTTCCATACATTTGCAACATCTGTCACATTCCCCCCCCCATCCACCCTATCATGCGCCTTTTCCAGATCTTTACCCTTACCTAAATACTGTTTACCTATATGTTGCATTGTAAACACAGTCTACACACCACTTACGCTTCCTAAAGCCCATTGTTCATCTGCGATCCTGCTCTCCGTCTTGCTCTCAATTCTTTCAGTAGTAACTCTACCATACACTTTACCAGGTATACTCAACAAGCTTACTCCCCTATAATTTTTAGTCTTTTTTATTCTCTTTGCCTTTATAGAAAGAAACTATGCATCCTGTTTAATTTATTTGACAGAACTGAAATAGACCATGAAATTAATCAGTATTTTCAGTTTGTCGTTTTGCTTACCTTAAAAGCGATTGCTGATGCTTATCAGAATTCCAGTGTAGAAAGTATAAGAACCATTCAGCATGTCTGGGTGTCCCGGAGCTCGATCGCTAGCACACTCGGCTCACACAATGAGGTCCGGGGATAGATCCCCTGGTACGGCTGGAAACAGGACGTATTTCTATCAAGACACCTGTTGTCCCTGTTTACCCATCAGTAAAATGGGTACCTGGATGTTAGTCGACTGGTGTGGGTCGCATCCTGGAACAAAATTGACCTAATTTACACGAAACTTTCTGCATAAGAAAGAGCTGTGTAGTAATATGTCATTGATGTCAGCTAGGCCTATATATAACTTGTACATGTACTTGTAGAAAAGAAGATATTATTATCACTGAATAGTATTTCAAGTTTTAAGCGTCCATGTTACCCAAACTATCATTTTTCCTATTTAACGCAAGATCTCTTAACATGTTTGCTGTTAGATCCTACACATTCGTTTTTGGCTCTGCTGTGGTTTGATTTGGTACCTGCTCCATTTTTCCATATTTTCCATATTTTTCCATATTTTCCCAAGTGGAATAACTGAGATTTGTCCATGTTGAACCTTCTAGTTCTTTTGTGGCCCACTGGAAGATTTTCTTCATATTTGAAAATTTTTGTCGTGTTCTGGTCGCATTACTATCTACTCAAAATATCAGACAGGTGATCGAGCCTCCACCATTCATTATGCTGACTGATCAATTTTCA
>NC_091325.1:9754670-9757170 GCF_038502225.1 Cherax quadricarinatus | reverse complement strand
TGACTACCAGTAGTGTCAAACCGATCACTAGAAATAGGGTATATCCATCACTAGAAATAGGGTATACAAACAGCTGTTCCGTTAACACCAATGCTAACAGTCACCTCCAGACACATTGCAACAACAATAACCTCTATACACTCCCCATTATCTACAGTAATTGTAACGCATTCCCTCATTTACTATCTTTACGAACCCTTCAGCTCAACAATCAACATAAAGAAATTTATGTTTCTAGCCTCACTAACCACCGTTTTCTAACCCTTTCATAAGCTTAATTGGCAAATACCTGCCTTCGTCTAGAATTCAATATATATATATATATATATATATATAGTATATATATATATATATATATATATATATATATATATATATATATAATTATATATAATTATATAATTATAGAGATATATATATATATATATATTATATGTATATATATATATATATTATATATAGATATATATATATATATATATTAAAATATATATATATTATATGTATATATATATATATTATATATATATATATAGTATATTATATATATATATATATTATATGTATATATATATATATATATATATATATATGCTGTATATATATATACTATATATATATATATATATATATATATATATATATATTATATATATATATATTATATGAGAGTTATATATATATATATATATATATATATATATATATATATATATATATATATATATATATATATATATATATATATAGGTAGTAGGTTGGTAGACAGCAACCACCCAGGAGGTACCACTGTCCCAGCCAAGTGAGTGTAAAACGAAAAGCCTGTGATTGTTTTACATGATGGTAGTGGGATTGCTGATGTCTTTGTCTATCTCATAAATATGCAAGATTACATGTCTTGCTACTTCTACTTACACTTAGGTCATACTACAACACATACATGTACACACATTTATTTACAACATCACTCATCTGAGTTTTCTTTGATTTTATCTTAATAGTTCTATCTTATTAATTTTCCTTTTATATCCATGGGAAGTGGAATAAGACCTTTCCTCCGTGCTTAGTGCGTGTTGTAAAAGTCAACTAAATGCCGGGGAAATACCGGGCTAGTAAACTTTTCCTGTAAAGATTACTAAAAAGAATGGGCGAAGAAAATTTGTCAAAGGGGAAGTCTGAATGTGCGGATACAGCAGATGATAAGAAAGAGATGATTGTGGATGTTATGAACGAGAAGAAGCTGATGTCCTGGCTTTAAGTGAAACAAAGCTGAAGGGGGTGAGAGTTTAGTGAGAGGAAATTAAAAATGGATTAGGGTCAGGGGTTTCAAATAGAGTTAGAGCCAGTGAATGGAGTAGCAATAATGTTAGAAGGATAAGCTATGAGAGGAAAAGAGGGACTATAAATGTATTAATTCAAGGATTATGTGGAGTAAAATAAAGATTGATGTGAAAAGGGTTATAATAAGCGTGTATGCAATCTGGAGAAAGAGAGAAGTGTAGAGGAGAGAGAGATTTTGGGAAATGTTGAGGAATGCGTGGGGAGTTTTGAATCAAGTGTGGAGTAATGGTGGTTGGGGATTTCAGCTGCTAAAGGGTAAAACAGCAGGTTGAGTAGTAGGTAATTTGGGGTGCTAGGTAAATGTAAATGGGGAGCCTTTGTCTGAGTCATGTGTAGAAAGAAATTTAATAAGTAATACATATTTTATGAAAAAGAGGATAAATAAAATATACAAGGTATGATGTAGCACGTACGAAAGTAGAAGGTTTATTAGATTATGTATTGGTGGATAAAGGTTGATGTAAGTCTTAGGATGTACATGTTTATATAGAGGCAACTGATATATCGGATCATTATTTAGTTGTAGCTACAAAGAGTAAGAGGTAGATGGAAAAGAGAAGGTGGCAACAATACAAGAGGGAGGTGGAAAGTGTATAAACTAAGGGAGGAGGAAGTCTGGGTGAGATATAATGAATTATTGGCAGAAAGGTAATAGTGCAAAGATGAGTAGTGGGGTTGAAGAGGTTGGAAAGGTTTAAAAATGCAGTATTAGAATGTGGGGCAAAGAAGTTTGTGGTTATAGGAGGGTGGGAGCAGGAGGAAAGAGGAGTGATTGGTGGAATGATGTGAAGTAAAGGGTGATAAAAGAGAAAAAGGTAGCTTATGAAAGGTTTTACAAAGCAGAAGTGTTATAAGAAGAGCAGAGTATAAGTGGAGAGTAAAAGAAAGGTAAAGAGAGTGGTGAGAGAGTGCAAAAAGGAGAGCAGGATAGGAGGGAGAGGTGCACTGTCAAGAAATTTTAATGAAAATAAGAAAATTTTGGAGTGAGTTAAACAAGTTAAGAAAGTTTAGGAAAATATGGATTTGTCAGTTAAAAACAGAGTAGGGAGTTAGTAGATGGGAGATGGAGGTATTGCAGATGGCGAGAATATTTTGAGGAACTTTTAAATGTTAAGGAAGAAACAGAGGCAGTAATTTCATGCACTGGTCAGGAGGTATA
>NC_091325.1:9737170-9747170 GCF_038502225.1 Cherax quadricarinatus | reverse complement strand
AGAAATGAGAGGGAAGGGTGGGTTGATTGCATTTTCTTGGACTGCAAGAAGGCCTCAAAAAGAGATTAGCACAGAAGCTAGAGAAACAGGCACGTATAACAGGAAGGGCACTGCAATGGATCAGAGAATACCTAACAGGGAGGCAACAGCGAGTCATGGTCCGTGTTGAGGTATCACAGTGGGCGCCGGTGACGAGCGGGGTCCCACAGGGGTCAGTCCTAGGACCAGTGCTATTCTTGGTATATGTGAACGACATGACGGAAGGGATAGACTAAGAAGTGTCCCTGTTTGCAGATGACGTGAAGTTAATGAGGAGAATTAAATCAGACGCGGACTAGACAGGTCTACAAAGAGACCTGGACAGGCTGGATGCGTGGTCCAGAAACTGGCTCCTAGAATTTAACCACGCCAGTACATCGCCAGAAGCACACATTAACCAGATAACTGCTGCGGTAAATGGGCGCTTGGCAAACCTGAGAACAGCGTTCCGGTACCTCAGTAAGGAATCGTTCAAGACTTTATACACTGTGTACGTCAGGCCCATACTGGAGTACGCAGCACCAGTTTGGGACCCACACCTGGTCAAACACGTCAAGAAATTAGAGAAAGTGCAAAGGTTTGCAACAAGGCTAGTTCCAGAGCTAAGGGGAATGTCCTATAAAGAAATGTTTAGGGAAATTGGTCTGACAACACTGGAGGACAGGAGGGTCAGGGGAGACATGATAACGACATACAAAATACTGCGTGGAATAGACAAGGTGGACAGAGACAGGATTTTCCAGAGATGGGACACAGAAACAAGGGGTCTCAATTGGAAGCTGAAGACTCAGATGAGTCAAAGGGATGTTAGGAAGTATTTCTTCAGTCATAGAGTAGTTAGGAAGTGGAATAGTCTGGCTAGCGATGTAGTGGAGGCAGGAACTATACATAGTTTTAAGACTAGGTATGATAAAGCTCATGGAGCAGGGGGACAGAGGACCTAGTAGCGGTGAAGAGGCAGGGCGAGGAGCCGAATCTCGACCCCTGCAACCACAATTAGGTGAGGTAGGTGAATTAGGTGAGTACATTACACTACACTTTACACACAATCCCCACACTGCTTTCACACAGCCTATACCCTACACCAGTGATTCTCAACCATGGGTAAATTTACCCCCTGGGGTGGTAAAACATTACATGGCAAGGGGTAGTGAATATTTGATGTATCTGATAATTCAATAATAATTCAATCAAATTTAATTTTGTAAAATGTGTATGTGTGTGTGTGTGTGTGTGTGTGTGTGTGTGTGTGTGTGTGTGTGTGTGTGTGTGTGTGTGTGTGGGGAGAAGCCTCAGTGTCTGCTGTGCTCAAAAGTTCTTGGAAATGTGTCACTGAAACCTTCAATATTATAACAGCATCTGGAAGCTACACATCCTGCCCATGCATTTGAGGCAAAGAGAGCTAGGTTTAGGGCTGCAGGAACGTTGCCCAAACTTGGCTTCATATCTGACAAGAAACCAATCCTTGCAACTTCCTATCATGTAGCGATGCGAACAGCAAAGGCAAAGGAACCACATAGCCGAGAAGCCAAAGACCAGGAACAGTTTGAAAGCCTATGACGATATGAGAGTAGCATTGTCATCAAAAGCTCCTCGCATAAACAAATTGAATGATTCAATGAATCACCAGTGTTCCAACTGATAAAGTTTCTGGTGTATCTGATTGGTTTTATTTTTTTGTGATAAAAATGGATTATAATTATTTCTTTAGAATTTTTTTTTTTTTTTGGTGATACGAATGTATATTGCTATTTTTGTGCAAAACCTGAATAATTTATTTTTTTCTGACCTTGTTTTTCTGTCCCTTTATGATGGCGATAATTTTTTTGCATGGAAGTAGGCAAGTGGAGAAATACATTAAGCCGAAGAGGTTAATGATGGAGGAAAAGTTGAGAATCCCTACACTCACACCCACCTTGAGCAATCCACAAGAAAGGCATTTCCGAAATATCATATTACCTAACGGTAAAGGTTCTTCTCCGGCCTCAATAAATACATTTTCGTTTTTATCTTCACTATCACGTTAAAGACACTCGAGCTACCCCTCATCACTGGAAATTGCTACTTACAGATATGACAGACCAACATATTTCTTACGTAAATACCACGAAGATACCAAAATGTGGCTCACAGTGGCGAATATCAGGCGCTTTGTTGAAACACCACGAAGATGTTGGCTTGTGGCCGCGGTTATGAGTATCATGGGCACCTTTGAAGCTATTGTGTGTGAGAGGTTCAAGTGGATACAACAGGTACATGTTTTTATTTAGCAACATTTCGTCGAGCTTTTTCAGGCAATGATTTCAAAAGACTTTTTAAAGCGAAATGTTTAAATTAATGGTCGTTCTGCATTTGTCTTTTTTGAGCGCAAGTCTGTAGGCGTTATGGCCATGAAACAACTATTGTTATGGTATTGTGTTATGATGAGGAGAGGTTAAGACTTCTTTGGACTGTTTACATTTATGCTTTATATTTTCGTAAATACAAATACAAGAGTTACTTGAATTAGAGGAAAGATTATAGAACAATCATAGTTAATGTATTATGCAAATATTAAGTGTGGTGCATGCAATGACGAAAACTAATCTTTTTAACGCAAATTCGTTATATAGATGCAAATCAAAAAATAACAAATCTCCATACAGTCAGACAAACATTTTCATCACTGTTTTTCAGTCTTTTTCCCTTGTACTCAATATCGCTGTCCAACACAAGTGACCAGCAGCAGTTCGCCGTCAAACTAATCTTTAAGTTTCTATGCTATATCTTTTTCCATGGTGCATGTCTTGAAACTGTTCACCATGGTGTTCAGTTTCACAGAAACTGTACATGTTGGAGCAAAATTTAAGTTTAAGTTTGAATTCAGCGTCCCCAAAATTAGAGTGATATTGAATTTTGTCTTTTCCAACAAATTCTTGGCAGAAAAGACAAACAGGAGAAAGTGAAAATCGGCTCACTAAAATAATCCAGATCGGGATAAAAGAAAAAGAAAATACAGAACGGGAAAAAATATTATTATAGACGTTACCATCAGTAAAATACAAATACAGTGAAGTAATACTCGTATGCAAAATATACATCATTCCAAAGAACTTTTCAACCTAAGGATTATGAAAAGTTCAGAAAAGATCTATAAACAAGTTACATCCTAGAATAAATAAGCAGCTGCATTACTGTCTCCTAAAAGATAAAGTATTGAGGATTAATTACGAGAAATTGAAAAGAAATATTTAAATAACTGCAAAACACTCCACGTGTAGACAGTAATAACAGTAACGACATATCAGATAATAAACGGATACGGGAAAACAAACAAGGGAAATTTATTGAAACCATTGAGAGGGAAAATGGGCGACCATAATTAAAAGAATCGAAAAGAACTGTGCATAAAAGAAGTTATAAACAGAGACAGTAGATTGCTGGCAAGAGATCTACGAGCGTTGTTTTTCTCCTGTACCTATTAATAGAATACCAGCCTCTCTCTGTCCCTCTCTTCCTTTCCTCTCTCTTTCTCTAACACACACACACACACACACACACACACACACACACACACACACACACACACACACACACACACACACACACACAGAAATAGGAAAGGATAGCAGGAATAGGACGACAGAAGCCAAACTACAAAAGGGGGGACTACACAGGCAAGAGGAACTTTCAGTTGAAAAGAGAATTGACAGGAAAACCAGTAAAAGAAATGATGGACAAAGTGACAACAAAATGCAAGGAGGCAGAGGAGAGGTTTGCTACAGTGGCACACAAATAATGGGAAGACCGTAACGAGTCCTTGGTTCACCCGAAAGTGTCGGGAAGCAAAAACTAAGTGTACTAGAAAATGAAAAAAGTACAGAAGACAAAGGACCCAGGAAAATAGAGATTAGCCGAAGAGCTAGAAACGAATTTGCACAGATAAGATGAGAGGGTAAGTGACAATACGAAAATGACTTAGTATCGATAGTCAAGTCTGACCCGAAGCTATTAAATAGCCACATCAGGAGGAAAACAACAGTCAAGGACCAGGTAATCAGGCCGTGGAAGGTGGGGAGTTCACAAGAAACAACCAAGAAGTATGTGTGGAGCTCAACATGAGATTTAAAGAAGTATTTACAGTGGAGACAGGAACGCTTCCAGGAAATCAGAATTGGGAGGTACACCAACAATGCATACACGGACAAGTGCTGGATGAAATACAACCGTCCTCGGTTGGAGGTGAGGTGAAGAAGCTATGTGAACTTGATACCTCAAAGGCGGTAGGACCGGACAATATCTCTCCGTGGGTCCTTAGAGAGGGAGCAGAGTTGCTGTGTGTACCACTAACAAAAACCTTCAACACATCCATTGAAACTGGACAACTACCCGAGGTATGGAAAATGGCAAATGCAGTCCCAGTTTTTAAGAAAGACAGATCCGAGGCATTAAACTACAGACCCGTGTCATTGACGTGTATAGTATGCAAAATCATGGAGAAGATTGTCAGGGGGAGAGAGATGGTGTACCTATAATAATAATAATGATATACAATATTTTTATTTCTACAAGTACATGTATAAGGTATACAGGCCTAGCTGACATCAATGACATACTACTATATAGAAAGCCGCTTGTTATGCAGAGAATTTCGGGCAAATTAGGTCAGTTTTGTCCCAGGATGCGACCCACATCATTCGACTAACTCCCAAGTACTGATTTTATACTGAGGGTTGAAACATGGACAACAGGTATCTTAAGGAAACACGTCCTAATATAAACGACAACCAGCACGGTTTCACAAACCTACTGGAGTTTTATGACAAGGTAACAAAAGTAAGACACGAGAGAGAGGTGTGGGTAGATTGCATTTTCTTGGACTGCAAGAAGGCCTTCGACACAGTTCCTCACAAGCGGGTAATGCAAAAGCTAGAGGATCAGGCACGCATAACAGGAAATCACTGCAATGGCTCAGAGAATATCTGACAGGGAGGTAACAACGAATCATGTTACGTGGCGAGGTGTCAGAATGGGCGCCTTTTACGAGAGGGCTCCACAAGAATTAGCCCTAGGAACTGTGCTGTTTTTGGTACATGTGAATGACATGACGGAAGTGATAGACACAGAAATGTCCCAGTTTGCAGATGATGTGAAGTTAATGAGGAGAATTACATTGGATGAGGATCAGGCAGGACTGCAAAAAGACCTGGACAGGCTACAAGCCTGGTCGAGCAACTGGATCCTTGAATTTAACCTTGTCAAATGCAAAGTCATGAAGATCAGGGAAGGGCAAGGAAGACCGCAGACACAGTATAGTCAAGGTGTCCAAAGACTGCAAACCTCACTCAAGGAAAAAGATCTTAGGGTTAGTATAATACCAAGCATATCTCTTGAAGCGCACATCAACCAGATAACTGCTGCAGCATATGGGCGCCTCGCAAAACTAAGAATAGTGCTCCGATTCCACAGTAAGGAATCGTTCACCATGTACGTACACCATGTACGTCAGGTCAACATTGGAGTATGCAGCACCAGTTTGGAATCCACACTTCGTCAAGCGAGGCAAGAAATTAGAGAAAGTGCAAAGATTTGCAACAAGACTAGTCCCGGAGCAAAGGGGAATGTTCTGCGAAAAAGGCAAGGAAAATCGGCCGGCGACACTGGAGTACAGCAGGGTTAGGGGAGACATGATAACGACAAATAAAATACTGCGAGGAATTAACAAGGTGGACAAAAGATGTTCCAGAGATGGAACACAGAAACATGAGGTCGCAGTTGGAAGTTGAAGACTCGGATGAGTCAAAGAGATGTTGAGAAATGTTTCCTCAGTCATAGAGTTGTCAGTAAGTGCAATAATCTAGAAAGTGACTTAGTGAAGGCAGGAGCCATACATAGTTTTAAGACGAGGTTTGATAAAGCTCATGGAGCAGGGAGAGAGAGACCTAGTAGCGACTAGTGAAGAGGCGGGGCCAAGAGCTAAGACTCGACCCCTGAAACCACAATTAGGTGGATACAATTAGCTGAGTACTCACGCACACACACACACACACACACAACGTACGTCAGCTCAATAAATCCACTGCTATAATATAACCATTCCAAACGGCACCGGCCAAGCGAGCCATTGATAAACAAGATAAAATCCCTCACAGAATTTATTGGTTTGTCTCAATGCCTGGCATATTGGGCAAATATTTACCGATATTTATTTGGTCATATTCCAGACCATTCTCTTTTATTTTTACTTTTTGAAGGGAGGTAATGTGTGTGTAGTTGCCTCTATGTAGTTCCCGGGGTCCATTCTCTGCTTCTGGCTTCTAGGAGGGTTGGATGAGAGAGAGAGGGGGAGAGAGAGAGGGGGAGAGAGAGAAGGGGAGAGGAGAGAGAGAGAGAGGGGGAGAGAGAGAGGGGGGAGAGAGAGAGGGGGGAGAGAGAGAGGGGGAGAGAGAGAGGGGGAGAGAGAGAGGGGGAGAGAGAGAGAGGGGGGGGAGAGAGAGAGGGGGAGAGAGAGAGGGGGAGAGAGAGAGAGGGAGAGAGAGAGGGGAGAGAAAGAGGGAGAGAGAGAGAGAGAGAGAGAGAGAGAGAGAGAGAGAGAGAGAGAGAGAGAGAGAGGGAGGGAGGGGGAGATAGAAATTAACTGGTATCATATGGCAGTGTTTCGTTGCATTTTTATTTTTCTTATCAATGCATTGCATTTTTTAAATGAGGCAAATGACATCTATATAAAAATGCCATGCAGATGGCCACTTGTAGAAATATATAGGGAAGATTAGCAGAGGTTACTTTCCCCTCAACTCATTACAATAAGAGTTTTCTGCAAAAGGACGCTTATGTAGCATTCTAGTCAGGAGAAAAATATCTCAACTCTAATGAATAATAAAGAAAAGCAGTAAACCCCTACGGGTTTACTGTTTTTCCAAGAAAATAATAACAAAACACCAACATGTCAATGTTACTTGTTTTCCAATTAGAGCGTGGATTATTTAACGAATTGCTCCTTATGCCTTTCTGCACGGTCGATTTCCCTCAAGGAAGGCTCCTTGGTGCTGGTGAGGGGCTATTGATCTAGGGAATTGGATCTGTGCTCCGGTTCCCTAAATTAAGCCTGAATACCTTCCATATCCCCCCTCCCCGTCTTGATTATAATAATAATGCACGGTCGATTCTTCATAAATTTTAATATTTTATATTCTTGGTTAATAAATAGGCCAATACATGTTATCGAAATTAAAAAAAAAAATAACTGCAAGGTTGTGTCTGGTGGCGAAGGTCACATCGTCAAATCTCGAACGAGCATTTCTCTCATGAACTGTTAAAAAGAGAGCTGGAGAACGGGTTGACCCCTGACACCAGAAAAGCTTCATATTCTTGTTCTATAAATGGATACACACAATTTGCCCTTTATATTTATAAGCAAGACACATTGGGTGTTCTTAGCAATCTGAGTAAACTGTATAATGCTTTCTAAAACATTTGTAAATCACTAAAGGCGATGATACATTGGCAGAAAATGTGGCGGTTAAATTCGGTAGTCTGTCTCGCATTTAGTAGGAGGAGGATCAAGCCTCCACTACTCCTTGCTCCAAATGACCCACACAGGTTTAGCGTTTTACATAAATATAATACAGTAAACTCATCCGAGCGATGCTTCTTCCCCTCCTTAGAAGGGTCATCCGCGCCTCCAGGAGAATCCTCCAAACGATGAATCGTCAGCAAGAAGCTCCCGGGAGAATCATTCGAACGACGCTTCCAGGAGAATCCTCCAAACAAAGGAGAATCGTCCGAACGAAGACTCTAGGAGAATCATTTGAACGATGACACCCTATAAGTAAACCTGATCGACTATCGCTACCCTATGAGGAAAGCAGCTGTGGTTCAGGACGACATAAGAGTCTCTCCTCCTGACGGATCGGCCTTATTTGTGTGAGGCGACATTTTTTTAGTGTTTTTAGTTCAGCTTCCGAGATTACCGGAAGGCTTCCCTACTCTGAACATAAAGTGAAGACTCTATAGCAACATGTACTCCTTGGCTGGACCCAGCAGATCATTATAATTTATTGAGGTGAAATTTTTTATTTTTTTTTTAAGGGAAACTAAATCTTTGAGGAGCCTTGAAGAGTCTCAGGAGTAGGAGGCAATAAGATTTGATCACTGGAAGGGTGCGGAATCTCCACTTCATAGGATCAAGAGCCTTTTACCAGGATCAAAGAAACCTCTTTAAAGGGAGCTTTGATGTGTAGGTGTTTCAGGATGGGAGTGGGATGCTCTGGGGAACAATGAGAGGACAGGGAAGAAAAAGGCAGCAGAGAAGGAAGAGGTTATAGACGGTGAATGTGATGTTTTAAGAGAAAGATTGAGAAAAGGAGTAGCAAGTGATGTGGTATTTTTTTTATCAATTTACAAAAAAATATGATGCATTACTCTAAATAATGAGATAAGTATGAAGATTTTTTTTTCTTTTTGCTTAATTCCAGCACACAGGATGAACTATATAGGAAAGATAATGAAGTGTATCATCCTGAGCTGGGAGACTTCGGTAAGGACGATGAGGATATCGCCAAGCATTCCGCTATGGATTCATTTGCTACTTCAGCTTCAAAGGTTTCGTTTGGAATTACGGTTTCTCAGGAGAGAGAAATTGGAAAGGTAGAGACGTGGATGTGAACAGCGAGAAGTGAAGAGACCTTCAGGAATGGGGTTGATGCAAGTAGAAAGAGGGAGGAGTTTTGTCTCAAAGTAGGGGTTAGAAATCTCTTAGGGAGAGGGAAGAGTGGGAGGGAAAAGTGAAACGGGTCTGATAGTGATAGAAAGTACAATATATGAAAATTGAGGGATAGTATGGATAGGGAGGGAGATGCAGGAAGGCTGGCGAGAACTTTAGTACATCTCACCCCATCCTTGTGTCACTGGCACTTCTCAGTCCGCCCTGGTGTTACTGGCACATGTCAATTCACTCTGGTTTACTGGCACTTCTCACCCCACCCTGGTGTCACAGGCACATCTCTCCCCACCCTGGTGTCACTGGCACCTCTCACCCCACCCTGGCGTCACTGGCACTTTTCACCCCACCCTGGTGTCACTGGCACTTCTCACCCCACCTTGGTGTCACTGGCACTTCTCATCCCACCCTGGTGTCACCAGTTCTTCACCCCACTTTGGCACAATAGGCCCTTGACCCTAAGAGGGACTTTAGTTCGCCACGAGGATCAAGGGGCTAAGTCAGGCCAAGACAGTAAAGTAAGTTGTGAGCAGCGAAATCCCTGAGGATTACACTCTGAGCCTGGGGTCTACCCTCCCTACTTCTGCGTCCTCTACTTATGTCGCGGCATGCTGGAGTCTGGTCGCTTGCTCTCTCGTGCGCTCTCTCTCTCTTTCTCTCTTTAATAACGAAATGATTTAGCCACATTGTTATGTGTCTTCCTTCCTCCATCAACCATTCTCTGTCTACCTACCTCTAACTTCCCTTAAATCATGCTTGGAAATTTTGTTGTTCCAAGTAAAGATTACGATGCTCTATACATACGTTAGAAATTCAGTGAAAATATGAGTTAATTTGGGACGCTAATGGATCAAATGATCCAGACAGGTAAGGAAGGATATAATCAAACTTTGCTGTCAAAAGAAGGAGGAGAGGAACTTAGCAGTAAACAGTAGCATAAACTGTTAGATATATGCAGCATATGAATTAATTATCAGTCGGAATAATAGTTTTTTTAATTATTTGATGTTCACGTGATTAACTTAATGTAGTCTTTTCATTCACAAAAATATCATCATAATCATGATGTAGATTTCGGTAATCTTCACGGATATTCTACCTGGCTAGTTAAGACATAAATATGAAAATTTATTTCACTGCACCCAGGTTTTGGAAGGTTCATGTGGCCACACTGCAGTCTATGAGGATTACAAGACAACATTGTAATGCTTTACGTGAAGCAGTAAACCAATATGAGCCATTTAGTGTAAGATTTGGCGGAGT
>NC_091325.1:9627170-9727170 GCF_038502225.1 Cherax quadricarinatus | reverse complement strand
GCCCGTATGCTGCAGCAGTTATCTGGTTGATGTGTGCCTCCGGAGACATGCTCGGTGTTATGGTCACCCCGAGATCTTTCTCCTTGAGCGAGGTTTGCAGTTCTTGTCCTCCTTGTCTATACTCTGTCTGCGGTTTTCTATGCCCTTCTCCGATCTTCATGACTTGCCCTTGGGAGGGTTGAATTCAAGAAGCCAGTTGCTGGACCACGTGTCCAGCCTGTTCAGATCTCTTTGAAGTCCTGCCTGGTCCTCATCTAATTTAATTCTCCTCATTAACTTCACATCATCTGCAAACAGGGACATCTCTGAGAATATCCCTTCCATCATGTCATTCCCATATACCAGAAATACCACTGGTCATAGGACCGACCCCTGTGAGACCCTGCTCGTCACAGGTGCCCACTGTGATACGTCATCCTGTCAGGTATTCTCTGATCCATTGCAGTGCCCATCCTGTTATACGCGCCTGATCCTCTAGTTTCTGCACTAGTCTCTTGTGAGGAACTGTGTCGAAGGCCTTCTTGCAGTCCAAGGAAATGCAATCAACCCACCCCTCTCTCTCGTGTCGCATTTCTGTAACTTTGTCATAGAACTCCAGAAGGTTTGTGACACAGGATTTGCCTTCCATGAATCCGTGCTGGTTATCGCTTATAATCTTCTTCCGTTCCAGGTGCTCCACCACTCTCCTCCTGATAATCTTCTCCATGACTTTGCATACTATACAGGTCAGTGACACTGGACTCTGTGTGTGTGAGTGTGTGTGTGTGTGTGTGTGTGTGTGTGTGTGTGTGTGTGTGTGTGTGTGTGTGTGTGTGTGTGTGTGTGTGTGTGTGTGTATGTGTGTGTGTGTGAATTTGTACGAAGGAAAAAACGCATAAAATTTCTTTCCTTTTCATGGATATGTAAAATCTTCGAAATATTATTCACATATTAAGTATATTTTCAAAGTGCTAGAATAGCTTCGCGTCACTAACACTTTGAGTCAGGTCCTCCTAGTGTGACCTTGCCGTGTTGCATGACCTCATGGGTCACGTCTCCCTAGTGTGACGTTGCTTTGTGGATAAAATCAAGTTGCTGTTCCAACATGTCCTTGTTCATAGAATATTATGTTTGTTCATCTTTCCACAAAAGCTGGCCACTTGGCCAGCTTGGCTTTGCATTTTTTTTTCAATCCATAGTCCCAAGTTCGAATCTTTCCTTTTGAGGTAGTGCTTACTTCAAATTCTATTTAAGCCACTCGGCGGCTTACGACCTCACCAGCTTGTCGTAAACACCCAAATGATTCTCAAATATCCAGCCAGATGAGAGAGAAGCAGCGTACTTTCTCATTCTATTGGGTCTCAGGCAATGACTCATCCCAAAAGTATGGGTTTGCTAACAAGTACTGCTCAGGTCCTATCACTTAAGTAAGCAACTTGCTCTTACTCAGTTAACAGAACAAAATAGCAGAAGATTTTCATTCAAGCTACTAGCATTGTCTATATGTAAGTTTCTCTTGGCAAAATTCTTTGCTGCTTTACTCCCTCTTTTCCATCCTTTCCTTACTGACTCCCTGACTGAAGATTTGGCTCTCTGTTTACCCTTACCTCTCATCCCTCACCCCTTTCTCTTTTCCTGTCTGTCTCTCTGTCACCCTTTCTTTCAAGATATCACATAAACGCCATTTAAATTTATTTCTGGTATTCACATGCTTCACAGTAGGAAGGACTTTCAAAAATTCATGAAACTGATACTAGGCCACTGTTCGATGTTTTCGCGTTCTCTTCGGCAGAAAGATACAGATATGTTTCCTCACAAGCACTTGAGTATACTGCAGTTAGCAGGAAATCTATGTTTCTCGTGTAATTAGAATACTGGTCTGCAAAATTCTGACTAAGCTCTGAACGTTTACAAATTTCTCTCAACTATTTTCTTGGTATTAATTAATATGTTACATCATTCTGTGTAATTAACCAACTGATGAAATGACTACTTCAACTGAGAAAACTAATAAATGTTACAAAGATTAATAGTTAACGCTACACTAGTCCAAATGAGCAAGAGAACCAAGATTCAGTGTTACCAAATATTCCGTCAAGCTCTTTAAATGTTAATCTGGTTACACCTAGTGAACTGAAGCTCAGTGACAGAGTTCAGCTTATTCAGCTTTTTTTTTTTACTACGCTGGCTTACCTGCGGACCACAAAGTCGTGCTCATCTGCTGCACAACTCGACTTAACTACCCTCCTCAAAGTCTTACCTGCCCCTTTCTTCACCACGTTATTCACCTGTCGCCCAGAAAGTCATAATTCCTCGAGTAATCCCAGTTTCCAACAGGTTAATTATTCCGGTGATCCATAGACCAGTTAGTCATTCATCATACTGTGTTGACAATTAAGTACTGTAGGTTATAGCCAGCTTCCGGAGGCAGGATGCTATTCACATGTTTACGTAAGTTTTAATCTTGGGATTACACTTGTAGTGTACTGAGTGGGTCTTTTAATAGCAATTGCCTCCTGTCCTTCAAAAATTGCTATATTTCTGCCGGCTTGTGAAGTGGGGTTGAGCTTTTACCAATATCCTATCTCAAACAGCTTCCTTGATCATCTACAATGTATTAGTACTTTAAGGTGCTATTTTTATTTATACATATGTGAGTTCAGCTTCCACTTGCCTCGTCCTGGTCCCTCCCATGCTAAATATTTCAAAAATTGCAAAATGCTTTATGTATTAAGTTGGTGTGGGCAGGGGCGGGGAAGGAGAGTGATGCCGTTGCCTATCAGGACATCAAACCGCCGCCCACAGCTGGTGGTGGGCGGTGCTTTCCTTCACCCGATCGAAGGGCGTCATCCGAGGCATAAATTTGCATGATGTTTACGAATAGGGTAATTTTTCGATCCTCTTTTCTGAAGAATCTGTTGGGTACAACCTGGATGGCTGGGGAACCCTAGAAGTGGCATTTAACTCGTGTGTGTGTGTGTGTGTGTGTGTGTGTGTGTGTGTGTGTGTGTGTGTGTGTGTGTGTGTGTGTGTGTGTGTGTGTGTGTGTGTGCGCGCCTATGGTCTCTGCTTACTGAAGGAAAATTCCATGAGATTTATATAGAGAACAATGAACTAAGTAAAGAGAAAGCTGTATGAATCATTGTTTAGCAGTCGTATAGGATATTATGATATTTAGACAAGTTTAACTGGCTTGGGTCACCAAGTCATTTACAAAAGACTTCAAAAAATAAATAGACTGCATGCACCCAGCCAGATGCCTAATTCCCATACCGTTTATATACCGCTTAGTATATAACAGACCTTAAACTGGAGAGAGATCCCAGAGGCTTAGAAATGGTAACAGGCCCTTTTCATGGTGTGGAATAGGAGACTATACCACACTAAAAAAAATGTTACTAGGAATGTTCCTGGAAAAAAAAATGGATTATTTTTGTGGGAAGACACGAACTTCACAAGTCAAGTCTACATGGATTTAGAATACGAATTTTTTTTTTTTTCCTGAAAATTGCTCAACTACGAGAAAATGGAGGCATTATTATGAAAATAATAACAAAAATGCTACATATGCAAATATTAAGAGGATTTTTAACAAAAAATGACCGAAGACTAAAATGAGGCGTATATCAATAACAAGTAATGAAATTGCTTTGCATCCAGCCTGAATAAAGACGTATGTTCAGTTCCGTTATATAGTTAAAAACAAACCACAATATCGTGGCTGAAGATAACAAATCCATGTAAAACTTGCCTCTAACTGAAAAATTATCTGAAATAAACCTAATATTTTACCTGGCAATTGAAAATAACGTGTAGATAATTTCCAGCAAAAACAATACTAAAACAAATACAAACAGATATAATATATGATAGTCAAATCTTTTCGTAAAACACTTGAAACAGGTAAGAGATTTACGATTAATAATAACAGATGACCTAATGTTCTGAGAGCAAATAAAAATAAACTTTGCAATGGGCTGGAAATTGACTGTGGATTGTGAAATCTTTCAAAACAAGAAATAGCATACCAATAAGAATACTAGAGTGCCTTAGGTCTCTTATTTAGAATAATTTTCTGTATTTACATATCCTTTCAAGGCAGTCGAAATATCCCATCACGGTAAAACAGATTTTCTTTTTTTTTTAATGCTCACATAGAATAAGTAAAATGTCCAAACAATTCGTGCGCCCCTTCATCCTCCATCATCAAAGCTTTCTGCATACATTTTCTGGAATGACGTGAAAAATATCTTATATCCTAGACGTAGAAAATGCTCAAAAGGAAGGTCCTAAACCTGCACACGTAATTAACAGCTATCCAGGGTGATAAAGAAATAGGGATTTCATACTAAGAACAATGAACATAACAGAACTCTTCGTCCATCCAGCGGGAAGTCTAATTCCCTACGCAAGCCTTGTGACTGCTAGTGCCAATAGCGTGGTTAATCAATGAAGGCTGTCTTTAGGCTCAGCTGAAAGAACTCTCCAGTTTTATCACAGGAATGTATATGTATAACCGACAAATATTGATTAATAAGCGACGAATTAACACTCAAAATGTATTTAGAAAAGCAATAAATATTAATTTGTCAATAATAAAAGCTAGATTAAAGAAAATTAGTTTTCTTAAACAAAATAATATTTCATGCATTTAGTGAAAATACGATCTTAACGGATTGTAAAATCTTTTTTTTTTTTTTTTTTTTTAGTAAAATGTGTGTATACCAGTTTGCGAGCGTGTCAGCTCGCTCGAAGCAGCCCCTGGCGGCTTGTGAAGCTATTTCCTCTGCAAATCCACCTGATGAGATTTTCTAGGTAAATTGTCGAGTATAATACAGGATTAACTTCGACAAGCAGTCTGTTAAACAGGTTCAGTGCTCTAAGGAAAGAATTTCCTGTCGTTTTGCTTTATACCTTGACTGACAAGACGATAAGTCATGCATCACAGTAGCATAACTGAAATGACTTATGATTAAACCATACCAAGGGCGGGGATAGAACCCGCGATCAGAGAGTCTCAAAACTCCAGACCGTCGCGTTAGCCACTGGACCAGCTAGCCACAATAAGATTCGTCCAACTAGTTGGACGAATCTTATTGTGGCTAGCTGCTCCAGTGGCTAACGCGACAGTCTGGAGTTTTGAGACTCTCTGATCGCGGGTTCTATCCCCGCCCGTGGTATGGTTTGTTTGCAATCGTGTCATTACGATTTCGTGAGTCAAGACTGATGATACATAATATAGTAACTTTAACTTACACCATTCAGCTTCTCATCTCATTAACATAATCCATTGTCGTCAATTCCTCTCTTTCCTTTTCTAGGAATCCCTCTTACTCCATTATACCCTCTCTTTGTTCCTCAGATCAACCCTTTCTTCCTTCCTTTATCCGCTCATTCTTTCATTGTATGCTCACTGATTTCTCCCTTTCGTCTCAATCCATTTATCCCTAAAATCAAGAGTTGTGCCTTGATGCTGGTAATGGGCTCTTGATCCAAAGAATTGGAATTACTCTTCCCTTCATCAAATCCTTTTATCTCCCATTCCACAGGAGCTGCATGACCCTTACGGGTTTAGCTCTTCCCCAATATAAAAAATAGCATTTATCTATCTTCCCAACTAGTCTTTCCTTTCTCCCCTTCTCTCCCATGCTACACCTTTCCCATCCTCCACTCCTCTCGTCCTCAATAATGTGGCCTCACAATTTCGCATTACATATTCGTGAGTTTATTTTTTTTTATGAATTACCTTGATTTTGATATTTTGGTGAAACCTCTTTTAAACTATGCGGCAGCAGCAGCGCAAAAGCAGCAGCAGAGGTAGCATCAGCAGCAGCAACGCAGAGGCAGCAGCAGCAGAGTCAGCAGCAGCATCAGCAGAAGCAGCAGCAGCAGCAGCAGCAGCAGCACATGCATAGGCAGCAACGACGGCTCTAGCAGTAATAAAACTAATAATTATTTTATTATTGTAAAGTACTTTCAATAGATATTTTCGTGAGTATTCACAAAGCATTATTCCAGAGTCGACTCTAAATACGATAAAATGAGGAGTTTACTCAATTTTATCTATTTAATGTAGTTCTCGAATGAATAAATTATATTACCGATTAGTATTAATATATTAATTAGATATTCATTAACGACTGAATGAGCTGAAATTATTTACCGAGTACGATGACAATACTTTCAAAACATTTGGTACGATTCCTCATTGAGATTACTTTATGATACCTGGTATTTGGTAAGGCGTCTCTGCATTATGTTTCGCTAAGTTTGGAACGATGTCTCGTTGAGTTTGGTACAATGTTTTCTTGCCTTTGATAGGATATTAGTTGACCTTGGTGACGACGTGTTATAGACACACTGAATTCATGTGAAGCACTATTCGTGTTTGAAAAGGCGTGAGACCTATCGAACGTTTCCTGCTAAGAGTGTCAGTGGAGAATATGTGGGTGACGGTGCCGTGAGAAGAGTGATAATATTGGGCAATATTATGCTGCTATGCGAGGAGTGTCAGTGTGGGAAGTGTTGGTGACGATACATGGAGTGATGTTGCGGTAGTTTAGGTGACCGTGTCGTGAGGACAAGCTCGGACTACTAGAAAAAATAATCAGAGACTGGGTTGCTTAATCCAAGCAATTTCTTCTTTCCTCCTCATACGCCCCTTGGGAGTCTGTAATTCCGAGTAATGACTTACTCCACAATCGTGATCCGAAGAAATATCACAAATCAAAGATTTCTTTTTCCATGACTTTCCTCCCTCTCTCTCTTATATATATATATATATATATATATATATATATATATATATATATATATATATATATATATATATATATATATATATATATACAATGCATATAAGTGAGTGAAAGTCCGATACCATTGCTCAAATTCATCTTTCACCGGGTTCTCTTCCCGATGTCGAATCGGATCCCATGTTACTATGGGATTACTTAAGCAACTCCTTTTGATGTCCTAAGTAATCCTGCCTGATGATCAAATAGGATCGTGCCGTGTACGGTCGTAATGAGGTCTCTTTTTGTATACTGGCTGACTCGAAATTTCGAACATGATACAGTCCAAACCAACTTATAGAAAAAAGAATAAAATAGAAATGCTGGTCTGTTCTTAAATCATTAATATACCGGTAAGAACATCAGTAGAGGACATGACTTAATATGGACGGATAAAGATTTTTTCCACATGTATGACTGCCTCAGAATGAAATTAACGGAAATTGTGCAATATTGACAATGACTGATATTCAGCCTTAGGTTTATTTCCAGAGCTTGACTTCCTCTCGGGATTTTTGTCAAGTAGGCAGACAACGGGAAGCCAAGCTCAGGAATCCTGGTCACGACCTAGCATCTCTTTGCACTCTGGCAGAGGACCGGAGGAATTCGCAAAGGATAAAAAGACGCAATTCCATATACTTCTAGAGCCTTCATTTACATCTTAAAGCAATTGGATATGTTCTTGGTTTAAACTTGTACCAGCAGGAGCACGGCACCCCTCACTTCCCGCGGGGAGTCCCAGCCACGCCTCTCTGATTATGGAACCTGCTTTATTGAGCGGAGTATTCTGGCAAGGCGCGCCTCAAGGAAATTCTTGGTTTGCGGCTTCTGGTAGGAAATGCAACATGGAAGAAAAAGATAATGCATGTCTCTTGTGTCTCTAGTATTTCCTCGTCGGAGGAGATACTAGAGACATGTTATGCAGTATGTTGCTTTCATGCTTTCTAGAACTGTGCAATCCTCACTTAAAATAATAATAATAATAATAATAATAATAATAATAATAATAATAAAAATATATCCACTCATTGGTCACTCATTACGTACATCTGCTATTTAAAGAAAATATATAATCAGCCAATAATGTGGCAGTTCCAAGCCAAGAAGCATAAAAACATGGTCAAAAAGTTTTGTTGTTGCTCAACCCGAATAACAGAATGGGGAAGAAATGTGCTGGGTCATACTGAGAAGGTTATGCACAGAGACTAAATTTAATGTGTAAGATTAAGCAAGTTTGGCTCTGATTTCAAAATGAAACTAACCTGCTTAAACTCTCTTACGGTTTATGGAAATTTTAATTAAATTTACAGAGTAAAGCTGTCACCAAAGCTGACTCGTCGAAAGTTGTGTGAGTATATATATATATATATATATATATATATATATATATATATATATATATATATATATATATATATATATATATATATATATATAATGTCGTCCCGAATAGGTAAAACTTACGATTTTCTCTTAAATAGCAACGCTCTTCTTGCCGAATAAGGCAAGCAAACATTTGTTTATGCAAAAATTTCGCAAAAATTACTCTGAACCTAACGAATATATTTCATTTTGTTTGTTTATTGTACATTAATTTTTAGTAATGTGCAACCATTAAATCAACTCCATATAATAGAATCTGACATATAATAGAGTATGACATTTTCAATGTCGGTTTTAGTTCCTGCCTTTATTAGTTTCATTTTGTTGGAAAAAAAATCAAAATTAAAACTCGGCTTTTAACTTCCACATTCAGCTCTTATGAAGCTGGTGTCGATTCCGATTCAGAATTTTAGCGTTTTAATTCTGGCACTGAAAACCTTTTGCTGTAAAATTAGTCCCTTTGACAAACTGCACCCACAAAAAAATATCGTATCGACTTAGGATGACCTTCAACTGCTTTTAAAGGCAATTTTACGAGTATATGAGTTATTACGGGTTAAAATCCTTTTGGATGATAGATGAAGTCATCGTTTCTCTGAGCAATGATGAATATGGTTTGTTACATTACTAATCATTAGAATTACCATTAGTTTAAAGTGATTATTATTTATCATCCTATTACTCATCCTTAGCAATGCATTTATATTTGTGGAATCTGAAGTAGTCACATCTTACGCCTCCTCTTAACTTGCAGTGCCCAGAATCACTATCGCCTTGTATCGTTGGTCTTATTATACGTATTCTTTGTGTGTGTGTGTGTGTGTGTGTGTGTGTGATGTGGGGGGATAATATTGTTATTTTGTCTGTGTGGGGGTATTGAGGGGGGGGGTACGCGTAGTTTCTAAAGCAAATACGACAGGGAAATATTACTTTATCTAGGCAAATACAAGATAGTAAATATGCGCTGGAGCTATACTCTGAAGTGCAGACACAAGAAATACCATGCATTAGAAAGTAAAAAAAAACGGTGATTTATTTTGGGTTTAAAAATAATGCCAGATGTGTATGAGCGCCCTCAAAATAATCCTGTTGCTTAGGTTATGTAGCATTTTATCACAATTTGTATTTATTACATACGTGTGTTTCCTTGAGTGCAAGAATGCTAACGATTTCTTGTCAGACTGTTTATATTTTCTAGCTAGCAAACCTGACATGTCAATTAGCAGTTCATAGTGCCCACTAGGATTCTCTGTAATTATGTATACATGTATGTATATGTATGATATATGATATGTATGCATGTACGCACCTAGGGGTCGATTCTCAGATCCTCGCCCGCCTCTTGCCACTCTCCAGATTCACTCCCTCATAGCCTCGTGGAACCTGCCGTACCTGCTCTTAAAACTATGTATCGAGCGTGCCTTCACCACTTCCTTAAGATATCACTTCTCAACCACTCTAAGACTGAAGAAATACTTTCTGACAACCCTGTGGTGACAACCCCAGAGGTGTCCCTGAGTTCGTTTCTCGACCCTCAAGCGGCTTATCCCTGCCTGCCTTATCAGTTCCCCTGAGTATTATGTATGTTGTTACGATACCCTCATTGGCTCTTCTCTTCTCCATCATCGTTAGATTCTGTTTCGTTAGCATGTTTCATAGTCTATGCCCGTTTCAGAAAAAGCCCCTCGCTTCATACTTTTGCACTTTCAGGCAACCACTTATCTGATCACTCTTGCAATCTGTCCAGATCCTTTGGGACCTTTCTATGTCCTCTTCTGTTTTTATTCTTCTTATCAGTTTTACATCTCAGCAAACAGGCAATCCCATTTAGAAAGTCATTCACATTAAGCAGATCAATACTGATCCAAATATAGATCTTTACCGTTCCCCGTTAGTTATTCTTCCCCTTTCTGACAGTCACTCTTAGCTTCCTTCCCTAAGATACTCTTCGATCCACTAGATTACATTCCCTGTTATTCCTTCCTGCTTCTCAAGTTTATTGACCTAGCCTCCTGTCGGGAACTATATCATATGCCTTCTTGCAATCTAAGACAATGCGATCTATTCAAAGCCCTCACTCTTTTGTTTCGCATCTGTTACTTTGTCATAGAGCACGAACAAGTTCATAAAACAAGATTTGCCGTCCCTAAACCCATGCAGGGTTACTGTTAAGAAATCACTTCTTTCCAAGTATTCTGCCACTCTCCCCCTGATAAATTTCTTTATAACCTTGTAAGGTATGCAAGTCAAAGAAACTGATCCGTAATTTAATGACTGCTGACTGTCTCCTTTCCTAAATACAGGAACTATATTTGTTTTCTTCCAGCTCATGAGCAACTGTCCAGTATCCATTGACTTACTGTAAAACATAACTAGTGGTTTAAACAATGCTTATGCACTTTCTCCCAGAATCAATTGTGAGACCTTGTCAGGTCCTATTGTCTTTTATGTCCCTAGGTCCATTAAAAGCTTTACTCTCCTCCTGTAGTGTGGATTGCATTCAGTACTTATCGGTGGCCCCATATTCCTTAATTTCTCTGGTAATACTTCACATACTTCCTTGTTATTGTTCGTAAGCTCTCCTCCTTTGTTAGTAGAGTTTCCAGGTCATTTAATGTCGTCTTTCTTCTGTTGTTCCTGTGCAGCAGTTTTTGTTTATACGTGGCCAGAGCTGTAATGTCATTCTCAAATTGTCGCTCACCGAACTCTCCTCACCCTAGCATGTCCTTTCTGGCTAATCTGCTCACATCTCTGTTCCCGTCTGTATGCTTATATGTATGTTCGCGTATGTATGTATGTATGTACGCATATTAGTCTATAGCAGGTGGCCCTGACTCAAGATATCCCACGTGGCTGCTTGATCAATCAGGCTATTATGTCAACCGTGATTAACTCTGATGACTTTGCCCAGTTTCCTCATGAAGATGTCTGCTTTCGAATAGGGAACATTTTCATATACTTGCTGGTATATGGATAAATATCCATTGACATTGGATGCTGAAATATTTTTGCGTTTTTAACATGAAGTACCAAATTTGTTGGCCAATATTTTGTGTTGGGATATTCATAGGATAGAGCTAAATCCGAAGGGATCATTCAGCGCTAATCAATACTTTGCGAGAAATAAAATTAGTGAGGTTCGTGTGTAGCGTGACTTAACACTTTGCAGCGTGGCCGTGAAGCAACACTCACTCAGGGTAAGAAACTCTGGACACTGAGGAACACAATACTGCACTGGGAAGGTGAACGTGCCGTCTGTTGCGGTTCCCAGAATAAACAAGTGGTAGCCAGGTGTGGCGAGTGGGTCCCAAACTAGAATCACTAGCATTATGAAGTATTCATGATCCTTGAGCGCCCCACTCCGTACTCTTTCTTCCTCGTGTGCGATTGTATCAATTCTCTGACACTTTGGGATTTTCACAAAAAGAGAACACGCATAAGGCGAAGACAAAGAAATGAGAACACAGAAAAAAGACCTACAACTTAGGGTACTGCTGTGATTTAAGGCTTCTAAGTTCGCTGTTAATCTTCTGCTATTGTATGTAGACGCTGGTCCGTGTCTGTGTTCTTGTTTGTCGTACCTTATACAAAAGACTTCAGTCATGGACCTGGGTACTGTTTTCTGGCCGTATATGTTTGTTGTAGCCAGATAACTTTAAAACGGATGAAAGAATCAGAATACAACGTAGAAAAATGGACTGACTAATGATTTTGCAAGAGGCAAATCACGGTTTATAAATTCCGTTTGACTGACCTGGATTTTAAAATCGTCGTGTATAAGCGGGAGGAATTTGACGACCAAATAAGAAAAAAATACTATACGAAGGTAGTTGTACATAATAAAATTCATTTGAGAGGAATCCTGGATCCTTATCAAGTCACAACTAGGCGAGAAGACGGGAAGAAACCAGAAGCTTATATGAAGAAATAAGTGACTTTATAATGGTCAAATATCGAATGAAAAGTCAAAAGAATGAGCGAGTAGGTAAGACATAGACCAGAAAGTCGACCAGGCAAACCTAAGAGGTGGAGGTTGGAAGCAATGTCTCTTCCCCCCCTCAAACACAACTTGGTTAAGTAAAGCATATGTATGCACTGATGAAAACATTACTGATGAATGTATTGATCAGTAAAGATGTGTGTTTTACATACTACTTAAAACCAACAACTCGGAGAATTCCCACAGGCGCACGAGTGCGTGAGCTTTAGTTTTTTTTTTTCCATCCGAAATAAATTCCTATATGTACATATTTATAGATGCCAAGGTTACGTTACTCTTACTGGAGCAATTAGCATATTGCGCTTTGTATGGACAGGAAGCAGAGGGATCCTCCACTACCATCTTGTCTTTCTCATTCCATCCTAGAATCACTCCGACACTAAAGAAATCATTTCCAACGTCCCAATGGCTCTTGTGAATCTTAAATTTCGGCATACGCGTGCGCATGCTTGCATACATATGTGCGTGCGCGCGCGCTTGTGTGTGTGCGTGTGTGTGTGTGCGTGCGTGTGTATGCGTGCGTGTGTGTGCGTGTGTGTGCGTGTGTGCGTGCGTGTGTGTGTGTGTGTACTCACCTAATTGTGGTATTCTAATGCTAATTGTTCCAGCAAGAGTAACGTAACCTTGGTGTGTGTGTGTGTGTGTGTGTGTGTGTGTGTGTGTGTGTGTGTGTGTGTGTGTGTGTGTGTGTGTGTGTGTGTGTGTGTTTGGGGGATCGGGGAGAGGGGAGAGGGCCAGAAGTTTAGTTACGCTTGTAACTTTCAGGACTCCCGTTTTCCTCGTCTAAGACTACTAATTTAAGTCTGATACCATTATGTCAGAAAGACAAATTAGGGCCTTCGGTACGACACACCCGGGACAGGACCCCTGTGCATTACTGGTGCCAGCCCGAGCCAGATCTTAGATTACTTAATTAACCCTGATTACAGTGATTTTCGAGCTTCCTGCCCCTCCCAAGCAACACCACTAGTAGTACCACAAGTATCGCTGGTAGTTTTACCACACTATCACCACACTAGCCTATTCAACACCAATACCATTAGCAGAATATCATTATTAGTGGTATCTCCACTTTAAGTAAAACCGCTGCTATTTTTACTACTGTTAATATTGTCGTGTTGTATTAGAATCAGTACATTAAGTCAGTGATGAAAGTTGTGTGAAATATTAGTGTTGATTCTCAGATATCGAATATTAATAATCAGAAATATCAATTAAGTGTGCTGAGATTATTCTATGGTAACTTAACCTCCAACGTGTAAGATCAGCCCATGCAACAATCTTAATTAATCTCTCTCATCTTCTCTTATTTTCAGTTGTGCACTAAAGTTAGGAGACAAAAATTTAGTTACATGGAACCTTTATTTTCGACGCTTCGAGTACGTAGTAAGTTTGATGAAGTTTACCGAGTGGGAAAAAAGTCTCAAATAGAGAGTCACGGCATCGTCATAACACGATTTCAAACAAAATCATGGAACGGGTGGGGTATGAACTCATGGCAAGAGAGTCCTAAAACTCACTGGCCTGTGAGTTTTACGACTCTCTTGCCATGGGTTCAAGCCCCACCCGTTGATTTGTCCCATCATGTCTGTATGCTCATACCGCTGTACACGCTCTACAGGGGATTGGTCTCTGTGGTATAGACTCGCCTTTCCAGTGGTTTTTAAGAAGGTAAGATGTATAATACAATGGCGAATAAAAGCTGGCGGTGAAAGCATAATGTGTTGAGTTCTTTTATTATTAAGACATGTATTGAAAAGTGGGGGACTGGACTAGTGTATTTTAAATATCACGATGAAGTAACTGCTATTGACTCAGAAGGCAGAGTACCAACAAATATGGGTAATACAAAGACACAAAACAGAGGAAGATTATTTTAAGATAACGTTTCGCTCAAGTATTAGTCTGATAAAGCTGTATCTGAAGAAAAGAAAAAGTTCCCTTATTGATGACTTGCTCTTTCTATCACACACGTAACATGGTTATTCTCTAAAGTGAAGACACTCTTCTTGGGGTTTGATCACCGGTGATTATTCTGAAGGATGACAGTTGATGGGATTACTCGAGGATGAACCTTGGGAGATAGCTGCGAGAGTGTGAGCGATGCATGATACAACATTCCACGATAACATGAAATATATACGCCTAGAGTTGTGAATCTTGGTATATATGAGCATGGAGTTTGCTTTAAACCCTATTTTATGACCAGTCTAAACGTAAAACGGAACCAGCGAGGAATTGACAAGGTATATGAGAAAGCTCTCGATAAGTTTATTCCGTTGGTACAAAAAGCGAGGATTGCGACAACGGGCAGTCAGGATTATAAAATATTTTAATCTTGCTTACTAACAGCATATATATTTTCCAGCAATGTTTCCATGGTTCTGCTTCTGGAGCCTTCAACCCTTTCTACAACGTTAACGATACATATTTTTTATTACATTTATTTTTAATATTTACAATTATTATTATTATTTTGGAGGAAGTGGAACAGAATTCTACCTCCGTAAGTCATGCATGTCGTAAGAGACTACTAAAATGCTGGAAGCAAGGGCCTGGTAACCCCTTCTGTATAAATTACTAAATTTAAAAAGAAAAACTTTCTTTTTTTATTTATTTTTTTTTTTGGTTAGGCCACCCTGCCTAGGTGGGATACGGCCGATTTGTTGAAGTATACATACATGTCGTGCAGAATACGTAAAACTTGCGATTTTGGCTTAAACAGCAACGCACTTCTTCCCGAATAGGGCATTCGAAAATTTGTTTATGCAGTAATTTTGCAAAAATTATTCTGAACCTAACGAAAATAAATGTCTTACATTGTGTTTATCATTAAATTACTGTTAATCTATGTAAAATATATTTAGTTGGATTAGGCTAAATTAAATTGCACCTGTTATAATAAGTTAGGTAATTTTCTCGATAGTTGAACAACTGAGGAATGCTGGTGCAGTAATGATTTACATAAGCGAGATTTTATGGCGTCTAATTTCTTATCTGTTGCATTGGAATGTCCATGATATAAGCAATATCCGTTTCGTGTCTTTTATATCGCTCTTCACACTGTATAACTGTGAATATACTTTTAGATATGTATAAATTTAAAAAAACGTACAGAGGGACGCGTGTGATACATATATATATATATATGTATATATATATATATATATATATATATATATATATATATATATATATAAACACATGTATGTATGTATATAATTACACACACAAATTTGACTTTTATTTCTAGTTTAGAATTAAAGTATTCTCTACATTAAAATACTTGTAATTTGCAGCCATAATGACACTAGTGCAGTCACGAACTTTAATTCGAAAGCACTATATTTCATAGTAAAATGATTTAGGAAAAAATGTTGAAGAACTCTTTCGTGCATTCACCCACGCCTTTTTAGAGAATCCGTACTTTTCTCCAGTCAATGAAAGGGCATGGCTAAACACATCTCAGGATGTATCGTAGACGAATGATTTTAATGTAAATATTCACTCACATACCTTCAGTGGTTAATAGGAAAAGGTGGTTCTATCCGCTTATTCCTAGAGCTTCACTGGTAAGCCATTCTACCAGTCGCCTGGAGAGAGATCAGCAAATTTGCGTATAGCGTTATGTAACGAACAGATAATTCAATTCCTTCACCCTTGTTGGAAGGAAGAAAGAGAGAGAGAGAGAGAGAGAGAGAGAGAGAGAGAGAGAGAGAGAGAGAGAGAGAGAGAGAGAGAGAGAGAGAGAGAGAGAGAGAGAGAGAGAGAGAGAGCACAGTAACAGTACTAAGGTGTATCTTGTATGTGCTCGACAGTAGAGGCTGCAAGACTACGAGGCTCAAGTGCGCTTACACCTTGAGTATGCTCCATTTTCTTGAAGTATCTGTCCTCCCCTCCCTCACCACCGTCTCATCTACGACTTCTCGACACAATAGAGGACAGAGCAAGACGACTCTTCTCTCTCCTGGACCCGACCTGGACAGATCATTACAGCAGAGCCTTCAACAACGGAGGGATGTGTCTATGCTTTTACGTACAAGGCCGTTGCTTACAAGGTACAAGTTTCTCCTCCTCTTCACGGACAGTGATAAGATAGCTTCTACTCAACAAAACAGGCAACAAACAGCAACTACACACTGGCTGTACCAGTCTCATGAATTTCACTTTATTGAGATAATTCTTTCCTAAAATAATGACTCGAGTCTTCAAAATGGTATGAAGTTAATTGACCAAATAAAATCGCTGGCCCACAAATGACTACCTTCTTTCTAATCTATATTTGAATATTTCATAACATTAAAGAGGCTTCCAAATGAGCTGAAATAGGTAACGGATTTCAGCTTACAATCAAAGGTAGGAACGCATTACTTAACCAAGTAAAACCTTTGTTTAAAAAATAAAACAAACAAAAAGAGGAAGAAATAGGGATATGTAGTGCGTGTGTGTGTGTGTGTGTGTGTGTGTGTGTACTTACCTATTTGTTCTCACCTATTTGTGGTTGCAGGGGTCGAGACTCAGCTCCTGGCCCCGCCTCTTCACTGATCGCTACTAGGTCCTCTCTCTCCCTGCTCCATGAGCTTTATCAAACCTCGTCTTAAAGCAATGTATGGTTCCTGCCTCCACTACCTCACTTTCCAGACTATTTCACTTCCTGACAACTTTATGACTGAAGAAATACTTCCTAACATCCCTTTGACTCATCTGAGTCTTCAATTTCCAATTGTGACCCCTTGTTTCTGTGTCCCATCTCTGGAACATTCTGTCTCTGTCCACCTTGTCTATTCCTCGCAATATTTTGTATGTCGTTATCAGGTCTCCCCTAACCCTCCTTTCCTCCAGTGTGTCAGTGTGTGTATGTGTGTGTGTGTGACAGATAGGGAGAGAGCGAGAGAGAGAGAGAGAGAGAGAGAGAGAGAGAGAGAGAGAGAGATGTACTTTTATGTATATATGTATGTATATGTTGACGGAAGTTGCCAGATGTTTCATTTGTGATTGTGTTTAGAGGCTGTTTACTATTCGTAAATTTAGGATAGTTTAAGTAATTTAGATGAACCTTAAATATCAAATACGTTATTTTATAAACTGTTCGTGTTGATCAGAAACGATCAAGGTGATGGTAATAACTACTAAAGCTCAATCAAAGATTTTTTGGATGACTGTAAAAATATTCAATGGAACTTTCTGAAATAGTTTCAGCATAAATTCCTAAACTTCATTCCTATACACAATTCTGTACACAATTTTCCACACTGATAAACTTTACCTACTTTTGTGCCAATAGTGTGTGCCCGGGAGGAGTAAAGGATAAAGCAACCCAGATTTATGTTTTCCCGTGTTGTCTTCACTTTGACTGGAAAGGTATGGTGATGCCGACAGTATTTAAGGACATATATGGACAGTTAAAACATTTACTGAGGAAACGATTGGACATAAGTGCCTTCTTCTGTCTGAAGAATCCACTTTTGGTGAAACGTTCTCTCAATAGATGCTAAGAACTGTGCATATGTTTCTTTGTGTGCACACTTCACTCTCTGCTTTTTCTTCTTGTATGTTCCTTTTCACGTCGTCTCTCCCTCTTCACCTCCTCTCTCTCTCTCTCTCTCTCTCTCTCTCTCTCTCTCTCTCTCTCTCTCTCTCTCTTTCTCTTTCTCTTTCTCTTTCTCTCTCTCTCTCTCTCTCTCTCTCTCTCTCTCTCTCTCTCTCTCTTTCTCTTTCTCTTTCTCTTTCTCTTTCTCTCTCTTTCTCTCTCTTTCTCTCTCTCTTTCTCTCTCTCTCTCTCTCTCTCTCTCTCTCTCTCTCTCTTTCCCACACCAACAACGCACACAACTTGGAAAGAGGTAATTCACCATCACTGACAGCTGTGTAACAAGTTTTTGATAAGCTTAAGCTCAGGCTTCACCACGACGATGACCCAACGGTCGATTTCTCCTATATTCCCTCCCCTGTAAACATGTCTAGCAGTCAGGATACAATCCTCTTGGATATGTATCTCTGCACTTTCTCTCGTCCACATTTCTAACCCGGTCAGGACACAACACCCTAAGACATGTATTTCTCTCCCATCCTCCCCATGTTCACTTCTCTAACCCCGTTTGGAGACAGCCGTCAGAGGTATTTCTCTTCCCTTCCTTGTCCATATCCTCTGCTCGATCAGAATACATTTCCTGGAATATACGTCTCTCGTGGAATGTAATCATGTGGCTTGCAGAGTCAGTATATACCTAAATTTCGAAGTGACTCGCGATCTTTTTTGTGAGCGTGTGAGAAAATGCACCTAAGCTGAGGACGTACAAGGACATTTACAGGATTCTGACATCATTCATGCTTTCGCGTATGTATTTTGCACATCCTATGCTCTCGTATAAATGTAAGCATCAACTAGAAATTCTACATTAAAGATTCTTTCACCACACATTACAAGTTTTTTTTTTTTTTTAGCAGTAAAGCAGCACATTTTCCTCGCGTAGATGGAGGTAACAATTCCTTCCTCTTCAGAGAACGTAAAAACGATAATCCCATAATCTCTGGAGATCGTTTCTTGAAGTTGGCGCTAGTGGCACTACGATAGAGACCATTATTGGTTAGTATTCCAGAGAAAATTATTTTAGGAGGTTGTGCGAGAGATGAAGCTTAATTAAGTTCATATTCAGCTCCTTTTTGAAAGCTGTCTGCGTTTCCAAGGGCTGTGTGTTGGGTAAGAGATCACACAAATTCAGAACAGCAAAGGTTTGGGATCGTCAAGTGTTACAGTGAAGAGGCATAAATAAAACTGATTGTAAATGATAAAAAAAGAATCGCAGTTCCGTGGGTGGAGAAAGTCTCAACCAACAAATTGAAGATAAAAACTGGACAGCGTTTCAGTCTGTCCAGGAACATGATTAAGTCGAGGTTGAAGATTTCATCAGGATGTGAAAGTGTAAGATGTGCTAGTGTGAAATAAATGTTTGTTAGAGGAGCTACTGTGAGACTGTGAGCGTGAAACAAATATGGAAAAGTACTTGACAATTGTGTAATGTGGATAAATATTTGTGGGTTATTAGTGTAAATTAGACAACAAATTGCAGTTTGTTACATTACAATAATAAGAAAAAGTGAAAACAAACTCACAACAAAATATAAAATCCACAGACAACACAATTTACCCAGATTGAAAAATTCCTAATATATTCTTTATCATTTTCTATCGTCTCGGTGCGCTTTCTTTCAGACACTACCATGTTAAAAAAAATATGACACCAAGTGAAAAGAGGACCACCAGCACAAGGAGTCCTCAACACCCTCGGCAATACCCTCAGTAATGTTTCTTGCCACACGTTCTGAGACCGTGTTAAAGCAGAGCAAAATATTTTTCCTTCTTGGGGAAGGGGAATCCTGAACTCTATACTCTCCGGCGAGAAGGACGAAAATGATGTCTCCCACAACCACAGCTGGGAGGGACAATATCTTAGTTTCAATTCCCTGTAGCAGGAGTGTGTGCAGAAATTGGTCTTTTATTGCCCTCCGAACAAAACAGAGCGCGAAATTAAATGGCAAAGAGCGTGCAGGACTAGATCTTACTCTCTTATATTTGGGTGCGAAGGCATTGGAATCGCGGAGCCTGTCATCCTTGGGGAGTGAAGGGGGGGGGGAGGAGACAACCCCTTGAAGGCAATGATAATGATTATAAAAAAAATCGGAAGCGTAAAAAAAAATGATCTTCGTGTTTTAACAGCAGAAACTGGGATCGTTAAAATATAAAATGGAAGACTAAATTTGGTTTAGACAATGGTTTCCGAATTTCATCCCAGCTATTCCTTGTAAATTAATATTAGGTTCTCCAAGATGGGGATTTTATATTCGTGAACGGTAAAGAAAAACCAACAGTCAGGCAGCCAGAGAAGCAGAAAAATCAGGCAGATAGACAAAGCGGATATGCAAGAAGTCAGCTAGACAAGAAAGCAGCCAGGTAGGAAGACAGCCAGCCAAACGAACAAGCAGCCAAGCAAGCGAACAGGCATCCAAAGCATCCATCCAAACAAGAAACCAGGCAGGCACTGAGAAAGACAAGCAAAAACGCAGGGAGCGGCAAGCAGAAAGCAAGACAAGCATGCATCCAAATAAGCAGGCTGTCTGACAAGCATGCTCTCCTTCTCTCCCTCCCCCACCCCTTCCCTCTTTCCACCTCTCTTTCCCTCTCAATTTCTCCTACCATTTCTCCATCTCTCGCACTAATCCCTTCACATCAAACAGTGTCCACAGACAAAGCCCCATGCAAGCATGCGTGTGCAGGCTAATGCATTCTTTCTTCTCGTGAAGCCTCTGTGCCTTTGCACAGACCCATGCCAGTATACACACGAACACAGAAGCAGAGTGGTCGGCTTTTGACCAAGGTTCCGCAGGCAATTTACATGCAAAATGAAGTGCATGTGCCACTCAGTTCCTTTTCCCTCCCACTCTATGAGGTTAGAATTGTTCTCTGGCCACAACAATTCCCAACAACCACAACTACCCCCAACCACAACCCCTCCAGACGACCACAATTCCTCTGCTCAACAACTCCTCTCCTCAAAACGGTCCTATTTATACTTCCCAGTTTCTTATGAACACTTGCCTACTGCCAATTCTATCGAGCAACACAAGGTATTTATCCTTCATAATCATTTCGAAGTCTATAGGGACCAGATGGCTTCTCTATATGATACAAAGTTGATGGTGTTTTTGGCGCTCACTATCGGAAGTGATTATATATATATATATATATATATATATATATATATATATATATATATATATATATATATATATATATGTATATATATATGTATATATATGTGTGTGTGTGTGTGTGTGTGTGTTAGTTACCATTTTGTCCTAGGCACATGTCGATTAGACACTAGGCCTGTTGTATATGAGTACGTGTGAGTGTGTGTGTGTGTGTGTTAGTTAGTTACCATTTTGTCCTAGGCACATGTCGATTAGACACTAGGCCTGTTGTATATGAGTACGTGTGTGTGTGTGTGTTAGCTACCATTTTGTCCTAGGCACATGTCGATTAGACACTAGGCCTGTTGTATATGAGTACGTGTGTGTGTGTGTGTGTGTTAGTTAGTTACCATTTTGTCCTAGGCACTTGTCGATTAGACACTAGGCCTGTTGTATATGAGTACATGTGTGTGTGTGTGTGTGTGTGTGTGTGTGTGTGTGTGTGCAGTAGTATGTGTGGTAGTGTGTGTGGTAGTGTGTGTGGTAGTGAGTGTGGTAGTGAGTGTGGTAGTGTGTGTGGTAGTGTGTGTGGTAGTGAGTGTGGTAGTGTGTGTGGTAGTGTGTGTGGTAGTGTGTGTGGTAGTGTGTGTGGTAGTGTGTGTGGTAGCGTGTGTGGTAGTGTGTGTGGCAGTGTGTGTGGTAGTGTGTGTGGCAGTGTGTGTGGTAGTGGGTGTGGTAGTGTGTGTGGTACTGTGTGTGTGATAGTGTGTGTGGTAGTGTGTGTGGTAGTGTGTGTGGTAGTGTGTGTGGTAGTGTGTGTGGTAGTGAGTGTGGTAGTGAGTGTGGTAGTGTGTGTGGAAGTGTGTGTGGCAGTATGTGTGGCAGTGTGTGTGGTAGTGTGTGTGGTAGTGTGTGTGGTTGTGTGTGGTAGTGTGTGTGTGTGTGTGTTAGTTACCATTTTGTGTGTGTGTATGTGTGTGTGTATGTGTGTGTGTATGTGTGTGTGTATGTGTGTGTGTATGTGTGTATGTGTGTATGTGTGTGTGTGTGTGTGTGTGTGTGTGTGTGTGTGTGTGTGTGTGTGTGTGTCAGCATAGTTGCTGATCCCTGTGTTGTATAGCATATAGTACACCATCCCAGCCCAAAATTCCTATGAAGCCTTAGCCAGCCTTGAGATTGACAGCCCTGCTGTTGATGCTGCTTCACACGTCTCTGACGTAGAGGAATTTGGGGATGAAGTAGAAAATGCCTTCTCCGATGACAACCCACCTTTCTGTTTGCATATAACTCCTAACGAAACGATTGGTTCTCTAGTACAAGCTTCTGTCCATAATGCGCCCGTTCATGTGTTCATGGACTCTGGTGCGCAAGTTAATATCATTAGGTCTAGCTTGTTCAAAGAGAAGCAGTTACGACGTGTCCTCCTCGTTGAACCAACTACTGTAACCTCCCTTAGTGGAGTAGCTGGTTCCCTTCTGCGAGTCCGAGGTCAGACTTCGCTCACCTTTACTATCCAAGGCAGAGACTTTACTGCTGCTTTTCTTGTTGTCGACCAGATTACTTTCCCTGGTGACCTTCTACTGGGATTTGCTTCCATGCGAAACTTACGCATTGTGCTTGACCCGTACCGATGGCATGCCCAAATTGACGACTTGATCGTTCCATTCTGGGGTTACCAGCTTGGATCAGAAATCTGTCATACTGCTGCAGAGTATGATGTACGCATTAAGTCCTTACAAGCCAATGCATTCTCCAGTAGCGTACCCAAGCGGTCAGGCACTGGTAACTCTGTCACTCCCATCTGTGTTCCACCTACACCTTCAGATATGCAAGATAGTGTATTGCCTCAAGTGTCCGAGGACGCTCAGACTGCTTTGAGCGCTCTGCCTATCCCTGCAATGTCTGCTAGTCCAAGTAATAGTTTCTCCAAAGGGGACGCCTTGTCGGAAAACGATTACTTGAAACTAGTAATGCCATCTCTTGTTGATGTCACATGCCGTCTGCAGAAAGACGTCTCTGTTGCGGCTAGTGCTCTCACTAGAGTGTCTGTTGTTGTTCCTAATGTTCCAGATGGTGATAACGTCCTAGTTGACAGTGATTCCTGCAAGGTCAAGGGTTAATTTGTTGAACCTTCCTTACACGTTGTAAGAGACAGTAAGATCCATTTACTCCTTGCTAACACTTCGGGTCACAGTGTTCGTCTCAGAGCAAATACCAACCTCGTTGACCTAGTTCACTATCCTTACCCTGTTCAAGTACAAGATGACGTGCCACCTGACCAGTGGGTCGGTGCTATTTCAACAGTGGAGGCCTCATCCACTCCACTGGATCAATCCATCCCACTAGTTGAGGAGAAAGACTTAGCTCCCACTGATTACCCAGACGAAGTCCAGCGTTTGTTGACGCTGTTGAACAAACGTCGTAAAGCCATTGCCTTACCAGGTGAGAAGATGGGTATAACGAACTTATTGTCCCATCGTATTCCACTTGAACCTGGTACCAGACCTATTTATATACCTGCGTACAGAATGCCTCATTCCCAAGTTGCTGTCGCAGAGGAACTGATCAATCAAATGCTCAATGATGGAGTTATTGCACCTAGCAATTCACCCTGGAATGCGCCCTTGATCCTAGTGCCTAAGAAGGACGGCACTTGGCGCCCGGTGATTGACTTTAGAAAGTTAAATGCGAAAACCATTCCAGATCGCTTTCCACTTCCTGTACTAGGTGACCTTTTACGCAATATCGGAGATAACAAAGTCTTCTCGACCCTGGACTTGTTACAAGGGTTTTGGCAAGTCTCTCTTCACGAGGACAGCCAAGAGTTAACTGCATTCTCCACTCCCACAGGTCATTATCACTTCCTCCGTATGGCGTTTGGATTACGATCGTCTCCTATCACGTTCTCTAGACTCATGACCAACATCTTGAGAGGTCTTATAGGTAAAGCACTTATGGTGTACTTAGACGACGTAATCGTCATGTCCGAAGACGTGGATACACACCTAAAAAGACTTGATATAATACTTGGCAAGCTTGAAGAAGCCAATTTAAAGATCAAACTGTCCAAATGTCAATTTTTCAGATCAGAAATTAAGTTTCTGGGTCACGTAGTCACTCCTAGAGGGGTTACGACTGATCAAAGTAAAGTAACTGCAGTACTAAATTTTCCAACTCCCAAAACTGCTGATGCCGTAAGATCCTTTGTGGGCTTAGCAGGTTTTTATAGATCTTTCATTGCCAATTTTTCTTCCATAGCTGCTCCGCTAACTGAATTGCTTAAGAAAGATGCTCCTTTTGTTTGGACCTTCCGTCAAGAAAGAGCATTCCAAACTCTAAAAGAAAAGCTAACATCTGCTCCAATTTTGAAATTTCCAGATTTTTCTAAGCCTTTCTATCTGACAACTGATGCTAGTTCAATTGGCATAGGTGCCGTACTAGCTCAGAAGACTGATGGCAAGTATAACGCAGTTGCATTTGCTAGCCGAGTCCTTACGAAGGCTGAACGTAATTATACAGTAACGGAGCAAGAAGCTTTAGCAATAGTATGGTCTTTAAAGCACTTCCGAGACATTATTTACCAGTACCCTGTTCATGTCTTGACAGACCATGCACCACTGATACCTTTATTCCAGAACAAACAACCTACTGGAAGGTTAGCCAGATGGACCTTGACTATCCAAGAGTTCAATCCCACTTTTGAACATTTACCTGGCAAGTCGAATGTAGTCGCAGATGTTTTATCGCGACACGTTAGTGTAGTTACTGCAGATCCTCCATTTACTGTCGAGGATGTCAAAAATGCCCAAAGAACAGATCCCATGTGGTCTGGTGTGTTTCGATTCCTGCGCCAGGAATATCTTATTCTTACTGTGAAGCCACCAGCACCCATTAGTGACTTTGTAATGAGCCAAGAATTACTGTATCGAACAGCCGAGTTGGGTACTCCAAGTAGAAGAATGTACCAGTTAGTAATTCCACAGTCACTAGTGAACGTAGCTCTGCAGCTAGTTCATGATGCACCAGGTGTTGCACACCCGGTATGGATCGTTCTGTGAAACTAGCCAGAATGAAATAATTTTGGCCACGTATGGCAACTGACATTTCCGAGTATGTTAAGAAATGTAGTATCTGTATGCAACATAAAGGAAATGTCAATGGTCCTAATCCAATCCAAGTGTACCCAACCACTAGCGAACCGTGGGAAAGAGTTGCCCTTGATTTGTTAACCAATTTTAAATGTTCCCTCCAAGGCAACAAACATCTGTGTGTTATGGTAGACCATTTCACCAGATATTGTGAGTTAGTTCCTATTGCAGATAAGACTGCAGAGACAGTAGCTAAAGCGTTTAAAGAACGCATTATCTGCAGGCATACCACCCCTAAGTCCTTAGTAACAGATAATGGAGGTGAATTCTGTAATGAGATTCTTGAAAATTTGTGTACTTTATACAAGATCTCTAAATCCACCATTGTTCCTCATCATCCTGCCAGCAATGGGTTAGCCGAAAGAACCAATAAGAAAGTACTTGATGTCCTGAGAGCCACTATCAACCCCAATAGTGAAACTTGGGATGAAGTCATACCAGATGTCCAATGTGCCATAAATTCTGCTTACAATGCTTCCATAGGTGATACTCCACATTATGCATTGTATGGTGTAGACAAGCGTTTACCCTATGAGTTGTTATATTCCACTCCGAAACCTAATTACAACCCTGATGATTTCGTAGCAACTCGTACCAGCATGGCTCAAAGTGTTTTTAGAAGAATCCGTGAAACACTTCATAAATCAAAAGCAGAATTTACTAGAGTAACTAATAGCCGTGCTAAGCCATCAAAAGTAAAAGTAGGTTCAAGAATAATGCTGACAAATTTCAACAAAACATCCGAAATGCCTAAGCTCGATCAAAAGTTTGTCGGACCTTATCGAGTTGTAGAACATATCTCTGGTAATAAGTATAAGGTTAGAGAAATTAGTACTGGCAAGTACAAAGAATCGCATTTAGATCATATGAAATTAGTATGTGATGTTGATGATATTGCTACCCAGACTAATGTGACAGATGCTGAAAATCCTCTTGACTCTGTACCCTCTACCTCAAATACTCAGTCAGATAACCAACCTGAATGTCGTTACTCCTTGCGTACTCGACAAGTAATGAGAAACCCACAAGTATCTTTTGTAGATACTCATTTAGATCTCCCTCAGTCAAGGCATGTGTTAGCCATTGCAGAGGAATTCGATCCTCCCAGAGATGATAACCATTCTGCATATGTAAACCTCACCCTCGCAGAATTGGGTTTAAATGTACATAGTCTGTATAACTAGATGTCCGAGATGAAGTAAATTGTCAACTGTCTGTTATTAACTGATTAGTTTTTCAGAATTTTTTTTTTTTTTTCGTATTCACGTTCCTTCCGTATTCTGAGAATTTGACAGTAATGATCTGAGTGCACACCAGATGCCTTTGCTGTTAATTTCACCTTGTATATATATATTTATTCTTCCTCAGAATCCGTAGAGTGCATGAAAACAGATCGATCGATCAATTCCATCCATACTGTATAATGATTTGTTCTTATTGTAATGCATTACGTTAAAACTCATTATGTTAAAAGTGATTACGTTAACACCCATTACGTAAAACTCATTTTGTTAACATCCAGTATGATACCATCCATTAGTTCTAAGTTATATATGAATTTGTTATTGTATAGAATCAGCCCAGAACCGCCTGCCTGTTCAGCCTATAAAATAGTAGTGTATGTCGAGACGACATACGTAACATGACCGAGCTGTCAGCATAGTTGCTGATCCTTGTGTTGTATAGCATATAGTATCATCCATGTGCTTTAGATAGGAGATCCCTTTTAGGCCTGTGACTTGTGTGACGTCACGGGATGCGCATGTGTACGTTCGTACCTCTGCCCCGGTCTCAGTCGGCGTAGACATGCAGGCTAAGACAGGCAGAGGCTGGGCTCCATTTCTCTAATCATAGTCTGACAATATATATCGTTACCATCCAACAAGTGTGTCTACCTTCAACCCTCGATATCTCCATTTAAGAACCCCTACGATATGTGTGTGTGTGTGTGTTGTACTCCATTGAGGTTGCGGGGGTCGAAGAACCCCTACGATATGTGTGTGTGTGTGTGTGTGTGTGTGTGTGTGTGTGTGTGTGAGTGTGTGTGTGAGTGTGTGTGTGTATGTATAAACGATAGAGAGAGGGAGGGAGAGAGAGAGAGAAGAGAGAGGGAAGAGAGAGAAGGAGGGAGAGAATGAGTGTGTATGTGTGTGTGTAGTTGTAGAGGTTGATTCATAGCTCCTGGTCGCGCCAGTGTGTGTGTGTGTGTGTGTGTGTGTGTGTGCGCTCACACACACACACACCCTAGGCTTTAAACAAAAACATACGTATCGAATTGAATCGAATCCTACATACTAGAAATATACAAACTGCACACATGAAAAAACAACATTACTTACTAATGGTTCACAGATTTTTTGATTTGCAGAGTAATAATAATTCTAACGTAAATAAAAATATTAACTGAGAAAAAGTTTTCTTCGCGCACGGTGTTTGTTTACCCTAACGCCATTTTTTAGTAATTATATATGTATTCCACTGATTAAAAACAATAAAAGAATTTAATAAAAAAATATTATCAGTGGAGCAAACTGGAAAGAAATGTTCAAGGAGAATATAATTATTTTTATTACTATTAATAATATAATTATTTTTATTATTTATCACTTGATTACACCGCCCGTATCTCACCATGGAAGGAAGAACCCTTAAAAGAGGGGAACACATTTACCATCATTCATTCAATAGCTCTCTTGCCAGAAGTGAGCAGACTTCACATTTTAATTAATCTTCTGAACTGCAATATCCCCCCCCCTCCCACCTTCAGAGGGCAGACGCTGCACTTCCCACTAGAATTGAAGTAATTTTCCTAAAATCTTATTATTAATGTAAAATTGCAAGTACTACAACAACACGTCAAGTTAAAAAATCCACTCATTCTGATCTAATACACTCGCTCAAGCCCCTAGCACCCAAAACCTCTTATCACTAGCTTTTAACATTTTTGGGACGAATTCTATTTTTTTCTTCTGTTATTAGTTAATATTTAACATATAAGAAAGAAGCACTGAGGTTCATACAGCGCAAGAATGTTATAAAATATGGAAACGAAAATTCCGAATGCCATCGAGGAGCTAATGACAAGAAAGATCATACATATTCATCGTACACAAATGTTCATGGTAGTTTAAATGTTTGGAGTTAGTATCTGGTGTTTATAGGTCAGTAAGTGACGTTTACATAGATTAAAAACAAAGTCCGTGTTAAATTGAATTCTGCGTGAATCCCACTGCATCTAAATCTCCATCATAACCATGGGCACAGACTTTTGCCGTGTGGTATGCTAGGCATTTTCACTTCTGAGCTTCAAAAAATTAGTTACCCGAGAACTAGAGCTCACCAGCTTTAGAATCAGACATATATACCTGCCAAAATGCAGAATCAGTCTGCTGGAATATATACTCCAGAAGTAGATATTCACTGCAACCAATGACAAATACAATTATATGACTGAGACATCACGAGCATAACTCTACTACTGTAGTTACAAGTAGTCACACAATGGTTCTAAAATTTGAACTAAATTCCCTCAAAATTAACTAGACAAATATAAACACACACTTGCTGACAATATCCCATCTTCCCTTTATTTTGGCTTTACGAGTTCACTTTCCCCTAGCAAACAGTACATTGACAATTTAATGACACACCAATGGTCATATAAGGACCGAGGGGCCTTTGTGTGAGATACAATGAGTTTCAAATTATGAACAGTTTATTTAGCAGAATATCACCACAAGACTGGATTTTAGAATGGTCATTTGGGCGGTGTGTGTGTGTGTGTGTGTGTGTGTGTGTGTGTGTGTGTGTGTGTGTGTGTGTGCACGTACTCACCTAATTGTACTCACCTAATTGCGGTTGCAGGGGTTGAGACTCAGCTCCTGGCTCCGCCTCTACACTGAATGCTACTACTCTCCCTGCTCCATGAGCTTTATCATAGCTCGTCTTAAAGCTATGTATGATTCCTGCCTCCACTACATCACTCGCCTAACAGCTCTGTGACTGAAGGAGTACTTTCTAACATCCATGCAACTCATCTGAGTTTACATCTTTCAGCTGTGACCCCTTGTAGCTGTGCCACATCTGTGACACTTTCTGTTACTATCCTCTCTTAATTCCTCTCAGTATTTTATACGCTATTATCAAGTCCCCCTTATCCCTTCTGAGTTCCCATAATCTCTTCTTGTAAGACAAACCCCACAGCTCTGGGACTAATTTCTTCACGTGTTTGACCAATTGTGGGTTCTATACTGGTGCTGCATACTCCAATATGGGCCTGACGTACAGTGTACAATGTGGTGAATGACTCCTTACTTGTGTGTGTATGTGTGTGTGTGTGTGTGTGTGTGTGTGTGTGTGTGTGTGTGTGTGTGTGTGTGTGTGTGTGTGTGTGTGTGTGTGATTGTGAGTGAGTGTGCACGCGCTCTTGTTTCGCTACACCATCGCAATCTCCTCCCCCATGCACTCACCACTAACACTACCATAATCACAAACACATCCACAAACACGCCAAATAGTGTACATTAAGAAGGAATGTAGTGGAGACTGCACTATTCATAAGTAGATATAACAGCCAAAGAAATAAAAGGCCGAGAGAAAGCCTCATCTGTAGGGAAAGAAGGGGCACAACTGCATGGGAAAGCTATATCAGAGGAGACTGTAGTAAATGAAAGAGCTAAGCTTTATGTGGAGGCCCTAACAGACAACAACAGAGCCCAAGAAAAGCCGAGAAGGGAAAATGGCAGGCCACTGAGCCCAAGTACATTAGCCAGTGAAACTGAAGAAAGGAAAGCTGCAGTGCAGGAAACCAAATTAAATGAGGGGATACACAGAGATACGCAGTGGGAGAATGAAAGGGTGAGGTCAGTCTTTGTGTATGGGCTCCAGGAAGTTGAAGGGGAAACATATGAAGCAAGAAAACAAGGGGAAAAAAGCAATTGAAAGCATCATGAAAGCAATAGGAGAAGACGACATGACCCAGCTGGAAAATTTTAGGAGAATAGGGGGTTTTGTGAAAAAAAGAACCCGGCCAGTGAAAGTGACCTTCAAGGCAGAAGCGACTCGGACCAGGATCCTGCAGGAGAAAGCACGATTAAGGGACATGCCGGCATACAGGAAGGTGTATCTCGACCGCGACAGAACACAAAAAGAAAGGCAGAAACTGAGAGAAATGGTACAAAGGCGAAAGGAGGAAAGAGAGGGGATGGAGAAGACAGACAGGAGATCCCAGACCCAGGAAGAAGATCAAATACAGCCTCCCTCACAACTTCCTATAGAAGCCTCTCAACCAGGTCAACCCCAGTGCAACCAAACACTCTAAATCAAAACACCCATGCTACATCCAATGCTCCCACCCACTACATTACAAACTCCACCCCCACAGCAACAACCCATAGTTCCTTACCAGGTCTCCCACTTCCCCAACCCCAATATACCTCCCAGACCACAGTCTTAGAAAAGAAGTTGAAGGTGTGGTATACAAATGCAGATGGAATAACAAACAAGTATGAGGAGTGGCACGAAAGAATCAGAGAGACATCCCCAGACATAATAGCACTCACAGAAACAAAACTCACCAGAATAATAACAGATTCAATCTTTCCATCCGGATACCAAATCCTCAGGAAAGACAGAGGGAGGAGAGGGGGAGGAGGAGTTGCACTGCTCATTAAAAACCAGTGGGATTTTGAGAAAATGGAAGGAATGGACGGCATGGGCGAAAGGGACTATTTAGTAGGAACAATCCAGTCTGAGGGACATAAGGTGATAATTGCAGTAATGTACAACCCACCACAGAACTGCAGGAGGCCAAGAGAAGAATACGATGAGAGCAACAGAGCCATGATCGACACACTAGCCGAGGTGGCCAGGAGAGCACACATGGGGGGAGCAAAGTTACTAGTTATGGGTGATTTCAATCACAAGGAGATTGACTGGGAAAACCTGGAGCCCCATGGGGGTCCCGAAACATGGAGAGCCAAGATGATGGATGTGGTACTGGAAAACCTCATGCATCAACATGTTAGAGACACTACCAGAGAGAGAGGAGAGGATGAACCAGCAAGGCTGGACCTTGTATTCACCATGAGTAGTTCGGACATCGAGGGTATCATGTATGAAAGGCCAATGGGAGCTAGTGATCATGTGGTTCTGTGCTTTGACTACATAGTTGAGCTCCAAGTGGAGAGAGTAGCAGGAATAGGCTGGGAAAAACCAAACTACAAAAGGGGGAACTACTCAGGCATGAGGAACTTCCTTCAAGACATTCAGTGGGAGAGGGAACTGACAGGAAAACCAGTACAAGAAATGATGGACTATGTGGCAACAAAATGCAAGGAAGCAGAGGAGAGGTTTGTTCCCAAGGGAAACAGAAATAATGGGAAGAACAGAACGAGTCCTTGGTTCACCCAAAGGTGTAGGGAGGCAAAAACTAGGTGTACTAGAGAATGGAAAAGGTACAGAAGACAGAGAACTCAGGAAAATAAAGAAATCAGCCGAAGAGCCAGAAACGAATATGCACAGATAAGAAGGGAGGCTCAGAGACAATATGAAATGACATAGCATCAAAAGTAAAGACTGACCCGAAGCTGTTGTACAGCCACATCAGGAGGAAAACAACAGTCAAGAACCAGGTAATCAGACTGAGGAAGGGTGATGGGGAATTCACAAGAAACGACCGAGAGGTTTGACAGGAGCTCAACACAAGATTTAAAGAGGTATTTTCAGTGAAAAGCAGTAGGACTCCAGGAAATCAGAACAGGGGGGCACACCAGCAAGTGCTGGATGAGGTACATATAACCAAGGAGGAGGTGAAGAAGCTGCTATGCGAACTTGACACCTCAAAGGCGGTGGGACCAGACAACAACTCTCCATGGGTCCTTAAAGAGGGAGCAGAGAAATTGTGTGAACCATTAACAAAGATCTTCAACACATCATTTGAAACTGGGCAACTCCCTGAGGTATGGAAAATGGCAAATGTAGTCCCAATTTTTAAAAAGGGAGACAGACATGAGGCACTAAACTACAGACCTGTATCACTAACGTGTATAGTATGCAAGGTCATGGAGAAGATCATCAGGAGGAGAGTGGTGGGGCACCTGGAAAGAAACAAGTGTATAATTGACAACCAGCACGGTTTCAGGGAAGGAAAATCCTGTGTCACAAACCTACTAGAGTTTTATGACAAGGTGACAGAAGTAAGACAAGAGAGAGAGGGGTGGATCGACTGCATATTTTTGGACTGCAAGAAGGCCTTCGACACAGTTCCTCACAAGAGGTTACTGCAAAAGCTAGAGGATCAGGCACACATAACAGGAAAGGCACTGCAATGGATAAGAGAATACCTGACAGGGAGGCAACAACGAGTTATGGTACGCGACGAGGTGTCAGAGTGGGCGCCTGTGACAAGCGGGGTTCCACAGGGGTCAGTCCTAGGACCTGTGCTGTTCTAGGTATATGTGAACGACATAACGGAAGGGATAGACTCAGAAGTGTCCTTGTTTGCAGATGATGCGAAGTTAATGAGAAGAATCAAATCGGACGAGGATCAGGCAGGACTACAAAGAGACCTGGACAGGCTACAAGCCTGGTCCAGCAACTGGCTCCTTGAATTTAACCCTGCCAAATACAAAGTCATGAAGATTGGGGAAGGGCCGAGCATATCTCCTGAGGCGCACATCAATCAGATAACTGCTGCAGCATACAGGCGCCTGGCAAACCTATGGATAGCGTTCCGATTCCTCAGTAAGGATTCGTTTAAGACTCTGTATACCATTTACGTCAGGCCCATACTGGAGTATGCAGCACCAGTTTGGAATCCACACCTAGTCAAGCACGTCAAGAAATTAGAGAAAGTGCAAAGGTTTGCAACAAGACTAGTCCCAGAGCTACGGGGATTGTCCTACGAAGAAAGGTTGAGGGAAATCGGCCTGACGACACTGGAGGACAGGAAGGTCAGGGGAGACATGATAACGACATATAAAATACTGCGCGGAATAGACAAGGTGGACAAAGACGGGATGTTCCAGAGAAGGGACATAGACACAAGAGGTCACAAATGGAAGTTGAAGACTCAGATGAATCAAAGGGATGTTAGGAAGTATTTCTTCAGTCATAGAGTAGTCAGGCCGTGGAATAGCCTAGAAAGTGACGTAGTGGAGGCGGGAACCATACATAGTTTTAAGGCGAGGTATGATATAGCTCATGGGGCAGGGAGAGAGAGGACCTAGTAGCAATCAGCGAAGAGGCGGGGCCAGGAGCTGTGAATCGACCCCTGCAACCACAAATAGGTGAGTACAAATAGGTGAGTACACACACACACACACACACACACACACACACACACACACACACACACACACACACACACGCACACGCACAAGATTGGAGAAAGTGATTACATAGGTACAATTCAGTCTGTGGAACATAAGCTAGTCATTGCAGTGATGTATAACTCGCCACAGAACTGCAGGAAGCCAAGAGAGGAATATGAAGACAGCAACAGAACAACGGTGGACACACTAGTTGAGGTGACCAGAAGAGCTCAATCGAGAAGAGCAAAGTTACTGGTTATGGGCGATTTCAGCCACAGGGAGACTGGGAAAACCTGGAACCACATGGAGGTCCCGAAACATGGAGGGGCAAGATGATGGATGTGGTACTGGAAAACCTCATGCACCAACATGCTAGGGACACTACCAGAGAGAGAGAGGAGGATGAACCAGCAAGACTGGACCTTGTGTTCACCCTGAGTAGCTCAGACATTGAGGACATCACATATCAAAGGCCACTTGGAGCTAGTGATCACGTGGTTCGGAGCTTTGAATACATCGTAGAGCTACAAGTGGAGAGGGTAACAGGAATAGGAAGGGTAAGCTGAACTGTAAAAGGGGGGACTACAAAGGTATTAGGAACTTCCTGCAGGAGGTTCAGTGGGAAAGAAAGTTGGTAGGAAAGTCAGTAAACGAAATGATGGACAACGTAACAAAATGCAAGCAGGCTGAGGAAAGGTTTGTTCCCAAGGGCAACAGAAATAATGGGAAGACCAGTAGGGAGGCAAAAACTAAGCGCACTACAGAATGGAAAAAGTACAGAAGGCAAAGGACCCAGAAAAATAAAGAGATTAGTCGAATAGTCAGAAACGAGTATGCACAGATAAGGAAGGAGGCCCAGCGACAGTACAAAAACAACATAGCATCGAAAGTCAAGTCTGACCCGAAACTGCTTTATAGGCACATCAGGAGGAAGACAACAGTCAAGGACCAGGTAATCAGGCTGAGGGAAGAAGGTTGGGAGCTCACAAAAAACGACCAAGAAGTATGTGAGGAGATCAATACGAGATTTAAGGAAGTATTTACAGTGGAGACAGAAGGGACAATGGGAAGACAAAACAGAGGGGTACACCAACAAGGGATATTCCAACAAGTGTTGGATGAAACACACGCAACCGAGGAGGAGGAGAGGAAGCTGCTGAGTGACCTTGATACCTCAAAGGCGGTGGGACCGGACATCTCTCCGTGGGTCCTTAGAGAGGGAGCAGAGACACTGTCTGTGCCACTAACAACAATTTTCAACACATCCCTTGAAATTGAGCAACTACCTGAGGTATGGAAGACGGCAAATGTAGTCCCCATCTTTAAGAAAGGAGACAGAAAGGAAGCATTAAACTATAGAAGCATTAAACTATAGTGCTGCAGATATGAAACGAGTGATGGTAGCATTGAGGTGCAGGGAATCACAGCATACATAAATTGAGCTTACGACCGTTACCTCTACTAAACAGGGAATAATCTTTTCCTTAGAAGTGTAGGGGGAAGTTAGCGTAGGCCTAAGTGAAGTGTGGAGTGTGGGCAGGTCTGGCTCACACCCACCCTGCACCCACCCTACACCACCACCCACCCTGCACCCACCACCCACCCTACACCACCACCCACCCTACACCCACCACCCACCCTGCACCACCACCCACTCTGCACCACCACCCACCCTACACCCACCACCCACCCTACACCACCACCCACATACTGCAAACTTGGTTCGTATAAATACATCTTGCATATTACTGGCACCAGCAAGAGAAAGGTAAAGTGGAAATCAGTTTTCTTCCGTGGCATACAGTGTAGTAGGATACAGACAGGATGTCAGCACAGCATATCTGTGGGACATGTAAAAAAATCCTTGGAAGGAATTCCAGAATCACATGCAACCTATGCTCTTCCAAACACCATATCTCTTGTACTAGACTAAATACAGCCTCAAAAAATGACCTTGAACTAGCAAGGTGCTTCTGGTTGTGCAATAAAGATGTAGAACTTTGGGCAGGTATCAGAAAGGTACTAAGGAGAGTAATAAATGATAAAAATAATCAAGAAAACAAGGATGACCTCTTGGATAGTCTACCAAAAATATATAAAACATGGGAGAAAGAGATAGTGTATCAAAAAATGCAGAATGTCCATACCACAACAGATGACTCAAAACTACCTAGTCACCCACATGGTGCTAAGCCAGACCCATCCCCCAGTCTTAGCACTAATACCCACAGTGATGGTGTTGGCCCAAGCTCCCCCAGGCATAGCACCAATACCCTCAGTGCTGGTGCTGGCCCAGACCCAGCCCCACCCCCCAGCCCCAGTGCTGACCCAGACCCAGCCCCCAGCCCTACTGCCAGCCCAGACTCTCCTAGGGACACTACCCATACCACCACAAAAACAGTAAATATACAACCATCATTGCACAAGACCGTGGCCCACAGTACAGATGTTGGAGAGGAGTCTCCTCCTTCCTCTACTGGGGAAAGTAGATGGAATCCAGGACGGGGTGGCCCTGGCTTGGATACTGAGGATTATAGTGCAGTCCCAGAACCTGCAGAAATTGACAACACACCTCCCAACAATTCTCAACCAAAGGTGAATTTGAGCAAATATTATGCTTGGGGCATCTGTAAGCATGGAATAACAGGGGAAAAAAATGAGACATGCTAATTTGACCATCCCAAAAAATGTAGCGACCTCCTGTCTAAAGGAGTGTGTCGTTCTTCTTCCTGTACTTTCTTTCACCCAAAAATGTGCCACTCCTCGGTCCTCCAGAAGCAGTGTTACAACATCGAATGCCCTGCATACCATCTAAAAGGGACCAGGAGGCACAGACCCCACAAGACAAACAATAGTAGCTACGACAACCCAACTCCAGGTGATTTTTTAGTGGCAGGAAACGAAAAAAGAAAATGGAAGGAAATAACAAAAATAGTCCACCACCTTGGAGCCTTGTTGGACTGGAGGCGCAGCCAGTGGCCACCCATGGCCCTCCAGAATTATTACAACCACTGATGCCAATAACAAAATCCCCCCAACAAACACAGAATACAAACTCGTTCATATTTGCTAATATACAGGGCCTTAAGCCATCCACCAACAACAAAATACCTTTTATCAGTGGACTTCTAGAGGAGTCTAATGCAATGTTTGCAGCCTTCACAGAGACTCACACAAAAGATCACTTTGACAGTGAAATATGGATAAGTGGTTACAACCTTTTTAGATGCGACAGAAAAAACAGGCAACAAGGGGGGGTTGGCCTGTATGTCAAAGAGTCCCTTATCTGCACGGAGTTGCTGAACACCACAAATGAGGTAGTTGAAGTTCTATCAATAAAGATCGAGAACCAAAACCTAGTCATCGTGGTTGTATACAAGCCACCAGATGCAACCTCCCAACAGTTCAAGGAACAGCTACTGAAAATCGATTACTGTTTGGAAAACCTTCCAGCTCCATCCCCAAACATCTTACTGCTTGGTGATTTCAACCTAAGGCATACAAAATGGAAGAATGTAGCAAATAATGTTATAGCTGAAACAATCCCCGGAGGTTGCGCAGATGAAAGGTCACACACACATGAGCTACTAAGTCTCTGCGAAAAACACACCTTAAGCCAGCAGATAGTGGAGCCAACAAGACTAGGAAACACACTTGACCTTATCTTCACAAATAATGAGGACCTGATAAGAGACATAAGAATATCAAAAACAACTAATTCCGATCACAATCTTCTAATCGAGGTCCAGACGTACATGCATAGGGGTCCTGAACAACAGAATGCATGTACCTGTGAAGGTGTCTTCACAAAATACAATTTCAACAACAAGAACATCAACTGGGACAAGGTAAACCATGTCCTAAACGAAACATGTTGGGAAGATGTCTTAAATGACATGGACCCAAACCAGTGCCTTGAAAGGATCAACTGCCTGGTAGCCGAAGCATGTTCTAGGCATATTCCCCTAAGAAAGAAGAAGAGCAGGAGTAAACTGGAGAGAAAAAGACGCTCCCTCTACAGAAGACGACGAAGAGTCACTGAGCTCCTCAGGAGTGCTAGAATATCTGATACACGAAGGGAGGCGCTGACCAGGGAAGTGGAAACTATCGAACTTAAGCTAAATGACTCTTACAAGAACCAGGAGAGGCAGGAGGAGCTTAAAGCTATTAGTGAAATTGAAAGAAATTCAAAATATTTATTTTCATATGCCAAAAACAAGGCAAATACCACATCTAGTATCGGGCCCTTACTCAGACAGGATGGGACTTACACAGACGACAACAAGGAAATGAGTGAAATATTAAAATCCCAGTACGACTCTGTGTTTAGTGAACCACTAATCGGTCTGAGGATCGACGACCCAAATGATTTCTTCATGAATGAGCCTCAAAACTCCATAAATGTATGCCAGATTTCCGACATTACCCTAACTCCGATAGATTTCGAAAAAGCCATTGACAACATGCCTATGCACTCAGCCCCGGGCCCAGACTCGTGGAACTCTGTTTTCATTAAGAACTGCAAGAAACCCCTCTCGCGTGCCCCAAGTACACTATGGAGGAGGAGCTTGGACATGGGTGAAATTCCACAGTCACTTAAAACAACGGATATAGCCCCACTCCATAAAGGTGGCAGCAAAGCATTAGCTAAGAACTATAGACCAATAGCTCTGACATCCCACATCATAAAAATCTTTGAAAGAGTGCTAAGAAGCAGGATTGCAAATCACCTGGATTCCCAAAATCTGCACAATCCAGGGCAACATGGGTTCAGGGCAGGTCACTCCTGCCTCTCACAACTACTGGATCACTATGACATGGCCTTGGATGCACTGGAAGAAAATCAGAATGCAGATGTAATATACACAGACTTTGCAAAAGCATTTGACAAATGCGATCATGGCGTAATAGCCCATAAAATACGTGCTAAAGGAATAACTGGGAAAGTGGGGAGATGGATCTTCAACTTCCTAACAAATCGAACACAAAGAGTAGTGGTCAACAGAGTTAAATCGGAGGCTGCCATAGTGAAGAGCTCTGTTCCACAGGGCACAGTACTCGCCCCCATCTTATTCCTTATCCTCATATCAGACATAAACAGAGATATACACCACAGCACCGTATCATCCTTTGCAGATGATACTAGGATCTGCATGAGGCTGTCATCTGCTGAGGACGCGGTTAACCTCCAAGAAGATTTAAACAAAGTTTTCCAGTGGGCAACGGTAAACAATATGATGTTCAATGAGGACAAATTCCAACTACTCCGTTATGGAAAACTGGAGGAGATAATAACTAGAACAGAGTATACTACTGACTCCGGCCATACAATAGAGCGGAAAAATAATGTAAGGGACCTGGGAGTAGTAATGTCTGAGGATCTCACTTTCAAGGATCACAACAGTGCCACGATCGCACGTGCAAAGAAAATGATAGGATGGATAATGAGAACTTTCAAAACGAGAGATGCCAAGCCCATGATGATCCTATTCAAATCACTTGTTCTCTCTAGGCTGGAATACTGCTGTACATTAACATCTCCATACAAAGCAGGTGAAATCGCAGATCTAGAGAGTGTACAGAGATCCTTTACTGCACGTATAAGTTCTGTCAAGCACCTTAACTACTGGGAACGCTTGGAAGCACTTGACTTGTACTCGTTGGAACGCAGGAGGGAGAGATATATCATAATCTACACTTGGAAAATCTTGGAAGGAATGGTCCCAAATCTGCACACAGAAATCACTCCCTACGAAAGTAAAAGACTGGGCAGGCGATGCAAAATGCCGCCAATAAAAAGTAGGGGCGCCATTGGTACACTAAGAGAAAACACCATAAGTGTCCGGGGCCCAAAACTGTTCAACAGCCTCCCATCAAGCATTAGGGAAATTGCCAATAAACCCCTGGCTGCCTTCAAGAGAGAGCTGGACAGATACCTAAAGTCGGTGTCGGATCAGCCGGGCTGTGGCTCGTACGTCGGACTGCGTGCGGCCAGCAGTAACAGCCTGGTTGATCAGGCCCTGATCCATCGGGAGGCCTGGTCGTGGACCGGGCCGCGGGGGCGTTGATCCCCTGAATAACCTCCAGGTAACCTCCAGGTAACCAGCATATGGGCGCCTGGCAAACCTGAGAATAGCGTTCCGATACCACCGTAAAGAATCGTTCAAAACTCTGTACATCGTGTACGTCAGGCCCATACTGGAGTACGCAGCACCAGTTTGTAACCCACACCTGGTCAAGCATGTCAAAAAATTAGAGAAAGTGCAAAAGTTTGCAACAAGGCTAGTTCCAGAACTAAGGGAAATGTCCTACGAAGAAAGGTTAAGGGAAATCGGCCTGACGACACTGGAGGACAGGAGGGTTAGGGAAGACATGATAACGCCATACAAAATACTGCGTGGAATAGATGAGGTGAACAGAGACAGGATGTCCCAGAGATGGGACACAGAAACAAAGGATCACAATTGGAAGTTGAAGACTCAGATGAGTCAAAGGGATGTTAGGAAGTATTTCTTCAGCCATAGAGTTGTTAAGAAGTGGAATAATCTGGCAAGTGATGTAGTGGAGGCAGGAACCATAAGACGAGGTATGATAAAGCTCATGGAGCGGGGATAGGATCCTGTAACGATTAGTGAAGAGGAGGGGCCAGGAGCTGAGTCTCGACCCCTGCAACCACAAATGAGTACGCACACACACACACACACACACACACACACACACACACACACACACACACACACACACACACACACACACACACACATACATTAATTATTGGCTCACAGAAACAAATCCTCATGTCTCATCATAATATAGTCGTATACATCACAGACTGTGAACGTGACTCAAGGCATATCAGAGACTCTCACCTCTTCCTTTGAGCGAAATGACTTGTATATTTGTTGACTTAATAATTCTAGGCCCAGTTTTTATTCAACCACGACTTCTACGTAACCACTATTATCACACCACTACCCTCACCGCAATACCACTATCACACCAACACCATACACCCATACTAATACGCCACCACACCATTACCATCAGGGGTGGAGTCGTGGGAGAAGGTTGAGCAAGTATCAGGTGTCTGCGACCATTACCCATCAGCACCTGGGACAGACTGTCATAACAATTCATCAACACACCACCTTGACACCTTCATACTCGTTATACTTCACTCCTTCTGGATATCTCTTTAGTATATTATTTTTACTTAGTCTTGTAAATACATTTCACTTTTTTCTGTGCTTGGGGAAAACTGAAATTTTATGCTCACGCGGGTGAAATATTTTGAAGGTGTACTTTTGTATACTTTCTTGACCGCAGTAAAATGGAAGAAATGGAGAAGGAAAATGAAACAGACTAGATAAGAGGATGAATGGAGACAGAGACACATTGATTTTTGTATTGATCGAGCTTAGATACACCCTCAGCGGTACTTCCTCTTTATTTTATATAATATTTACATTGATGGAACGAATGCTAGCAATGCTTCATGCAAGATGCTATAGCAAAGATTGATTGAATCCATAATTGAAACCTATTATCCTGCGAGGAAAAAACTTAAGTAGAGCATTAAAGATATGACTACCCTTCGCTTTTATATGCATTGCTACACGCTTTTGCATAGAATCGATCATTGTTTAACACATTTTGGCAAGTTCTTCGTAACGGCGCTAGATCCTAATAACAGCGGTAATTAGCTTCTCAACAGTTGAGCAGTCCTCTTTCGCGATCATGCGCTTGGTTACTGCCCATAGATTTTCAATTGGGCTGAGGTCAGGAGAATTTCCAGGCCAATTTTGAAACGCTTAACCCACTGTCTTCGAAGACTGTTAGTATTTTTCTGGAAGCATTACATGGAGCAAGATCCTGCTGGAAAATGCCTTCTCCATCAGGAAAGTCTATTCACAATTGGAAGCAAATGAGGTGCCAGGATTGCCTTGTATTTGTCAATAATAATAAGCCATCCAGGACCTTTAGTAGGAAAGCTACCCGAAACATCTCCTTAGGTGGATGTTTTGGTGCTTGTTGAATGTGTCCATTCTGAAGAGGTCTGCCTTTGCTCAGTCTCACTACCACTAATCGGTATCCATGTACTTTAGAATGTGCCTCACCTGAAAATTTTACTTTTCTCCATTCATCTGTCGTCCATCCTTTATGGTCGTATGCCACCGCAGGTGTTTTTTCTTCATAGCAGTTCTGCCATCTTCATGGAGCTTTCATCGAACAGTTGAATGATCAATATTTACGCCAGATCTATGCCTCATTGATAGTTTTCTTGGGAATCTTCACACTTTCTTATAACCATGTCATCGTGAGGTGTTATCTTGTGTTTTCTCCCACATCTTCCTTGACACAGCGCTCCACAATCACCAGTGTCGTCAGCTCTCTTCAGAATCCTATCACCAGCTGACTTTGCTAGACTAAAATTTTCGGCGATCTGTCTGATACTCAAATCAGCATGTTTTTAAGAGTCGCAATACTTGCACGCTTCCTAGGTGTAACTTCTGTAATGAATTTCAGCAATAATCATGAATTGAGGGGGAGAATTTGCTGAAACCACATTGACTTATGGAGTTCACTTGCAGGAACTGCCTTACAGAACAACAGCTGATGTAGCACTGACTAAAGTCACAGGGAAACACCCGGCTGGATTGTTGACAGAAGTCGGTAACAAACTGAAAAAAAAAATAATAATTAAGCCGGAGACTAAGACATTATGAGATAATCACAAAATTCACTCCTGTCAGAATTAATTTGCACAATACTGTGTAACTACATTCTTGGGGAGCATTAACCCTATAGGGAAAAAGTACAGTGCCTCAGAGAATGGAAAAACATTCAAGTTTGTTCCAAGGAAACGGAACAATGTGATCTGGGTGACCTACCTGCGTGCCTGAAGTCTGCCTGAAGTCTACCTGGAGGGTATTCCGGGGATCAACCCCCCGCAACCCGGTCCACGACCAGGCCTCTCGGTGGATCAGGGTCTGATCAACGAGGCTGCTACTGCTGACCGCACGCACTCCAACGTACGAACCACAGCCCGGCTGATCCGGCATCTACTTTAGGTATCTGTCCAGCTCCCTCTTGAAGACAACCAGGGGTCTACTGATAATGCCTCTTATTGCTGGTAGGATCAGCTCAAGCTCTTTCACATGTCTCCGTGCTTCATCTGGAGCTTTGCATTGTTGCAATAGGTGGAATGGGACGAAGTTTTTGCAGAGGAAGGTAGTATGGTGACTCCAACCAGTTCCTCTCAGGCACGTTATTGAAAAGTATCTAACATGTAGAAACGAAGACACCCAAACAATAATGGAAGTGAGACTGTACATTTCTACTCCCAACTGCAGTCAATAGCAGAATTTAGAAGAAAATGAGGAAGGGAAACGAATATATGAGAGAGAAGTCAGGTGAAAATATCAATGCCGCACTGCAGTAGGCCTACTGATCCAAGCCAACGGGAAGTCAGTGAAGTTAAACTTTTAGTAGCTCTAATTTTTTTTAGAAAAACTTATGGTCGAAAAGTTTTCGAAAATGAGAGTGACTCGCCAAGGAAAAGAGAGTTGACAAATTGCGGTGCTCCTACATTATCTTGCTCTAGAGTTGAGTAGCATCTCACTGAACGCATTGGTAGGTTCGTCTATTCTTGAAGTAGGTTCAGAGCTCGAATATGCATTGTGAACTATAAGTAAATTACTGTGAACTCTTAATAGAATTAGTAGTACTAAAATCAATACAAATAACCAATAACATTACAACTGCTACTCCACCTAATGTTTTTTTTCTAATGTTACATATAGTACTACTGCACTTCTCTCACTAATAACGACAGAAGTACGATAGTAATAATAGTAGCTGCAGAAGGAGCACTTCCATGGCTGCTATCACTTTCCCTACTCATATCACATAAGCTCCTCCTTCTCCCTTAACAGCACGACCTCCAACGTGGGAACACTTTACCTCTCAGGGAGCAAGGGGTTCTTTCTCCTCCGGTCCTCTAAATCCGTGACAGTGATCCTTCCCATGATCTGATAAGAAATGAAAGATGGCAGAGTGACAAACAAATTAGTTGTGGTGATTGAAAGCCCCCTTTCCTTCCTCACTCCACCAGCTGCCTCCTTCATTTCTTCTCCACCCCCTTTTCGTATCGTATGTCAAAGAGAGGATTGGCACGGAGGAACTCCACCTTAATTTTTCCACTCCCTTTTTACCCCCTTCTTGTCATTCTCCCCTTTCTTTAATCATCACCTTTCCCTTCAATACACTTATTTGCTTCCATACTTAGATTTTATTCTCAAATCATATGATAGGCGTGGAAAGAGGGGGGGGGAGAATGACTCGATGTTGGTGACAGGCTCTTGGTTCAAGGAATTGGAGCTCGTCAATTTTTACCTTAAATCAATCCAGGCAACTTCTTCCCCAGGAGTAGTATGACCCATACCAGATTTAGAGGTTTCATAATAATAATAATAATAATAATAATAAACACCTTTATTCGGATTATTTAATCGGAGAGACAGTAATTAGGATAACCTATGAATACTAATCATTTTGACATATTTCCACTGCGGTCCTTTGTTCCATCTAGCAGTAAACAAGTACCTGGCTAACAGCAAGGTACCTGGTTACAGTAAATTGCTGCTAGGTGCATCGGGGGCAACAGGTATCTCTACTCGCCGCAGGATCGAACCCTGATTCATTTATTGTGAACCACTAGCAACTTGTGAGCAACGTACTTAACCCACTTTAGTGGGTTAATTAGTACCTCAGTGTTCGTTAAATACGTATCAGCCGTGGGTTACCTCAAATTCATTTAATTTTTGCAAGAAATCACAATAAAACGCGTGATGGCAAATATGAAAAATTACCAAAGTGAAAATAGGAAATAATACCTGAGCGCTTTCATTTGTTAACACTCATTTCAGAGAAATAATTCCTCTGATGTGTAAGCACATGGAAGCGCTCAGTTTTATTTCTTATTTTCCTTGTGATATTTTTTTCTCTTTTAATTGTTATTCAGTGCAAAATATTACCTTCTCTCCGAATTAATATCACCACTTGCATAAATTTCGTTTTGACCACCACCTTTATTGTCTTCAGGAAGTCTTCCCTAGTATCTGCACGTTAAAAATTCAACATGGTTCTCCCATCTAAAACTGACCACATTAGGATTTAATTGCAGCATATAAACTCAAATAAGCAACGCATAAATCACAAATGGTATGAACAGTCATATTGTCAAGACCACTGCAGCTTCCCTCTCTGTGTTTGGACATTAATATATTTTATTCACAGTTGGAGTTTGCTTTATCCTTATCTCCTCCACCAGCCTTTGTGTCCTTCCTTTGTCTTCCATGCAATTACTCCCGATCACACTGATTTTTTTCTCATTGTAATTACCCTATTTATCTTTGTTGTTGGTCGGTCCCCCTCTGTTATTCTCCCCATTCTGTCCCCTTTCTGCATTCTCTCTCTCTCCCTCTCTCTCTCTCTCTCTCTCTCTCTCTCTCTCTCTCTCTCTCTCTCTCTAAAAATGGATTGGTTTTGAAAAGAAACAGGGGAGGATTTTCATTGCAACATTATTCTGCAGGCTGAGAAGTACTTCCAATGTTGCCAGTAATATTACCAAAGCTCTCACTAATTACAAAATGGATGTGCTCACGAGCTTGTCGTCTACCATTAGAGATTTGGTGAAGAAGGCAAGCTAAAACCTGAACAGGAGGTGGATTTTATGTGATCCAATGCGGGAGAACAAATATGTGTAGCAGCAACAACCTGAATAATGCATGTGTGATACACTGCAACTCAGACGAACATCAGCTAAAATGGAATGAGGCTAACAGTAAGTTAGCATATCAGTACTCGCTAAACTGAAAGAACCCCGCCAAAATACCGCGATCGGAAGAAGTATGTACCAACACCTTTACCTGATGAAAATCAGACACATATGCAACATTTGGGTATCTTTAATGTAGACGTTTAGCCATCCAGTGGCTTTATCAATACAAATTCTAGGATATAATTTGAAGACAGTAGATCTGTATACAGAAGATTAGGTAATCAGTTCCTCAACCTTGGAGAGTTGGTGTGAAGAGCACCGTAGTCGTGAAGAACCTGGACCACAGGCAAGAAGGCTGGCGCTTATATACTCGCATCAGGTGAAAAGGGACGGGTAGAAGACGAAGGCATTGTCACTGGCAGGCAGGATTTCCCGGTGGAAGTAGGTTATACCCAAGGGACGGGTTAGTAGTGGTGAAGAAGGTTGTGGAGATGTCCTCTGAATCAAGATTCCATGATGTTGCAATGCCTTCGCCCCAGCCTTCATGCCTGTGTCCAGATTCTCCACGACTACGGTGCTCTTCACACCAAATCCTAGGCTGAGGGACTGATTACCTCATCGTCTGTATATAGTTCTACTGACTTCAAATTATGTCCTAAAGTTTCAGGAAGGAAGGGAAATGGGGTAGAGAGTGGAGTTTCATGGAGAAGTCTAGGCTCAGGATGGAAGGGGAACAGAGAGCTTATAGATTCCTGGAGGAAGAAAAAACAAATGGGAAGAGAGTGGAGGCTCAGGAAAGGGAACAGGGAAGAGTGGGAAGGACTAGGAGAGGAATGAGGGAGACCAGAAAGCACTGCGGGTTTGTCAATATCGGGTTTCTTATGACATTCCAGAGCTCCCAGTGCTGGACCTCACTTTCACCATCACCCAAGAACGCTTTGTCACTAAAACTCTCACACTCACTCTATCCCATGTTATTACTTTGAAAAAAAGAAATTACCGCAGTAGGTCTACTGACCTTTGCGTGAAAGGTTTTCATTGCGTTTACCCAACCATTTTAATCTAATGTATCTATTTTTAGAGCATATAGAAAATATTTTTCGACAACGATACTCGGTAGTTTATTCTATTCGTATTTAACCCTATAGTCGTACCAGTACTTTCATATATATATATATATATATATATATATATATATATATATATCTATATATATATATATATATATATATATATATATATATATATATATATGTCGTGCCGAATATGTAAAACTGGTCAATTAGCAAGAACTCATTTAAAATTAAGTCCTTTCTAAAATTTTCTCTTATACGTTTAAAGATATATTTTTTTCATTAATGTTAATGAAAAATTTTTTAATTTTGCACCAAAAGAATCTTAGAAAACTTACCTAACCTTATTATAACAAGAACAATTTATTTTAGCCTAACGCAACTAAATATATTTTAGATTTGTTTAGAGTAATTTAATACTAAACAATCACAGTGAAATATATTTTTTCGTTAGGTTCAGAATGATTTTGGCGAAATTATTGCATACACAAATTTTCACTTGTCCTATATGGCAAGATGAACGTTGCTATTTAAGCCAAGATCGCAAATTCTGCCTATTCGGCAAGACATTATATATATATATATATATATATATATATATATATATATATATATATATATATATATATATATATATATATATATATATATATATATATATATATATATATAGACACGCATGCACACATACACACTAATTACAAGGAGCTGAATGATTGCTCTAGGCCTTTCATGGTGCAATCAGCACATCATCATTAAGAGCTTGAGATGTTGTAGAACCAGAGTAGGAAATCCAGTCAGATTCGTTCAGGGAAACGACCCTCTAGTCATTTCCCTAAATTCAGATCAATGATCCTCCACGGCGGCTGCCTAGATGCCGATGAAAGAAGTTGGAGCTTCCCTCTTCTTCTTCAGATCAAAACTTATTGTATCTCATTCTCCAGGCATCGTATTACCTCTGAGAGGGTTTGGAGCAATAAACTGAGAACAACGAATTGAGTAATCCTTATTGCATAGTGACGAGAATATTGTGACAAAAGAGAAAAACAGTCCACGGAAATAGGAAGGTTATAGTCATTAATGTATTTGATTTACTGATCGTTAACTAACGTTACAAGTCAGGTGAGAAACAAAGAGGTCATTATAATTCCACCTTTGTGTGTTGCAAAACACTGAAACTTAAACATTTTGTGATAATTGAATTTTTTTTTACTCACCAATGCATGCTGAGGTTTATATTTTTATTCACTGTATTAAACACTTTACAATCATTTACATGTAAAAGATGCATACCAAATCTGTTTTGGTCATTCAGAACATCAAAGATATGTAAAATAAGCGCACATAAGATACGAAGATACATTTACACCAATTTTGCCCAAGTTCCTGGAAGTATCTGTTGCGCTAAGTAATGTGACAATATTATCTTATAAAGCACTGTTTGAGGCTATGCTTGAGCAATATGTTAAATAATTTGGAAGGATGAGAACTTGTTTGTTCTAACTCTGAACCTTACCCCCCCTCCCTCCCTCCCCGAAGGTTCCTTGATGTTTTGAAGGTATCTTGTTGCAAGGAATTTTAACTTGCCCTTCCCTTTGCTGGAATGACCTCGATTTCCTTCCATTCCCCAAGGTGCTGTATGACCCCTATAGGTTCAGTGATTTACACTAATAAGAATAAAAATAACAGTAATAATAATAATAATAATAATAATAATAATAATAATAATAATAATAATAATAATCCAGCTGCGAAAGTTTCTGAAATGGAGGACCAGTTAAATACATGTAGAGAACTTTTGATAAAGGCAACCTATTACTTGTACGTACTGACGGCTTCTGAAACTGACTACCAATTAAGCAGGTGTCGAAAGTTTTTCAAATGGACCACCAGTTGAGCATATTAACAGCTTCTGAAATAGATAACCAACTGAGTATCTTGACAGCTGTGGACAAAATACTGAGAATGTGTTGGCAGCTTTTGAAATAAGCGAGTATTAAGAGAATAAAAGAAGACAGTATCTGGCCTATGTAAGCATAAAAATATGTATTCGAGAATTGATCTTTGAGGTACTGTAATATTTCCCCTTCAGCATTCGTTATTCCCCGTGCTTGGGGGAATATGTAAAGAACTCTTTTTCGGGGTGTACGTAAAATTGGTTGTTTAGTGTTATATTTGTGTTTTATTTATATGTTTTTTGGTTGTATTAGTTGCTAAACATCTGTGTCTTCTGTCGAATTATTAGAGAATATGTGAGATTTCTTGAGATACTTGTTCACATAACTGAAACTGAGAAATTTAGTTGAGATAGAATGGATTTCTGAAGGATGTTTTCAGGGGTCAACACCCCCTGCGGCCCGGTCCCAGACCAGGAAAAAAGTTTTGCATAAGCTTATTATTATTGCATTATTAATCGCTTAATTACTCGTTAGTTTCTGGAAGACCACTGGGAATAACAATCCAGAAATTGTGGTGACCTGTATTAATGAAGAACGCGTAGACGCCAAAGAGTAAATTTATTGTCATTACCGCGACTTAAAAATTACTGTTTACACACAACAAGATAAGAGTAGATATGATCCTCAGACACTCGACTATTCAACATTGGAGTCACATCCAGTATATTTACAGAAACGCTTTACTGGACAAATATGAATTTATTCAGTATATTGATATGCTGTCTCTGACAAATTAATTTCAAAATTTTTCCATCAAAGAATCATACAAAACCAGAGACTTCCATATGAAAAATATCATTACACAATTCAAATTTACACCTAAGACACCCACTCGAAGCCATACTAGATTGTTACTACATCTCTCCGAGAGAAGTGTGTGTGCGCTGAAGGTAAAAACAAAAGAAAACTTAGTTTGAAACATTTTTCCCAGTGGTAAGACACACAGAAGAAGAGTAGAGTTCAGCACTACCGTCGAGAGAGCGGAGATGTTCCCAGCGCCTCCAACATTGTTGGCTAAACGTTAGAGGGGCGACCGTGGCATCTGCTGCGGCCGAAATCACCTTGCAAACTCTGGAAAAACCTGTTTACCTTGCTAACAAGTGTCAAATATTTTATGGTCTCATAAGGAATAGTCGGCAAACCCCAAGTTTATCTTTCGCGGTGTTGCCGAAGAGGGGATGCTCAAACAAACGCTGCACTCGAGATTTTCTTCAGAATTTAAGTTTTTCATCTCGTCTGAAGGATAAATTTTTATCCAGATGTAATTTTTTTTACAAACTGGGGAAAATCTCCGCCACCTGTATTTTGCATAGTTTACTAAAACAATAGTTTTTTTTTTATCCCTGAATGTTAACTTTTCCCCACATCTGCAGCTTCTCAGTTGCCAAGTGTAGTGCGAGAGTGGAAGATATGTCAGTATATGATGGGAAAACACTGGCATGGTAGATAAAGAAAGGGATGGTGAGGTAGTCAGCTGGTAGAGAGGTAAATATTCTGTTGGGAGGGTAGAGGGGAAAGAGAGAGAGATACATACGTGCAGCTGTCGTGTCCACTACTCTGGCGGCAACAACATGTCCTCTCCTCCCTCACCATGTCACACTATTTTTCAAATTCCTTTTATTTCTCTTTTTCTACTGCATCGTAAACGTCAGAATCAACTGGATTACAACCCGCCTCCCCCATCCCCCTCCCACCAACAGCTGTGATCTGACACTATTGCAAAAAGATGTAAGAGTGATTTAATCCCTTTTTACGAAGTTGAAGTTGAAGTTGAACATATGAACCTCCACTGCATTTTGAACTTTTAGATGCAGATTAGATAAAATCGGTATTGTGTAAATTCTGTGCACATGATACAAGTTAAATGTCACAGTAGATTCCAATTGCAAAGAAAAAAAAAATGCGGTCATTGGTTTATTAAAGCAACTTTTCTTATGTCATGGGATAACTTAGTGCCTTGAAAGCCAATGTTTTTGAAAGCTGGTAGTGACAGCAGTTAAGAAAAACTATGTAGCCTGTTCTCTCTCTCAGACCAGCGGATGGAGGACGAAAGCTCCGCCACTCAGTGTGCTGAATGACCTATGCAAGTATAGCGTTTCGTATAAATAATAATACTAATAATAATAATAATAATAATAATAATAATAATAATAATAATAATAATAATAATAAAACAATAAATAAAAGGCATTTGTCATGAAAGTCTGTGTTACTGTAAATTATTTATTTTGCAAACTAAGGTTATTGTAAAAGAGTGTAAATCAGTGACAATATAAATCAATGACTTTGTAAATCAACGATATTTTAAGCAATTGGTATTGTACGTCAATGGTTATAAAAGCCATTTTTATTGCAAGTCTCTATTCCTATATACAAGTGTTATTTAAAGAGTTAAGACTAATATGTATAACAATGCATAATGTTTAATAATAATTTAGTAATACTTACTACAGCTTGGCTATCTTAATTTCTGTCTAAACAGGTAAGATTAGGATTGTGTAAACCTTGCCATTTTTTTAGCTCTCTATTCTCTGCAATTGGTATTAATATAAAATGCATTGGTATTAATATGAAAAGTGGAATTAGAGATTGGACTTTTGCAGCCACTAACAGAATGTGCGCTTCACTCCAGTAATATTGCAGGTTGACTAGTTAATATTAAACCAGTCATTCTTGGCAATCAATGAACTATCAGAATTCCAGAGGTCAGAGCTAGAACTTGTAACCTGTTATGCGTCTTAATAAATCCGATATTTGTGAAGTATTTATCCAATTGATTCTTTGGGAATGGTGTTGTTTTTGTTAATCCTACTGATAAATGATGCTGTTTCACTTCAGTAATTCTGATTTGCATTACAGACTTTCATGTCACCTTTTCATTGAAAGAGTATATATTAAAAAGCAATTTATTTTTGTGTGCCTGAAATAGAAAAAAGTAATTTGCAGCAAATTCTGACGTCAATAGATCTGTGCAGAGAAAGTTCCAATATGATCGTGGCATTCGTCATAGCACCGAATTACTAAACAAAGAATATGAAAACCCAAATGCTTTCGTTTAGATATCCATGGATCTTCAGAGGAGACAAACCAAAATCTGTAGATAGTTTATTAGTCAGGAAAAAACTGATAACCACCACGTTCAGTGGTACCGGAACTGTACCAAGGGGAGAGTGATGATGGGGGCAGCCGCAACCTCTAATTTACAAGTGTTCGAGCTAACCTTTGCATACGAAGGAGCAAGGCAAGATTCTTGAATAAACAGTGTTTACAGTTCTAAACAAAAGCAGAAGAGTAAGGATCACGAAATATAGCAAAATACTCCAATACTGGCCAGTGTTCTTACACTATGCTGGAAAACCAATTTACATATCCCTAACAGTAATTATTTTTATTTAAAGCTTGTAGTGCCAGGGATACTATCCAGTTTTAGGACAATAGGATGCTACGGCTATTGCAATGTTCACAAATGCAAACTGCCAAGAATTCAATTCAGGAGCTATAGGAATAATGGGTCACACAAAGTTAATTAATGCAAGAGTCGGTAAGCATAATATAATGCTTTAATTAAGGTCCATTAGAATATATTTCCATGTCCAAACTAAACAAATATTTGATGATTTGAACAGCTGTCAAATTTAGTATTCGTACGTACCTTGGCATCTCCGTGTTATTCATGGTCAGGTTTTGAAAATGAAAGTCTGTGAACATGCCCTCACACACACACACACACATATTGTGTATGTGTATATGCGAGTGTAAGTGCAAAGATAAAATGTAAGGAATGATGATCATTGAATAAACAAATGATTGGATAGGGACTGAAATTTAGGTCCAGGTGTGTGGCAGGAAATGTACCAATGAGTCACTCAGGTTACAATAGGAAGATTTTACAATCTGTAATTTTACAAGACTACATCAGTTATCACTATCTGGGCCTCTACTATCTCATCGCACATCCCCACAGCTTTCTTGGTACATGTATTAACATACGATTCGAACTTGATCTACGGTTCAAATACCCATTCTTTTAAGTGTGATTATATATATATATATATATATATATATATATATATATATATATATATATATATATATATATATATATATATATATATATATATATATATATATATATATATACTACACACACACACACATATTCTTTGTGGCAACTTTATTAGGTACATGTGTACACCACATTATTGCAAAAATATATAATCAGATAATCACGTTGCATCACTTCAGTGCCTAATAGCATACCTACATGGTCAAGAGGTCCAGTTGTTGTACAAACCGAACTCCAGAATGGAGAAGAAATGTTATTTAAGTTACTTTGACCGTATAATGATTGTTGGTGCCAGACGGAGTGGTTTCAGTCTCTCAGATACTGATGTAGGAATTTAACTCATAATAGTCTCTAGAGCTTACAGAAACTGATATGAAAAACATAAAACATCCAGTAAGCGGTAATTCTGTGGGTAAAAATGACGTGATAATGAGTGAGGTCAGAGGAGAATTGCCTAACTGGTTGAAGATGACGGGAGTGTGACAGTAACTAAAATAACCACGTGTTACAACAAAGGTCAGCTAAAAACAGGAAAATGATGCTTCATTGAGCGCAATCTTCATCTTTTCTGTTATAGAGATGAAGATTGGAGAAACGTCACCTGGTCTGATGAACAGAGATTTCTGCTGCGACATTCAGATTTTAGAGAGAGAATTTGGCGTAAACCTTTGGGATGTGGTGGAACGGGAGATTCACAGAATGAATGTGCAACTGACAAATCTGCAGTAAATGCGTGATGCTGTCATGTCAACACTAACAAGGATTTTAAAGGAATGTTTCCAGGACCTATACACAAATAACCCGCACATAAAAGACAGAAGCTTACGACGACGTTTCGGTCCGACTTGGACCATTGACAAAGTCACACTAACAGAGGAGGAGCAGGACGGCTCTTTTCTGTCACGTCAGAGATCATAACCATCCTATTGACTGGTCTTCTGCTAAAACTGTCTTCCCTACTTCCAACTCGAACAGTCGCCGTTTAGTTGAATCCTCTCTTATACACAACTTTCCTTGTATGAACCTTAGCCCTGGCTTCGTCTCTGTAGATGCCTTCCTCTCCCACTACATTGTAAAATGCTCCAAACTTCAGAACACCCGTGACTTAACCTGAATCCTCATTTTTTCTTCTTCTTCTTCTTTTTCTTCTTCCTCTTCCCCTTTCCTCTCTCCTTTTCTCATCTGGGTTGTCTTTCTCTCTCCTGTCTCGTGTTTCTGTTCCTTCTTTATTTTATTTCTCCACTTCCCCTTTCACGCACCTCGGTGCGCTTGCTCTCCCTCTGTGGGTTTCTAGCTCTCTTGCAGTGCTCCCCTTCCTTTGTATTTGACTGGCTCGTCTTCCTTATTTCCCACTTCTACCACTACCACTACTACTACCTCTTCTTCTTCTACTACATCTACTGATGAAATTAGACACATGTGCGGCGTCTGGTTGTCTTTGTTGTGGACGTTTCGCCATCCAGTGGCTGGCTGGATGGCGAAACGTCTACGGTGGGGATGCCCGGGTGTTGTGCATGTGTCATTTCATCCTGTCGGTATTATATACAATTCTTGTACTACTACTACTACTACTACTACCACTACTACTACCTCCACCTCTTCCTGCCTATATATAGCCGTCCTGCTCCTCCTCTGTAAGTGTGACTTTGTCAATGGTCCAAGTCGGACCGAAACGTCGTCGTAAGCTTCTGTCTTTTATGTGCGGGTTATTTGTGTATCGTTCCAGTCACGGTATTGTGCCTTTTTGTTATTTATATTTCCAGGACCTTATTGAATCTATGCCACGAAGAAAGGGGGTAAAGCTAGGCCCTTACTAAGTACTAAAATGGTGTACCCTATAAGGTGGCCATTAATTTAAACACACACATACATTATATATATATATATATATATATATATATATATATATATATATATATATATATATATATATATATATATATATATATATATAAAGTGTCGTTAAAATCTTTAGTACCTTCAAAAAGATTCTGAAACATATTAATCGTTGAGAAGTTAAAAAAAAAATCCTAACTTATATAAGAAATTCTGAATTCGCACATGCTTTGCAATATACTAATAAAAAATCGTATATTAAACATGCAAGTTGCCTAAAAGAAGTAAGATTCTTTTGTTAAAGTTTAAATGGGAAGTTACAGCAACTAAAATTTCTCAGAGAAATATCTAATCACGAAATGCGGGGTATATAAATATTTTGTCGAGACCCGTCTTATATGTCCAAGTGAGAACTAAAGAATAACTTGGAAATATAACTGTAATAACACTGTATAACTCTGAACAAATAAATGAAGCAGAACTTAATCATAAATAACAATAAAAAATAATGTTCTTTTTGGAGGGCAGAGTAAGATTGATTAGATACCTGAGAACACATGTATTCTACTCTCGCAGCCTAGTCAGTGGTCAGACTTATTTATTGTTTGCTTGATGAACCAAGCTGTTGCTGTTTGCGGCCTGCAGATATATGCAACAATCACAGCCTGGCTGTTCAGGAACTGATTGGTCTATAACTATTTGATGGACGAAAGTATCGGAAATGGAAAGATAGGATGAGAGAGTGAGGGGTGAGGAACTAAGGGCTAAAGTGGCGTGGGATGGATCTGGAAGAGGGGGATATGGGATTTTGTCAGAATATGTAATGGAGTTAAAATGGTAGTGTGATACATTAATGTAGGATGAAAAAAGAATAGAGAGATATGAGTGGTAAATGGTTAGTGGGTATACAAGTGAAAGAAATAACTGAATAAAGATGAAATACGACACAGTGGAATTTGGTGAATGGATGGAATATATTAAACTACACACGAAGAAGGAACAGTATAAATACCTAAAGTTATTCCATATGAAATAACTTAAGAACCAACAACGTCAATATTGTATGACATTTGGAAGAGCCACACATGACAGGAGCAAGTTATTACACACCAACTATGGTAGGAAGCGCAAGTCAAAATCCTGACGCAAATCCATGTTATACAACCTAAAATTTATTTCAGGAAGACTGACCATACTCGCAAACAAATCATTAAAATGCTGCAGCTTAAGGAGAGAGAGAGAGAGAGAGAGCTAGACAAATCACAAACACAGGTAACACAAACACGCGCGGACAGACACACACAAGCACACACATAAACACATACAAACACACACACACATCGGGGCCAGGAGCTGAGTCTCGACCCCTGTAACCACAATTAGGTGAGTATACACACACACACACACAAATAGATGAGTACAAATAAGCGAGTACACACACACACACACACACACACACACACACACACACACACACACACACACACACACACACACACCATAATTTCCAACCTTTCTACCACCGTCTCTCACGCAAGGTCGGCGAGAAGGTATACAATTAACGAAAGATAATAACAAGGACAGTAACAAATAAAGCTCGCTAAATAACTCTATGCTCGGCACCAGAAAAGAAAGAAAAGGGAAGCATAAAGTTGCGGCCTACATTATTAAGTTTTCGGCGAGTTTGCTGAATGTTGTATCGGTGAGAATATTTACCTTCATCACCATAAATCTAAGGAAATGCAGTGCTCGGCGCCTGAAGGTGAAGCACTCAGGTGAGACTATTATTTTTATATCCCCCTCTTTTTTCTTTGGGTAGTGCAAATTCGTCTCTATTTTGTTAGGTGTGTAATTATCTAGCAGAAATAACTTAGTTGAGTTTACGGGTTGTGGTAACTGGCTTTTGGGTCCGCTCTTTTAACGATGAACTGGCGTTAAGGAGCTACGAAATAACTCGGAATACACACCATACTTCTCTATCGTGTGTTCCATGTTTCCACTTCCCTGATTCTGTGTAGTTGTTTGTCACTGAATATATTTTCACACTAGATATTTTATCAGAATTTCCAGTTATGATTTAGTAAAATTTTAATGGTCCTGTATTTATACATTTGTGCAGTATATCCATTATTCATGTGAATAATGGATATACGATATTTTAAATAAATCTATTAGTCTACATCTATTAACTCTAAACCCGTAGAGGTCATACAGCTTCCAGGAAATGGGAGGTAATAGGGTTTGATCTCAGGAGAGTAGCTCAGAACCCTTCACCGGTATCTAAGCTGAATAGAATGGGTCTGTGGCATGTGTGTTGAGTCATGGTTAGTAAATGTGGGTCTGTGGGTGGATGAATATGAGTGTGTGTGTGTGTGTGTGTGTGTGTGTGTGTGTGTGTGTGTGTGTGTGTGTGTGTACCCACATATTTGTGGTTGCAGGTGTCGAGTCACAGCTGCTGGCCCCGCCTCTTCACTGAGCGCTACTAGGTCCTCTCTCTCCGTGCTTCTTAAAATTACGTATGGTTCCTGTCTCCACTACATCACTAGCTAGACTATTCCTCTTCCTGACAACTCTATGACTAAAGAAATACTTCCTAACATCTCTTTGACTCATCTGAATTTTCAGCTTCCAATTGTGACCCCTTGTTTCTGTGTCCCATCTCTGGAACATCCTCTCTGTCCACTCTGTCAATTCCTCGCGGTATTTCGTCAAACCGATTTTTCTTAACCTTTCTTCGTAGAACATTCCTCTTAGCTCTGGAACTAATCTTGTTGCAAACCTTTGCACTTTCTCTAATTTCTTGACGTACTTGACGAGGTGTGGGTTCCAAACTGGTGCTGCATACTCTAGTATGGGCCTGACGTACACGGTGTACAGAGTCTTGATTTGTGTGTGTGTGTGTGTGTGTGTGTGTGTGTGTGTGTGTGTGTGTGTGTGTGTGTGTGTGTGTGTGTGTGTGTGTGTGTGTATGTGTGTGTATGTGTGTGTTGTGTGTGTGTTGTGTGTGTGTTGTGTGTGTGTTGTGTGTGTGTTGTGTGTGTGTTGTGTGTGTGTTGTGTGTGTGTTGTGTGTGTGTTGTGTGTGTGTTGTGTGTGTGTTGTGTGTGTGTTGTGTGTGTTGTGTGTGTTGTGTGTGTTGTGTGTGTTGTGTGTGTTGTGTGTGTTGTGTGTGTTGTGTGTGTTGTGTGTGTTGTGTGTGTGTGTTGTGTGTTGTGTGTGTGTTGTGTGTGTTGTGTGTGTTGTGTGTGTTGTGTGTGTTGTGTGTGTTGTGTGTTGTGTGTGTTGTGTGTGTGTGTGTGTGTGTGTGTGTGTGGTGTTCGTGTTCGTGCACTTTAATGGAATGGAGGACTAGGAATGAATTTCCACGCACAACATGATTTATGCAGCTGTAGTAATTGGAATACAGTAATGGGAACAGAAAGTACATTTGGCGACCATTCTTAATACAGAACTGGTACAGACGTTTCTATTTCGTCAATCAGAAATTCCCTACCCCTGTTCTCTGGTTCCCTTGCCACCCTCCCAGGTGGCAGGAGTAAATCACTCACGGAGGGGGCTGAGAGAGCCACACCTGGCCACGTAGCACGCACAGAGGGCCACACTGGCCTCCAAGCACGCATGAAGAGCCACAATGGCTACCGACTGAAGGGCCACTCAGTGGTAAAGTTACTCCAAAAAATTACTTTTCTGTCGTTCCTGGATAATTGTTCAATCTTGCGTCAGTTGAGATCACTGGTGTCTTGCCAGGGGTTATAGGGTCCAGTTCAATTAGTTACATGACAAAGTGGGAATTGAGCTCTGGGTATTGGACCACAATTTAACTTTCGGTTGACTAGTTTTTTACTTTATTTTCACTCAATTTTTATTCTATGTAGACTTTGTTCTGCAAATTTTAACTTGTCACTTTCATTAAATATATTGTTACCTATGCAATAACTAGAGAATGTCTCTTCTGGTATATTTTAACTGGAAGTATTTTTGTAATTATTTTGGGCTGTGTTGGTACCAATTCGTCAATTTTAAAGCAACTGTATAAAATTAGTTTTTTTTAAACAAAGTATCAAATATTTTTTATGAGATGATAGAGAATTAAAAAACATTTTTTTTTAATTAATGAGGAAACTCTTCCTTCTTTTCAGGATTATGGGACACTCTGATATAACCTGAAAATGTCTCTTCAGTTCAGCTCATTTCCTAATTGAAGGCTTAAATTAGATTTGGCTTGTGTTTGCTCTAGTTTACTATTTTTTATTGAAGGAATTATTACATTAATTTTTATATGACGACTTGTTAATGACTCTTCTGATACGTTTCAATTCTTCAAAGCTCATATTTAACTGAATTACAGACTTATTACGTACTCTGCACTATACGAATCGCGTACAATGAACACCAAAGACGGTGTTAGGCAATACTGGAATAGCTTTCTCATATCTTGAAGCGACCGAAATGCATCTATCATATTCATAACGGAACACTAAGGACACTAGTGTCAGGTCCAGTTCCATAGGTACAGAGCCTTTCACCGGCGTCCAGGAGGAATTTAATATCTTTGGTCTTATCTAAAAGCATTCGTTTCAGATTCCTGGTACTAATCTGGAGACAAATCTCTGAAAGTTATCTAGGTGTGTTTTTTTTTCCTACATGCGAATTCAACACTGGTACTGTGTACGCAAGAATTTCATGTCTATAGTTCAAGGATTACGAATTTTTAGTATTTCTGAATATTGGGATCACCTTTGATATTTGTGTTTATTTCCTGGTGTTTAACGTCTTGCTGAAGATCTGGGCGTAAAGCTTGTTCATGGCATCAGCAACATATTTTAGTAACCATGGTGACAGAAGAATAAAATTCAAAATATAGATGAGACTGCTCACAAATAACCATGCTTTGGGGAGGAAATGCCAGACTACGTCAGTCAAATTACGACTGATATGATAATGTTTCAGGAACCGAAACGTTTTTTGAGATTTCCTGCTCACATCCTTGGTTATTTTTGAATTAAGGCCATATTATTGTATCGAGTTCCTGCACGACCTTCATTAATTTCGCAGCTGTCGTTTCAATATTTTCCTGCTCAGCGGGTTAGTTGGGTTTCTTTATTGCATTTTTCCTTTCAGTTTAACTGTGGAATAATTTTTGTTCGGTTATTGCTTTGAACGCTCCGTTATATTTTAATTGATTATTTTCTATCTCCATTTTAACGTAACAAGCTCCCCTGTTTTTAGATCTGTTTTGCTGGCAGATCTCAGTTATCTGTTTTTCATTTATGTCAAAATATTTTTCTTATTTTTCGTCGATGGTTGTTTATGACGCATTAATTCAGTCACTCGGCGCTATATTTACCCTAAGACAAATTCTTTCTAGACCGATAATTGGGGTTTTTGTTTTTGTTTTTTTTCTTTTTTCCCCCTGCTTTCATAAACTTTGGATTCAACTGTAGACTTATCGCTCCTGCAACCTGTCCCGGTCATTTTTAATTATGTTTGTTCTTTCCTCTTTTTTTTATGCATCACATTAACTTTTCGTCTGAGAGATAGCTACAATTTTTTACTTTTCTAGCTTTTGATTATTTATTTACCTGTTGTAGCGCAGTTTCTTTAACTATTATCTTCCCTTTCACCTTGTGAATCGGTCATCTGTCTCTCTATTTGCCTCCATGACTCACTAGGTTTGTGAAGCATTATCTACTATCCAGATCTTTTGTGACTGTTACCTTTCTTTCTAAAATTTTCCGCTATATTCTTACTGATGACATGTTCTAATTCTTCGGCCAGTGTGCAGGTCATTGACACCATACCGAAACTAAATGTTAAATACGTGTCCACTCCGATTATATATTTACAGTTTTCAAACATTCCATTATCTGCTCAATTATCAGTGACTTCTTGATCTCTGATATTGGTCCCTTAATTCGTTTGCTCTTCTCATACCCCTCGGTGATATTTCACACTTTTGAAACAAACAGAGGTGCCCAACTCCATCAGTATACTCACCTAATTCACCTAAATGTGGTTGCATGAGTCGAGTCATAGCCCCTTGTCCTGCCTCTTCACTGTTCGCAACTAGGTCCTCTCTCTCCCAGCTCCAAGAGCTTTATCTAACCTCGTCTTGAAACTATGTATGGTTCCTGCCTCCACTACGTCACTTTCTAGGCTCTTCCACTTCATGACAACTCTGTGCCTGAAGAAATACTTCCTAACATCCCTTTGACTCATCGGAATCTTCAACTTCCAATTGTGACCCCTTGTTTCTGTGTCCCATCTCTGGAACATCTTGTCTTTGTCCACCTTGTCGATTCCTCGCAGTATTTTTTATGTCTTTATCATGTCTCCTCTAACCCTCCTGTCCTCCAAAGTCAAGCTGATTTCCCTTAGCCTTTCTTCTTTATACAACCTCCTTAGCTCTGGGACTAGTCTTGTTGCAAACCTTTGCACTTTCTCTAATTTCTTGACGTGCTTTACCAGGTGTGTATTCCAAACTTGATCTGCATACTCCAAGATGGACCTGACTTACACGGTGTACAGAGACTTGAACGATACCTTACCGAGGTAACGGAACGCTATTCTTAGGTTTGCCAGGTGCTCATATGCTGCAGCAGTTATCTGGTTGATTTGCGACTCAAGAGGTGTGCTCGGTATTATGCTCACCTCAATATCTTTTTCCTTGAGTGAGGTTTGCAGTCTTTGGCCACTTAGAATATACTCCGTCTGCGGTCTTCTTTTTCCCTTACCCTATTTTCATGACTTTGCATTTGGCGGGGTTAAATTCAAGGAGCCAGTTGCTGTGTGTGTGTGTTTGTGTGTGTGTGTGTGTGTGTGTGTGTGTGTGTGTGTGTGTGTGTGTGTGTGTGTGTGTGTGTGTGTGTGTGTGTATTCGTACTTACAGTATACGTCATGGGGGAGAATTGAAGAAGACATTTTAGAGAAGTGATATTAAAGATTTAATGGTGTATAGCTTTTGTGATTGCTAAATAAAGTAAAATAATTAGCTGATCTGAGCAGATAATTTGATGTCTCAGTTAAATTTCGCTAAACTGTTTTTCTGATCATCATACATTAATGGCTTTGCATTAACTACTAATTGAATGTCATAAAGATTAATATTCAATGAAAGTATTTGCTTTGAGGCAATGAATTAATCTTGCTTTGAGTGTGTGTGTGTGTGTATGTGTGTATGTGTGTGTGTGTGTGTGTGTGTGTGTGTGTGTGTGTGTGTGTGTGTGTGTGTGTGTGTGTGTGTGTGTGTGTATGTGGTAAATTGCTCTGCGCCTGCGTAGATGAGTGTGCGTACAGCATTCGTCGAGTTTTCCTTTGCATGAGTAATCTCAACTTATGGTTCCGCCTCTTAACTTGAAATTGTCCAGAATTACTGGCTCTTGACCTCTTGGGCCCTATCATGCTTGCTATTTTTTTTAGTTGTGTATGGAGTTTGTCTCTTCTATCCCCTCATTCGGCTTATTTCATTATTTTACATCCCACAAATCGAGAAAAAATAATGCCTAAGGTCTGTAAAGACTCCTTCGTGACTTCTCTGTGCTTTCAATTCCAGTGTATACCGTCTTTCCTTTTCTACTTATCTAAGATTACTAAGTTCAGTTGCCTTAACTTCTCTACATAATTCAAACCAATTAGTGTGTGTTTACCTCAGTGCATGTACCCATAATTTCCTAATTTTTATTATATAGTTAATTGTGCGAGGTCTGGGCTCCTGTTTTTGGGATTGTTACTAATGTACAATTATTAACAAATTGGACAATTGACTGAAAATATAATGTTTCATAAACAATATTTCATAAACTGATGTGAGGGAAATATGTTTTTATAGAGTAACAGAGCCTTAATGATCAATTAAATGTTTTTCATAGCAACGAAGATGGGAGGAATAGTACTCAAATAAAAGTATATATATAAAAAGGAAAGAGAGAAAGTTACACTTATGTGTGATGATTTTTTAAACTAAAACAGATGGAATAATATCAAAAAGACAAGGAAAGCTATTTATAGATGAAACTATACAGGAGAAATAATTTTGAAACGAGGTTGTCTCTGACGGAAACTACTCAGTGTAGAGAAGAAAAAGTTAGAGTTGGGAAAAAGGATGAGGATTGATAAGCTGGGTAAAAGATCAAGGCAAGTTATGGAAATTGAAAGCCATAACATAAAATAAGTTAAAATCACTTAATTAGAGGATAAGGCATTCAGTGAAGCGTGTTTTCACAATATATTTTAGATATGGTGGATGCAACTAATATAACTGAAGGGAAAGTGAAGAAATTACAATTAGATGCTGACAAAAACAGGAAAGACAATATGTGAAAAATCAATTGGCTTTAAAAGAATATGATGAGCCGTGCATTCCGCTCTAAAGATTTCGGCATGTGAGGGCAAACTGACAGACAAATTTAAGATGGCACACAATGTGCTAATATTTAAAAACAGAAACAGGTGACTGGGAAGTACGTTTTAACATTAGAGAAAGGTTGATTAAACAGGTATAGAGAATGTGAAAAATATTTTTTCGTGTGCAAATTAACGTTTAGCAAATCACTTAATCTCAAAAATAATCTGAAGACGACGTTTCGATCCGTCATGGACCAATGTCCAGTCATTTTATCATTTTATTAAGTCTGATAAGAGAAAGAAACCGATGAACCTATTTTATCTTGATCTTAAGAAAGCTTTTGATAGAATTCCCATGAAAAGTTAGTTTTGAAATTGCAAAATACAAAAGGAATAAAGGAAAGTTATTACAATAGACGAGAGACTTAATATAGAAATACAAGTAGTCATAAGGAGAAATATATCGTAGTTGGTTTATGTTGCAAAAAAAAAAATCCGTTATTGCAAATAATTTTTTTTTATAGTTATGGAAATGAGTTAACAAATATACAAAAATATATATGAATATGTTTCCGGATGAAGTACTTTAAGTTAAAGTAAATAATTAAAAATGACGGAAAATCTTAATAAATTAAACAAGTGGAGTGACAGATGGAACACAGAATTTAACGTAAAGGTCAAGTAACTTCCATTACTTGACCTTTACGTCCGGACACATGAACAATACACCGTCAAAATATTGAAAGTATCTCACCAAAAGAGTGGCCTAAGAGAAATCATTAAAAAAAATTGCCACCGGAAGGTTATATAAATGATATTGTGAGAAACTCATTCACAACATTGGCGAATCGTAAAATTTTATTTGTGGGGAAAATTTAAAATATTAATTGGTTGTATTGTGGCCACAACTAAAACATTTGGATGTGTCACAAAGGGCCCGACGATGAGCTACAAAATGATTAACAAAGTCGAAAATTGTGGTTCACGATGAAAAACTAAAATAATTAAAGATGCCCAGTTTTACTGAAAAGACGAAAAGATATTATTACTACATAGAAGACCATAAAATTATATGAAAAAATATAGATTTCTTTGTAATCGCAATAGGAATATCTAAAAGGTCACAGTTGTAAATTGAGGAAAAAGGGTTGTCAAAAGAAATGATTTAAAAGTGAAGGTAGTAAGAGCTTCAAGCAACACACACAAACACACACACACACAAACACACACACACACGCACACGCACACACACGCACACGCGAGCGCGCGCACACACGCATGCACACATACACACCCATACACACACACACACATACACACACACATATACACACACACATACACACACACACACACATACACACATTCAAGACACTGTACACCGTGTATGTCAGGCCCATACTGGAGTATGCAGCACCTGTTTGGAACCCGCACTTGATAAAGCACGTCAAGAAACTAGAGAAAGTACAAAGGTTTGCAACAAGGTTAGTTCCAGAGCTAAGGGGAATGTCCTATGAAGAAAGATTAAGGGAAATCGGCCTGACGACACTGGAGGACAGGAGGGTCAGGGGAGACATGATAACGACATATAAAATACTGCGTGGAATAGACAAGGTGGACAAGGACAGGATGTTCCTGGGAGGGGACACAGAAACAAGAGGCCACAATTGGAAGTTGAAGACACAAATGAGTCAGAGAGATAGTAGGAAGTATTTCTTCAGTCATAGAGTTGTAAGGCAGTGGAATAGCCTAGAAAATGACGTAGTGGAGGCAGGAACCATACACAGTTTTAAGACGAGGTTTGATAAAGCTCATGGAGCGGGGAGAGAGAGGGTCTAGTAGCAACCGGTGAAGAGGCGGGGCCAGGAGCTAGGACTCGACCCCTGCAACCACAAATAGGTGAGTACAAATAGGTGAGTACACACACATACCACAAACCTAACCTAACCTAACACATTAGCTCATAAATCCCCCCACCACACACACATTTTTACGATAAACTGAAGCAGCTAGAAAATCCCAACAGGATAAAAGCAAAATGGGCTCTCAAAAGGGAGGACGTAAAGGCAAGGGAACCGATAATGGCTGGTCGGAAAAGGAAAAATGGGTAGAACGGCTCAAGAACAAAATGGAACAACAATGGGAGAAAAGGTTAAACGAGCTTTGCAATAACATGTTTGAGCAAATATCTGCAGAGAGCAAGAAATGGGAATCACGAGCTGTAGTAGCTGAGGCAAAGATACAGAGATTGGATGAAGAAATGGATGTGCTGAAGAAGGATCTAAAGATGAGGTCCGAAAGGAGCAAGATGACTGAAATGGGAACATCAGCAGACAGCGAGGGGACTGAAGGAGGGGATGGATCTAAGCAGTCTTTTGCAACAGTAATTTCAGGCCATCATGGTGTCTGGGAGATGATTAGGGAAACAGCAAAGGAGATACTTAAATCAGATCCAGAGATACAGAGGGAAAAGAAATGGGAAGAGGAGAGGGAGAGGTCAGTAATTATTCATGGGCTTCAGGAGGCTGAAGGGCAGACCTATGATGAAAGAAAGCATTGGGAGAAAACAGAGATTAAGAACATCATTGCAATAACAGGAGAGAGGGACATGTCTCAGGTAGAAAAGTTTCACAGACTTGGGGGGGTATTCGAGGGAAAAAATCGACCAATCAGATTAACATTTAAGACAGATGTGGTAAGGAACAGGATACTACAACAGAAACCACTGTTAAAGGACTCTCCAGATTATCAAAAAGTGTTCCTCAATCGAGACAGAACACGAAAGTAGAGGGAATAACTGAAAGTGAGAGCAAGACAGAATCAGTGGAAGGAAAGAGAGATAGGACAGGCAACGACAGACAGGAAAACTCAGACTTTGGGGGAACATCAAACACAAATGCTTACAGAAACCTCTCAACCCCTGCCACCACATATCAACCAAACAGAGTAAACAGAAACGAACCTCACTCCATAGCCACCATCCCCCTAAGCACTAATTCCACAATCACAGCAGCCTCCCATAATATTGTGCCTTGCCTCCCACCCTCCCAGCCTGCACCTTCCTCTTCCATCTCCCAAAATACAGAAATGGAAAAGAACCTAAATGCAGATGGAATAACAAATAAGAGTGAAGAGTGGCAAAAACGCATCATTGATGCATCACCTGATAGCATAGCACTAACAGAGACAAAACTTACAGGGATGATAACAGATGCAATTTATCCACCTGGATATCAGATTATAAGAAAAGACAGAGAGAACAGAGGAGGGGGGAGGAGCAGCATTGCTCATAAAAAACTAGTGAAGTTTTGAGAAGATGGGAGGAATGGAAATAATTGAAACAGACGACTTCATTGTAGGAACACTTCAGACTGGTGGCCCAAAGGTGATGATAGCAGTGATGTATAACCCACCACTTAAGAGCAGGAGAACAAGAGAAGAGTATGATGTGCGCAATAGGGCAATGGTGGATACACTAGCTGAAGTGGCCAGGAGGGCTCATATGGGTAGGACAAAATTGCTTATAATGGGGGATTTCAATCATAAAGAGATTGATGGGGAAAACCTAGAGCCACATGGGGGACCAGAAACATGGAAGGCTAAGATGTTGGAGACTGTATTGGAGAACTTCATGCATCAACATGTTAGGAATACACCCAGAGAGAGAGGAGAGGATGTTGCAGCAAGGCTGGATCTCATATTCACCTTGAATAGTTCAGACATAAGGGATATCACCCACGAAAGACCCCTTGGCGCTAGTGATCATGATGTCCTGAGTTTTGAATATCTTGTCGAGTTAACAGTGGAGAATGCAGCAGCACGAGAACAAAGAGAGAAACCAAACTTCAAAAAAAGAGACTACATAGGAATGAGAAGTTTCCTGCATGAAGTGCAATGGGAAAGGGAACTAGATGGAAAGAGAGTAAATGAAATGATGGAAATAGTAACCACTAAGTGCAGGGAGGCAGAGGAAAGGTTCATACCAAAGGGCAACAGAAAAAATCGTAAGACCAGAATGAGCCCATGGTTTAATTGGAGGTGTAAAGAGGCCAAAGCCAAGTGTGCTAGAGCATTGAAAAGGTATAGAAGGCAAAGGACTCAAGAAAACAAGGAGCTGAGCAGAAGAACCAGACACGAATATGCAAGGATAAGGAGAGAGGCCCAAAGGCAATACGAGAACGACATAGCATCAAAAGACAAATCTGAACCAAAGTTGTTATACAGTCACATTAGGAGAAAAAAACAGTCAAAGACAAGGTAATCAGGCTGAGGAAAGAAGGAGGGGAACTCACGAAGAGTGGCCAAGAAGTATGTGATGAACTAAACAAAAGATTTAGAGAAGTATTCACAATAGAGTCAGGAATGCTTCCAGCAAACTGTGGAGGTAGGGTGCACCAGCAGGCGCTGGACACAATACACATAACCAAGGTAGAAGTGAAGAAACTGCTAGACGAACTCGATACCTTAAAGGCGGTGGGCCCAGATAACATATCTCCGTGGATACTGAGAGAGGAAGCAGAGGAACTGTGTGTGCCATTAGCAGCAATCTTCAGTAAATCTATCGAAACAGGGCAGTTTCCTGAGGCGTGGAAGACAGCACATGTAATTCCAGTTTTTAAGAAAGGGGACAGACAGGCAGCATTAAACTACAGAACAGTGTCACTGACTTGTATAGCATGTAAAGTCATGGAAAAGATTATCAGGAGAAAAGTAGTGGAACACATTGAAAAGATTGGGCTCATACATGACAGTCAGCACCGCTTCAGAGATGGGAAATCCTGTGTCACAAATTTACTTGAGTTCTACGATAAGGTAACATATGTAAGACAGGAGAGAGAGGGACGGGTAGATTGCATCTTTTTAGATTCCAAGAAGGCTTTTGACACAGTACCACACAAGAGACTGGTGCAAAAATTAGAGGAGAAGGCAGGAATAACGGGGAAAGTACTGCAATGGATCAGGGAATACCTGACAGGAAGGAAACAACGTGTGTTGGTACGTGATGAAGTGTCGGAGTGGGCGAATGTGTCGAGTGGGGTTCCACAAGGTTCAGTCCTAGGCCGGTGCTGTTTCTTGTATACGTGAATGACATGGTGGAAGGAATACATTCAGAAGTGTCACTGTTCGCTGATGATGTGAAACTGATGAGGAGAATACAAGTGGGCGAGGATCAGTTAAGATTACAAGGGGATCTGGACAAACTACAAGTATGGTCCCACAAATGGTTCCTGGAGTTTAACCCCAGTAAGTGTAAGGTCGTGAAGATAGGGGAAGGACACAGAAGACCGAAGACGGAGTACAGGTTAGGAAACCAACAGCTGCAAACGTCAGTTAAAGAAAAGGATCTTGGGGTAGGCATTATAACGAACATGTCCCCTGAGGCACACATCAATCAAATAACTGCTACAGCATATGGGAGATTGGCAAACCTGAGATTGGCGTTTAGACATCTGAGAAAGGAGTCATTCACGACATTGTACACAGTGTACGTAAGGCCTATACTGGAATATGCAGCGCCAGTATGGACCCCCTCACTTAGTCAAACAAGTCACGAATTTGGAGAAAGTGCAAAAATTTGCAACACGATTAGCCCCGGAACTGAGGGGAATGTCTTATGAGGAGAGGTTAAGGGAACTTAACCTGATGACACTAGAGGATAGGAGGGATAGAGAGGGCATGATAACAACGTATAAAATACTAAGAGGCATTGACAAGGTGGACAAGGATCGAATGTTTCAGAGATGGGATACAGAAACAAGGGGACACAATTGGAAACTGAAAACCCAGATGAGTCATAGGGATGTTAGGAAGTATTTCTTTAGTTTTAGAGTTGTCAGGAACTGGAATAATCTGGAGAGTGAAGTAGTGGAAACAAGTTCCATAAATAGCTTTAAGAAGAGGTATGACAAATATCATGGAGCAGGGAGAGAGTAAATTAGTATTGACCAGTGAAGGGGCGGAGGTAGGAGCTATGACTCGACCCCTGCAACCACATATAGATGAGTACATATAGGTGAGTACACACACACACACACACTCATTAAGAATTTCCTGTACGGGGTTCAGGGGGACAGACAACTTGCAGGGAAGTCAGTAAACGAGATGATGGTATATAAGACAACAATATGAAAGGAAACTGAGAAGTTTGTACCCAAGGGTAACAGAAATAACGAGAAAGCCAGGATGAGCCCTTGGTTCACTCAAAGGTACAGAAAGGCGAAAACCAAGTGTTCTAGTGAATGGAAGAATTAGAGACTGCCAGGAGAATGAGAGCAGTCGCAGAGCCAGAAATGAATATGCACAGGTAAGAAGGGAGGCCCAACGACAATACGAAAATGACAGCCAAATCTGACCCGAAGCTGTTGTACAGCCACATCAGGAGAAAAACAACAATCAAGGATCAGGTAATCAGGCTGAGGAAGGAAGGAGGAGAGATCACAAGAAACGACCTCGAAGTATGTGAGGAGCTCAACATGAGATTCAAAGAAGTGTTCACGGAGGAGGCAGAAGGCCTTCAGAAATACAGAGAGGGGGTACACTATTAACTGTTGGGCACAATACATACATCCGAGGAAGAAGTTAAGAGGATGCTAAACGAGCTAGATACCTCAAAGGCGATGGGGCCGGATACATCTCTCCTTGGGTCCTGAGAGAGGGAGCAGAGGCGTTATGTGTACAACTAACAACAATCTTCAACACATCTATCGAAACAGGGCTACTACCTGAAGTATGAAAGACAGCAAATGTAGTCCAAATTTTAAAAAAAGGAGAACGACACGACGCATTAAACTACAGACAAGTATCACTGATAGGTATAGCATGCAAAGTCATGGAGAAGATTTTCAGAAGAGTCGTGCAGCACCTAGAAAGGAATGAGCTTATCAGCGACAGCCAGCACGGCTTTACGGACGGGAAATCCTGTGTCACAAACCTACTGGAGTTCTCTGACAGGGTAACAGCAGTAAGACAATATAGATAGATAGATAGATAGATAGATAGAGAGAGAGAGAGAGAGAGAGAGAGAGAGAGAGAGAGAGAGAGAGAGAGAGAGAGAGAGAGAGAGGTGGGTAGATTGCATTTTCTTGGACTGTAAGAGGGTGCTTGACACAGTTCCACACAAGAGATTAGTGCAAAAGCTGGATGACCAGGCAGGGATAACAGTGGAACAGGGACCTGCTTCGCATGGGTCAGTAGGCCTGTTGCAGTGTTCCTTCTTTCTTATGTTCTTATGAATACTTGTCAGGAAAACAACAGCTAATCATGACACGTGGCGAGGTGTCAAAGTGGGCGCCTGTGACGAGCGGGGTTCCAAAGGGGTCAGTCCTAGGACCGGTGCTGTTTCTGGAATTTGTGAACATGACGGAAGGAATAGACTCAGAAGTGTTTGCAGATGATGTGAAGTTGGTGAGAAGAATTCAATCGGACGAGGACCAAGCAGAACTACAAAGAGATCTGGACAGGCTGCAGGCCTGGTCCAGCAACTGTTTCCTGGAGTTCAACCCCACCAAGTGCAAAGTCAAGAAGACGGAGCACAGTCTAGGGGGCCAGAAACTACAAACCTCACTCAAGGAAAAGGATCATCTTGGGGTGAATATAACATTGGGCACATCTCCTGAGGCGAACATCAACCATATAATTGCTGCAGTATATGGGCACCTAGCATACCTAAGAACAGCATTCTAACATCTCAATTAGGAGTTGTTCAGGACTCTGTACACTGTGTACGTTAGGCCAATATTGGAGTATGCAGCACCAGTTTGGAATCCACACCTAGCCAAGCACGTAAAAAAACTAGAGAAAGTGCAAAGGTTTGCAACATGACTAGTCCCGGAGCTAAGGGGCATGTCCTACAAGGAGAGGTTAAGGGAAATCGACTTGATGATACTGGAGGACAGGGAAGATATGATACCAACATATGAAATATTGAGAGGAACAGAGAAGATGGACAGGGACAGGATGTTCCAGAGATGTGACACAGCAACAAGGGGTCACAGTTGGAAGATGAAGACTCAGATGAATCACAGGGATGCTAGGAAGTATTTCTTCTGACACAAAGTTGTCAGGAAGTGGAATAGTCTGAGAAGTGATGTAGTGGAGGCAGGATCCATTCATAGCTTTAAGAAGAGGTATGAGAAAGGTCATGGAGCAGGAAAAGTGAGCTAGTAGCGGCCAGTGAAGAGGCGGGGCCAAGAGCTGTGACTCGACCCACTGCAACCACAGCTACGTGAGTACAACTAGGTGAGCACACACACACACACACACACACACAAGCTTGCCCAACTGTATGATATCTCCCAGTCCTGACTCTCACTGGTGCTACTGCTGTCAATACTGTCCACTGCGAAGCAGTTCACGATAATCACGGAATGTGTATGTACCCTGCAAATACAGCGGAAGGATTGTAACTCGTGAAAGTTGATATGGCTTCAGCTTTTAATGACCTAATAGCGATAATTGTATAATTTTTATCTCTGCTAATATTTACATATTCCATGAGTAATTACAAACGATTTATACTTATTACGCATTAAAGCCGGAAATAACAGAACTTGCTTCACTTATCTCTTGAACACAGCTTTATTTTGTCGGCCATTTCATGGTTTAATTTCATATATTTTTAACTGAATATCTAAATTCAAACCGAGGAAAAATTAAAATGTTTGTTTCCTAAAGAGTCATAATTTAACCTAAGGAATAACTTTGTGAGAAAAACCAAAGTTTCCCCTAGCTGATTTTATTTAATTTCCTTTTACTTACTCGAGGCATTTTTCCTTCAAAGTAAAACTGACCTTAAACAACTTAACAAAAGAATTTTATGCTCCTAAGGAGACGAGACTGGAGTAGGACGTTGTCATAAAGGAGTTTCAACTAAGAGCAGTTTTTAACTCTGTCTGAAAGCTTCATTGGCTTGGACACATCTAAAATATGTCACACGAGTCATTTAGTGGCATCTCATATGGATAATGAAACATTTCCTAAAAATGCTTTTGAAAATTGCCTTTTTTTTTTTCCTGAGTAACTGTGCAGGATCTTTAGTAGTTCACTGTTTCGTCTCACATATATCTGGAATCCCTTTCCATGTTCATTAGAGTTTTGTTTGCAGCTGACAAAATAAAAATTGCCTTCATTGACCTACTTCACAAATATTATCTTTCCCTCTATAGCGGTGGTTCCCAAACTGGGGGTAAATTACCCCCTGGGGGTAATTTAACCATTTTTGGGGGGTAATGGAGGGGTGACAGAAAAAAAGTTATGAATTCTGAAAATCAAGAAAACAATGCGGTACCCGGTATGAGGATTATTGTTAACTTTGTCTTAGTATATAAAGTTGTAAAGTAAACCTATTATAAGTAAGTAATAAAGTTAAACCAAATAACAATAAACATCAAAAACTAATATACAGTATTAGAAAAGAAGAAATATATAGCTAAGTGTGTGGAAACCCAAAAGTATTTTGACAAGTATGCTTCAGGACAAAAGTCACTCAGTAGCCCAGATCGACCTGTCCAGTACGCGTCACTCACTTCCTGAGGCTGCCTCTATTTCACACTGTCAGTTTATCTGTGAGCATCAGCCGAGGTAGACATAAGCTGGTATGTATGTGTACTGCCCTGTGCAGTATATAGTTAGTATTTACCCACTGTTACTCTGAATTTGTAGCTATTATTAATTTTATATATAATGTATGTGTGGTTCTTACGTTTTTAATGGTTTTGCTAGGATTAGCAGAGTATGCGAGGCTGTATACGTTCACGTTTAGCCATATATATCAATAATAACAACATTTTGTGATAGGGGTAACATGCTTTATGTGGCATGTTAAATTGGGTAACAAGCTGAAAAAGTTTGGGAACCACTGCAGTGGTTTTCACCCTGATATGAATTAATGACACAAGTTTCCCTTTTCCCTTCAGTCGTAAAGTTATATTATATTTAGGTGTTTCGTTACATAAATCAAGAAAGCCAAATCCCAAATTCATTTCTTTATGATAATGATGCCAACTACAGGACGCAAAGCAATAGAATGTTTGGGAACATTACGTCTCCTGTACAAAAGCTCCTTGTTCCTGTATGCCTCACTCACTGTTGCGTGTTCCTGGTAAGTTATATATTTATTCGACTCGCTCAAAATCATCTACAATTATGTAGTCAGATTTGCCAGCTGTAAGCACCGAAAGTAGTGTCATCTATCGGTGTCATATATTCCTAAATCATTTGGTGACAGTTACACGGCACTTAGACTTGTATGGAGGAGTTGAAGGGATGTCTCAGTTTCTTATTATTCGAAAATACCCCAACCAACTATACTTTTCTTCATGTTACTGTGTATCCATTTCAGAGTTATGGCTCTGATTTTTAGCGTTCGCTGTAAATAATTAACATGGCGTCAATAAAAATCATCCCTGTGTATTTGTAAAGAATGTATATAGTGATATGGTAAAGAATGAATGTATATAAAAAATCCCACCTTCCATTCTTCCTCCTTTCCTGTCACACCCCCTTCATTCGTAAAACCTTAATCCATTATTCCTCCTTCCTTCTCACACCCTCCTCCTTTGTAATTAATTTATCTTCTCCCTTTCCTTCCCCTTGCTCGCTTTCTCGTGCTCGTGCTCTCTGTTTCTACTTTCCCTCTAATTTTCCTCTCCCTTCCCTTCGTCCGCATGCCCACCTCACTCTCCCACCCTCACTTCTTTGCCCATCCTGCGTTTCCCCTCCATCTTTTTCCCTGCCCTCCTCACCCACCATTCCTATCTTTTGCATTAGACCCAAGGCTGATGGTAACAGGGACCAAGTCTGTACTTATCATCACTTGAATGCGCCTCTTTCATATTTACAACCTCCCAGGCCTTATGATTAGGGTAACTTACTGCTCATTTTGCCTTCGTTTGATGTTGATTTTGCTCGTTTTAATTATCTCGCCTCACCCCATTTCTCCCCCCTTGTGACTGCAGGTTAAGTTACGATGTGTGTAGACAGGAGTCGTGTGTGTGTGTGTGTGTGTGTGTGTGTGTGTGTGTGTGTGTGGTGTAATAAACTATTTGTTGCTACGCTCGTGGTGTAATGACTTCAATAACATTATCTTTTTTTTTTTTTTTTTTTTGAAATTTGCAGTGGCTATATTCTTACATCCTGTTTTAAATTATTTCATTGGTTAGCCAATATGTTTTTGTAAATACTAAGCCTAATGCTAACGGAGAGTTGCTCATTCTCACTTCATTTATAACGCGCATTAAACAATTCATTATATTAATTCTTTTGACGATTTATTTATAAATGCAATTTATTTTTCTTTATTTAAAATGAACAATATTTTTTTCCTTTTCATGGTTATTTTTCATTAACTGTTCTAGTAGTATATTATGTTAGCCTTCATTAACCTTATCAAACTCTTCTTTCTCTCCAGAGTACTACTAAAACATAGGGTGCATGCAGTTATACTAAATGCTATGTTTATTTTGTACTTTCAGTAATATTTCCATATATTTATACACCTTGCATTGCATTTTGTTTTACCAATACTTCTCGCACACTGAGCTGAGTCTGCACATTACATGTACAGAGACAATATTAGGTTCCTTTTCATTTATAATACACAATAACTCTAGCTTTTAAATTGCTCCGTCTGTTGTATAAAATCTTCGAAGATGAATATCTCTCTATTTCTCCCTTGTTTCTTTGACAGGTTGGTTAGTAGAGCTCTATAGCTTGGATTAAAAAAAAAGTTATTTCTTTCCTCACTACTTCTTTTATTTTCATCTATTCTCATTTGAAAGTTCATTTTAAATTTGTAAAACTTTTCAGCTGTCCAATTTCATGTTCTGAGCTTCAACATTTCTGAATAAATTTTCTTAAGCAGCCTGAATGTGTATACTCATCTAATTACTCGCCTAATTGTGGTTGCAGGGGTCGAGTCATAGCTCCTGGCCCCGCCTCTTTACTCTCTCCTTGTTCCATGATGTTTATCACACGTTTTCTTATAGCTATATATGGATCCTGCCTCCACTATCACTGTGTGTGTGTGTGGGGGGGGGTATGTGTGTGTGTGTGTGTGTGTGTGTGTGTGAAAATATTAATTTCTTTGTTATCTTCATGTGTGAATGAGTGCACAGTGTACAATAAGTTATCTTCTCCCAAATAATAAGTGAATAAGGCTGGAATGGACAGAAAGGTACAAAAGTTTAATTCTTGGAACTTCAATTGAAAATAAAAACTATTGTATGTCATTTGAAAAAAAAAATTATTCAAACTTCATAGCTTACAAAAATCAGATGAAGCGGCCATACATGATCTAATAATCTACTAAATAAGGCTCTTGCCTCGTACATATAGTCTTCAAAATATCACCTGGAGTCAATTAGGAGAAATTCGTTTGGATATTGAGAATGATGGTATTTGTCCTTTAACTAACGAATGAAAAATAACCACATTTTCATTATGTTAATTGCAATATCGTCAAATTAAACTTTTTTGTCTTTTAGATTTTGTCACTGTTCTACTCTCTTAATTTTTATCCTATTCCATCTTCTCCCCCATCTCTTCAGTTCCATCTAAAACTACCTTTTTCACCAAACCTCTCAAATTACTTAGTAACTTTCTGTTCGCATCGATCTTTGCAAATCACCACATTCATCTCTCCATTATTAGAGCTGTACGCAAATCGACTCGACCGAAATCTTCATTCGTCTCCGCTCCTTTTGATCACCAGCCAGAGTACATTTCCAGATTAGCTCAGCCCCTTGCATCGCCGTGAAGGTATCCTAGAACACATATATCCGGAAAGTGCATTCGCGTGCTGATACACATGCGTGTATGTACATTAGCAGGTAAAAGCAGCAATGAAACAGCCTAACTGATCATAAATTAGAAAGATTTAATAGACAAGGTTAGAACATCTGAGCCTCAAACTATCCTTACTCTGAATGAATCACAGCGGTTCAACACTTCGTGAAATGCTCTCAACACATACAATGTGTTTTTTTTTTTTTTTTGCTAAACCCTCCTTTCCAGGTGCTCCACCATTTTTTAGTGTTTATCCTCTCCATAACTTTGCATATTATGCATGGCAGTGACACTGGTATATGTTTCTGTACTAGTGCTTGTTTCCGTGTGCACGCATGTGTGCTTGAGCGCGAGAGAGAGAGAGAGAGAGAGAGAGAGAGAGAGATAATATCCCACTATAAGTCACTATTCTCTCTCTCTCTCTCTTCCTCTCTCTCGCAAGCACACATGCGTGCACACGGAAACAAGCACTCGTACAGAAACACAGATCAGTGTCACTGCCATGCATAATATACAGGGTTATGGAGAGGATAAACATTAAAGAATGGTGGAACACCTGGAAAGTTTGGGGGTTTATAAAGAACAAAAAGGCACAATACCGTATCTGGAACAATACACAAATAACCCGTACCTAAAAGAGAGAGACGCTTATGTGCGAGTTGTGTATGAAGAGTTCATGTACAACAACCAGTATTACTTTAAATATTGGGATTCCTCTCTAACACCTGCTAGAGTTCTCTGATAGAGCAGCAGAAGTGAGGCATCTTGAAAGTTTTTATAAGGTCACCTTATAGCTTCTGTTTCCAGAGAGAGAGAGAGAGAGAGAGAGAGAGAGAGAGAGAGAGAGAGAGAGAGATTCAGTAGATCTCCATAATTTGTGGTGTGGCGTTCAAATATTTAATCCGCATCAAAATATTAATTTGTTGAATTCTGTTTCGACAATATATACAAGTGGTAAACTCTGATATGTGGTTATGCTTTCCAACATTGCTCTCCGTTGTTTTCTGCTATTCACCATGTATTCTGGTTCTGAATTATATTGCATTAAGATTACATTAGTTATGTATCCTGCTCTACACCTGAACATATAATTACTCACATATGACTGTGCAAAAGATTTTTAGAGAACGAGGATTATGGCGTGATGAAATTTCCTCTCCTACTTTTATTAGGCTATCACAGACGCTGACCTTATCCTAGTCTTCAAACATGTAAACTTTGGAGTTCTAAAATATCTTTCAAACCACGAGGCAAAAAAAAAATAGTTATCTTTACAGAGACAAAAATTCAATTTGGTATTTACAAAAAAGACCTAATGAAAGAGGTGAAGTAGGATGCAAATGAAAGATGGGAGAGGCACAGGTAATGTTCAAAATTCCCACCACAGTAACAAGGACAAATGAAATAGACTAAACCATACCACGGTTAGGGTTAGAAGCCGCGATCAGAGTCACAAAACTCCAGACTAAAGCTCCCAAAACCATATGAACCTCCTAATTTCCAAGTTCTTGAGTATATTGCCCCTTAATCATTAACTGTACCACCTACACACATTCCCCTTCGCCTCATCGTTCACCCACGTACATCTATTTCCTTACCCCTCTAACTTCACCAAAATAATTATACTACCAAAGTCGATGCAATCTTGGGGTTTCACTAATTATCTTTGTTTTACAACTAGCAATAAGCCCCTTACTCAGAATCTGAGCAGCACCCTTCTAATCTCCCATTCCTCTCTCGTGCTCATACACAAGAAAGTCCATTCCTTCTTTCGGGACAGATCTCGGGGATAAGAACAATAGAAACTGTATGACAGAAAAACTAAAGAAACTGGGAGGCACAGGATAATGAGTAAACTCGATTTTAGATCAGAAAAAATGCTTGATTGAGACAACCAGGTACAAGGGAACATAGTTGGAGGATTAAAATGTAAACAAGCCACAAGGTCATCAGGAGCAACTTCAACTTGATTATACTTAGGTAATGGAACGAGCTGCATTAGAAGGTGCTACTGGCAGATTCCATATAAATATCAAGAAAAGATACGAAAGACCTCACCAGACCAAGAATTTTATTCGTTCTTGAGAAAAAAGCAGTAAAGATTCAACTCAAATAACCCGACCAAGATAATTACTACTGAAGATTTACACACATTTTCTCACTTAAGTCGCAAAAATCGAAGAGCAAATGCTGATTGCAGATCAACTTTTGTCGGGATAACGTTTCGTTCTTTGTAGAACTATCAATGCATCCAGAAACAGAAACAATGTTACACTAAAACCTTTTTCTGGAACCTCTCTCTTCACTTCAATATTGTCTTCATATGCCATGGGACTGAGATCACTGAAAGTGGCTGCTGTTGCATTCAGTCAACTGAAATACTTGTAATCTCTACATAATGAGAAATGCATAGAAAGCAAAAATAACTATCGGTACATGGAGATGTAAACTCAGAACCGAATGAACATCGAGCACCATAACTGAGTTCTGACGGGAATAGATGTTTGTCTACTTAGTTAAAGCTTATGTCTAAATTTGTTGATGTTGCAGGCAATGATTGAGATAGCTGCATAGGAGTGCCAGGGTGAATGATGGTTGTGTCAGAGGTGGGTAGCGTTGGTTCAAGACTGAGTGTTGGTGGTGATGGTGGGGCCAGGAATAGTGGTGGTGCCAGGGTGGTGATGGTGCCAGGAGTAGTGGTAGTTGTGCCAGGGGTGTTGATGAAGCCAGGGGTAGCTGGCACTACTGGGGAGAGTGGTATCAGCGATAGTGGTCGTACCGAGCGTCATAGCTGCACATAAAAGCTACTCATCACTGGATATACACTTGTTGGGGAATAAAATACGTCAGAATAAAGGAGAGAGTGGATAGTGCAATGGTGCTCAAATTTTTTATTAAAAGCCCTGTTTTACAAGAAATCCCAAAATGAGACACGTTGGTGGATGCCAACACAATACCTTACGGTGTAGGACATATCAGAGAATCTTGAAGATTGAGACACTTATCCAACATATAGGAATCTTTATTAATAAAGATGTCCATATTTTGCACAAGTGTCTCAATTTTCCACTTGTCGGTTTTCAAAACCATTTATCACATCAGAGAATCTTGTTGGACTAAACGTCATCTCAGTAAATGCCGCAGATTTCATGCCGAGTCTTATTCACAATCTTGACAATAAATTTTTATATTCATGTCAGAGAACACTTCAAGACGAGGGGACCTTGATGACAGTGAAAGGTTTTTGATACATGATATTCAAATCTGATTGCCTCCCATTTCCAGAGCTCTGAAAAAACTACGGATTAAACTCATGGCATGAATGTTTAATATAAATGCTGCCAATAGTTCATGTTTACTTTATAAAAAATAAATGGATGAAGAATGCAGTTTAATCAGTTCATAGAGTAACGTAGTAACATCAAGAGCACTTTGACCTGTTAGATCATTCTGCGCTCTTGGTATAAATAATTAATACAACACACAAAAATATTGAGAATAAAATAAACAAACAAAAATCTGCAGGCATTGATAAAAACACAGTGCCAATAAATAATATGAATCACTCCAAGTTTAAATAACAAGCATTAAGTTTAAACTACCATTAAATTGTCACTGTTAAAATACTGCAAAAAGTTCAGAGATCTTACAGCACGCTTGTAATTATACAAACCACGACGCAAGCAAAAAAAGGCTAAAGTCATACGAAAATAGTTGAAAGATGTTCCACAGTAGCTCTGTACCACTTCCAAAAGACGCACACATACACACACACACGTGTGTGTGTGTGTGTGAGTTAGGGGAAGTTACAAAGTCACCAAGGTAGAAGATTGCTACAGATTAAGCTCGATATAGCTGACTTTGCCTCAGTATTTTTCAAATTGTTCACGGGATTCAAACATGTCCTGGCTAAAGCCCCCATCCTTGCGCCGCATATGGAGGTCAGCATACCGGGCCAGGCAAAACACAGCACACTGGCAATTTGAGTAGAGAGTAGATAAACATTCACTTAATCCAGCTGTCAGAAAGAGAGCAGCAAGGATTAAGCGAATCTCCTCAATGAACACGGAGAACTATTTATAACTGTGATCAGAGCAGTGATTACTTCAAAGCTAATAACATAATCCCTCCCATCCGTGATGGCCTTTATCCTTGATTATGAACAAACTCAGACTCCATAAATTTAGCCACCGCCATCACTAGAGCTCGGCTCTAGGGATGACGTACCTCAGGCATTGTCCAGGGAGGGCAGAGAAAGACTCCAAATTCTCCGTAGATTCACCTAGGTCACACTCCAGGAGAGGAGCGAGGATCCTAACACCAAGAGGCAAAATAAATGTATAGAGGAATACCACCACAAGCACGATATAAATACAATAAAACTATTTAGAAAAGACAACTAGCTTTCTCACAGATCTGGCATATCAGAAAATAGAAAACAATCAAAAAGATAATAACAGATAAAGCAAACATACACATTTAATGAACATGTTCATTGCCATATATTGTGCTTAATGTTACAAAATAATAAATAACTTTTACTAAATACAATCTCTCATTCTATTTGCTTACCCAATTAAAATATTCAAATTACAAAGGGGAGAAAAATATCCGGATAAAATCTATGAACATGCAGAAAAACGAAAATCCTGCTTTCATTCGGATGATACAAATCGTGAAAGACACATCTGCCCAAAATAAGGATTCATTAATATTTTAAATCTCACGGACTGAATATATGAAGGACGATTAAACGACAAAAAATGGGATTAGAATCTAGTGATAAGATTTACTGGACAAAAGAGAAAATGGCAAATGGCATATCGGTGTAATATTACTGAGTACATAGGTTACAGAAATAGATTATACAGATCTATTGTAAAAACATAGGTAACTCAGAGAGAATATATTGGTACATTCATGTGGAAATACAGGAACAAATCATACTGTATATGACAAAATGGAGAAATCAATAAATCTTTCACTACATGAAGATAAAACTATATAGACAATCAATGAAAAATGAATGAACCGGAAAGTGTAAGGAGTAATATGATTAATTAATTCAGCACTGAGATACATGCTGGTTTCAAAGGATCATAAAAAAAAAAAAACTAAAATTGCTATCCCTGCAAAATTCACATTTACATTATCATTGCATGCATTATCATAAAATATTTACAGCTTCAGGATGGTGACAGTGCTCACAGAATTTGCATGAGAGAGATAAACAAATTAACATTAATAGGAATTAAAATTTCACGTTGTTGCAGTGTATAAAATGAACAATTCTAATCTCTTGGCAAATACATTTAAAATGATTTTTTTTTTCAGTAATATTTAAATGTGTAACATCAGCAAATGAGTTAACACGATAAAGATATCCTGTTATAATATGCAAATTTATATAACAAAATCGTAATTATAATGATAAAATGGTATAAATAATTTTAATTCATTGAAAAGTGTTCACCACTGATGTTTTATCATATACAATCATACAACATATATAAATATATGTGTGAATGTGTATATATACACATGTATATGAAAAAAGACGGAAGGAAGGAATGAGTCTTTAAATACTCATTCTTTCCTTCTGACTTCTTTCAGTTAATCAGATCGTCAAAAACAAGTGCACGCACACACATACATATATGTATTTATGTATATTATTATACCCACGAAACGTGTGGTATTGATCAATAACAACAGTGCACTAGCCAAGGAGTCGAACCCATGCTGTTTTGGCCCATCTCATGGTGAGCTAAAACGCACGACGATTTAGACAACTAGACTACACAATCCACACCGCGGTATGTCCTTCGATGGCGGATACAACATCTAGCTTGGCTGGATGCGCCTTGTTTTTAATAAGGACTGTGTGGTATAGTCGTCTAAAGCGTCATGAGTTTTCGCTCACCATGATGCGAGCCAAAACAGCATGGGTTCGACTCCTTGGCTAGTGCAGTGTTGTTATTCATCATTACCACTCGTTTCATGGGTACAATAATACACACACACACACACACACACATATATATATATATATATATATATATATATATATATATATATATATATATATATATATATATATATATATATATATATATATATATATATGCAAACAATGGCAGACAGGCGATCTTAACTATGTAGGACAAGCCACGGGGTGGGTGGGAATCTTTAGCTCAAGTACTTTCACACTCTTCAGTGCGTCATCAGGAGCTGTGCAATGTTGCAAGGGAGCAACCAAAGCAGGGAGAGAGGTCTCAGAGTAGCGTAGGTGTCACTGGTCAGGGTTACCCTTAGACTTAGTACTTGAGCTAAAGATTTCCACCCCATTCCGTGGTTTTTCCTGCATATATATATATATATATATATATATATATATATATATATATATATATATATATATATATATATATATATACATAAATTTCTTGGCGAGGGGATAAAACTTGCTATTTTGGCTTAAATATTAACGCTCTTCTTGCCGAATAGGCCAAGCGAAAATTTGTGCATGTAATAATTTCGAAAAAGTCATTCTGAACCTAACGAAAATATATATTGCATTGTGTTTATTTATTAAATTACTGTAAACTTATCTAAAATATATTTAGTTGGATTAGGCTAAAATAAATCGCGCTTGTTATAATAAGGTTAGGTAAGTTTTCTAAGGTTCTTTTGGTACAAAATTATTAATTGTTACAATAACATAAATGAAAAAATATATCTTTAAACGTATAAGAGAAAATTTTAGAAAGGACTTAATTTTAAATGAGTACTTGCTAATTGACCAATTTTACCAATTCGGCACGACATTATATATATATATATATATATATATATATATATATATATATATATATATATATATATATATATATATATATATATATATATATAATGTGTGTGTGTGTGTGTGTGTGTGTGTATTCACCTAACTGTACTCGCCTAATTTTGGTTGCAGGGTTGTACCTGTGTGAGTGTACTTGTTTTTGAGTGGATTTGATTAAATGAAGGAAGACAGAAAGAAAGAATGAGTATTCAAGGACCAATTGATTCCTTCCTTCCTTCCTTCCTTCCTTCCGAGAGAGAGAGAGAGAGAGAGAGAGAGAGAGAGAATGGTGAAAAGGGGTCACTCTACTTTGGTGGGAGACAGACAGAAGGTTAAAAAATACATTAAATATGTATGTATGTATGTATGCATGTATATATATATATATATATATATATATATATATATATATATATATATATATATATATATACATATATATATATATATATATATATATATATATATATATATATATATATATATATATTCCATTACTCAAAACTTGTGTTCATACCTATGTTCATATGAAAAACACACTAAATGAAATATGAGCAGACTTAAATTTGCTAGGTTACAATTACCTTCCAACCTTCACAGAAAAGTGTCCACAATAACCTCTCTTACAGTCATATAATCTTATTAATTAAGGAGTCTTACAGCATCCGCTCAGGCAAGCTGAGCCTCTGGGAACTCATTAACTTAATGTTTTAGTGACTCTTCTGTCACTTCTCTCGTAAAGTTGAAGGTTGAGGTATATAGTCAAACTGGAGGCTGTGGTGTTCCTTAACACTTGCGAAATTAGATGCATAAGCTAATACGTCTTAAAAATTGTGTTTGAGTAAATTATGTCCTCCAGGTCTACCAATCAACTATTCTTCTGCTACCTTATTTATTTGAAATTATACAATAACAAAATGTTTGTACCTGAGACACCTGGCTCTGTCAGCATCTTTAGTATAATTAATTTATAGATATGTAATATATTATTTAATGCATAACATGCACATAATAAACATGGTGAAGTTTAAGGCAGTTGTAGGTCAGAGTTTTCACTTGGTCAGATGACTTATATTTTACAATGTTCGCAAATCTGGTAATCCGTTAATGCTCTGGGAATCATCAATCCCACCGCCCGCTTTAAATTTAATCCTTCTAAGTTATTAAGGCAATATTAGAAAACCTCTAATTGATAAAAAAATATTACAACAAAGAAGAGGTAAGTGCACACTGAAAATTAGGATAAGTGGATATAGAATGCCCAAAAAAATTTTGAAATGTTTTTTTTTTTCATTTATCATGTATGTTAACAAGACTGAATATACATGGTGAATAAACGATCACTACTGAAGTAAATGAACCTGTTTCCAGCTGCCCCTTGTGTGCTGATCTTGCAGAAATCATGTTGTAAAGTACTTACCTTGCCGTTCTTATAACTCATCCTCTCTTATCATATTTACATATCCATCTCTCCTCTCCCTCTGTCTGTCTGTCTGTCTGTCTTCTTGTCTGTCTCTGTCTCTCTCTCTCTGTCTCTGTCTCTCTCTCTCTGTCTCTGTCTCTCTGTCTCTGTCTCTCTGTCTCTCTCTCTCTGTCTCTCTCTCTCTCTCTCACCCTACCATTTCTCCCAATCTCGTCGGGGGCGTTTCAATCTCAAGCCATCACAGAACTTAAGTGGTTCGGCCCTGCACGCATCAAATAAGTCCCTCTCTCTCTCTCTCTTTCCACTTGAATTTCACCTTCAGGAATCAACGACCTCAACGCAAAATGTCTTCTTTAGGACCACGCCTATCGGGCATCTTTGTGATTGTCATAGTAGAGTTGAACATTCGTGCATACTGTTACTCTTGCGTTGTATATGTGTACATATTATGCTGCAGATTTACAAACTGGAGGGAATAACAGCTAGACAAGTTTTAGTGTACTGCACAGCACAGGAAAATCTCAACCATAATTACCCATACGCAGTCTCCAGGCCTTAAACCGATCACAGTAGCAAATCGCATTACGATTTTCATTTACTGTAATGTGTGATCTGTGTAAAATTATGCAGTGGATATTTCTAAATCTCACTTTCAATAATCGCAGCAATTTTCCTGTTCTAGTTATCGAGTAAAAATATTAACCAATATTTTAGTATCGAGTAAAAATATTAACCAATATTTTAGAACTGTTTTGGTCTCTGAGTAAATACAAAACGCAAATGGTTGTTGTTTAGCGTCAAATCTTGCATATGCTGTGAGATATATATATATATTTATATATATATATATATATATATATATATATATATATATATATATATATATATATATATATATATATATACGTCGTGCCGAATATGTAAAACTGGTCAATTAGCAAGAACTCGTTTAAAATTAAGTCCTTCCTAAAATTTTCTCTTATACATTTAAAGACATATTTTTTCATTAATGATAAAGTAAAAATTTATAATTTTGCACCAAAATAATCTTAGAAAACTTACCTTACCTTATTATAACAAAAACAATTTATTTTAGCCTAACCCAACTAAATATATTTTAGATACGTTTACAATAATTTAATACTAAACATACACAGTGAACTATATTTTTTTCGCTAGGTTCAGAATGATTTTGGCGAAATTATTGCATACACAAATTTTCACTCGTCTTATATGGCAAGATGACCGTTGCTATTTAAGCCAAAATCGCAAGTTCTGCCTATTCGACACGACATATATATATATATATATATATATATATATATATATATATATATATATATATATATATATATATATATATATATATATAAATATATATATATATATTATTTTTATTTTTTTTATTATCACACTGGCCGATTCCCACCAAGGTAGGTTGGTAGACAGCAACCACCCAGGGAAGTACTACCGTCCTGGCAGATGACTGTGAAACAAAAACCTGTAACTGTTTTGCATGATGGTAGGATTGCTGGTTTCTTTTTCTGTCTCATAAACACGCTAGATAACAGGGATATCTTGCTACTCCTACTTACATTTTGGTCACACTTCACAGACACGCACATGCATATATATATATATACATACATCTAGGTTTTTCTCCTTTTTCTAAATAGCTCTTGTTCTTCTTTATTTCTTCTATTGTCCATGGGGAAGTGGAAAAGAATCTTTCCTCCGTAAGCCTTGCGTGTCGTATGAGGCGTCTAAAATGCCGGGAGCAATGGGCTAGTAACCCCTTCTCCTGTAGACATTTACTAAAAAAGAGAAGAATATATATATATATATATATATATATATATATATATATATATATATATATATATATATATATATATATATATATATATATATATATATATATGCAAAGCAACCACAGGGGAGGTTGAAAGATAGCTCCAGGCCTTTCGTGTTGCTATCATATCATCAGGACCTTGTAATGTTGCAGAACGTATCTATCTGCTTAACGCAAGATAGATACGTTAAAATTTAGAATGCATTTACCTCCCATTTGAGTTCATTGAAAATATGATTCTAACCTCTGGATTTTTAAGGGGACCCAAAGCAACAATTAACTAAACAGAAAAGGATTTAGAGATTTCTTTTAAACTATATTAATCATTATATATATATATATATATATATATATATATATATATTATATATATGTATATATATTATATAATATATATATATATTTTATCACACTGGCCGATTCCCACCAAGGCAGGGTGGCCCGAAAAAGAAAAACTTTCACCATCATTCACTCCATCACTGTCTTGCCAGAAGGGTGCTTTACACTACAGTTTTTAAACTGCAACATTAACACCCCTTCTTCAGAGTGCAGGCACTGTACTTCCCATCTCCAGGACTCAAGTCCGGCCTGCCGGTTTCTTTGAACCCCTTCATAAATGTTACCTTGCTCACACTCCAACAGCACGTCAAGTATTAAAAACCATTCGTCTCTATTCACTCCTATCAAACACGCTCACGTACGCCTGCTGGAAGTCCAAGCCCCTCGCACACAAAACCTCCTTTACCCCCTCCCTCCAACCTTTCCTAGGCCGACCCCTACCCCGCCTTCCTTCCACTACAGACTGATCCACTCTTGAAGTCATTCTGTTTCGCTCCATTCTCTCTACATGTCCGAACCACCTCAACACCCCTTCTTCAGCCCTCTGGACAACAGTTTTGGTAATCCCGGACCTCCTCCTAACTTCCAAACTACAAATTCTCTGCATTATATTCACACCACACATTGCCCTCAGACATGACATCTCCACTGCCTCCAGCCTTCTCCTCGCTGCAACATTCATCACCCATGCTTCACACCCATATAAGAGTGTTGGTAAAACTATACTCTCATACATTCCCCTCTTTGCCTCCAAGGACAAAGTTCTTTGTCTCCACAGACTCCTAAGTGCACCACTCACCCTTTTCCCCTCATCAATTCTATGATTCACCTCATCCTTCATAGACCCATCCGCTGACACGTCCACTCCCAAATATCTGAATACATTCACCTCCTCCATACTCTCTCCCTCCAATCTGATATCCAATCTTTCATCACCTAATATTTTTGTTATCCTCATAACCTTACTCTTTCCTGTATTCACTTTTAATTTTCTTCTTTTGCACACCCAACCAAATTCATCCACCAATCTCTGCAACTTCTCTTCAGAATCTCCCAAGAGCACAGTGTCATCAGCAAAGAGCAACTGTGACAACTCCCACTTTATGTGTGATTCTTTATCTTTAAACTCCACGCCTCTTGTCAAGACCCTCGCATTTACTTCTCTTACAACCCCATCTATAAATATATTAAACAACCACGGTGACATCACACATCCTTGTCTAAGGCCTACTTTTACTGGGAAATAATTTCCCTCTTTCCTATGTACTCTAACTTGAGCCTCACTATCCTCGTAAAAACTCTTCATTGCTTTCCGTAACCTACCTCCTACACCATACACCTGCAACATCGGCCACATTGCCCCCCTATCCACCCTGTCATACGCCTTTTCCAAATCCATAAATGCCACAAAGACCTCTTTAGCCTTATCTAAATACTGTTCACTTATATGTTTCACTGTAAACACCTGGTCCACACACCCCCTACCTTTCCTAAAGCCTCCTTGTTCATCTGCTATCCTATTCTCAGTCTTACTTTTAATTCTTTCAATAATAACTCTACCATACACTTTACCAGGTATACTCAACAGACTTATCCCCCTATAATTTTTGCACTCTCTTTTGTCCCCTTTGCCTTTATACAAAGGAACTATGCATGCTCTCTGCCAATCCCTAGGTACCTTACCCTTTTCCATACATTTATTAAATAATTGCACCAACCACTCCAAAACTATATCCCCACCTGCTTTTAACATTTCTATCTTTATCCCATCAATCCCGGCTCCCTTACCCCCTTTCATTTTACCTACTGCCTCACGAACTTCCCCCACACTCACAACTGGCCCTCCCTCACTCCTACAAGATGTTATTCCTCCTTGCCCTAGACACGAAATCACAGCTTCCCTATCTTCATCAACATTTAACAATTCCTCAAAATATTCCCTCCATCTTCCCAATACCTCTAACTCTCCATTTAATAACTCTCCTCTCCTATTTTTAACTGACAAATCCATTTGTTCTCTAGGCTTCCTTAACTTGTTAATCTCACTCCAAAACTTTTTCTTATTTTCAACAAAATTTGTTGATAACATCTCACCCACTCTCTCATTTGCTCTCTTTTTACATTGCTTCACCACTCTCTTAACCTCTCTCTTTTTCTCCATATACTCTTCCCTCCTTGCATCACTTCTACTTTGTAAAAACTTCTCATATGCTAACTTTTTCTCCCTTACTACTCTCTTTACATCATCATTCCACCAATTGCTCCTCTTCCCTCCAGCACCCACTTTCCTGTAACCACAAACTTCTGCTGAACACTCTAACACTACATTTTTAAACCTACCCCATACCTCTTCGACCCCATTGCCTATGCTCTCATTAGCCCATCTATCCTCCAATAGCTGTTTATATCTTTCCCTAACTGCCTCCTCTTTTAGTTTATAAACCTTCACCTCTCTCTTCCCTGATGCTTCTATTCTTCTTGTATCCCATCTACCTTTTACTCTCAGTGTAGCTACAAATAGAAAGTGATCTGATATATCTGTGGCCCCTCTACAAACATGTACATCCTGAAGTCTACTCAATAGTCTTTTATCTACCAATACATAATCCAACAAACTACTGTTATTTCGCCCTACATATCTTGTATACTTATTTATCCTCTTTTTCTTAAAATATGTATTACCTATAACTAAACCCCTTTCTATACAAAGTTCAATCAAAGGGCTCCCATTATCATTTACACCTGGCACCCCAAACTTACCTACCACACCCTCTCTAAAAGTTTCTCCTACTTTAGCATTCAGGTCCCCTACCACAATTACTCTCTCACTTGGTTCAAAGTCTCCTATATATTCACTTAACATCTCCCAAAATCTCTCTCTCTCCTCTGCATTCCTCTCTTCTCCAGGTGCATACACGCTTATTATGACCCACTTCTCGCATCCAACCTTTACTTTAATCCACATAATTTTTGCATTTACACATTCATATTCTCTTTTCTCTTTCCATAACTGATCATTCAACATTACTGCTACCCCTTCCTTTGCTCTAACTCTCTCAGATACTCCAGATTTAATCCCATTTATTTCCCCCCACCGAAACTCCCCTACCCCCTTCAGCTTTGTTTCGCTTAGGGCCAGGACATCCAACTTCTTTTCATTCATAACATCAGCAATCATCTGTTTCTTGTCATCTGCACTACATCCACGCACATTCAAGCATCCCAGTTTTATAAAGTTTTTCTTCTTCTCTTTTTTAGTAAATGTCTACAGGAGAAGGGGTTACTAGCCCATTGCTAGCCCATATATATATGCATGTGCATGTCTGTGAAGTGTGACCAAAGTGTAAGTTGGAGTAGCAAGATATCCCTGTTATCTAACGTGTTTTTGAGACAGAAAAAGACACGAGCAATCCTACCATCATGCAAAACAGTTACAGGTTTCTGTTTCACAGTCATCTGGCAGGACGGTAGTACTTCCCTGGGTGGTTGCTGTCTACCAACCTACTACCTATAGATATATATATGAGCTAGAGATGGCTTAAATGTAGCATATCTTTCTCAGCAGAAAATTTCGATATAAACAGTTATCTTTTTCCCCATGTAATTCCATGTACCCTGTGAGAAAGTAGTGGAAGGTAACTTTTTACATGCATTAAAATATGATACGAGTCCAAAAAGCTGGGAAGCTCTTACCTTAGTTTATTGAAGGGGTTAGAGGCAGGCCCAGGAGCTTCGCTTTTACCGCTCGCAATCATGTTGGTGAGTACATACACGAATGTATGGATGATCCATAGAACGCCTTACACCGAATACCTTCACACCGTCTCGCTGCTAACATTAGTATTCCAACCACGCGGTGCACTTGTGAGTATTTTCCAACTCTGTCCTATTTACTGCCTTTTACATATCAATAAAAGCTGCATATTCTGCGTGTTCCAACATTTTCTCACTTGAATTGCAGAGGAAAGAAGAAAACTTTACAAGGTAGCGTTATCGATTAGGAAAGTTTATGTACCAGGAAGCTTTTCTCTTTCTTATTATCATTCTTGGTTAGACAATAATAGAGTCTGACGGTTCCTTGGAGTAATGACCAGGTTTATTCGAAGGAAAGAAACTGCAGATCTAAGTCCATGGATAGTCTTTATCCACGGATAAAGACTGCATTAAGCAGTCTCCTCTAAGGGCATTTTCTAAATTGTTATATTTATGTGAAGCGCTAAACCCAAGTAAGTCGTTCGGCATAAGAAATAGTAGATGCTTGAGCCTTCCTCTGCTATTTTCTAGAGAAGTAACTAGAACACGATAATAAGAATAAAAGCATAAGAACATAAGAATGAAGAAACATTACTGCAGGTCTACTGGCTCATACCTGACAGGTTTACCTGGAGTTGACCTGGAGAGGGTTTCGAGGGTCAACACCCCCGCGGCTCGGTCTGAGACCAGGCCTCATGGTGGATCAGGGTCTGATCAACCAGGCTGTTACTGCTGGCCGCACGCAAGCTGACGTACGAACCACAGCCCGGTTGGTAAGGTACTGACTTTAGGTGCCTGTCCAGCGCCTTCTTAAAAACAGCCAGGGGTCTATTGGCAATCGCCCTTATGTATGCTGGGAGGCAGTTGAACAGTCTTGGGCCCCGGACACTTATTGTGCTGTCTCTCAACGCCAAACTTTCTCACCCAAATATTTGTCTAACCTGTTCTAATGCACACAAGGAATTAGCTGCAATAACCATAATAACCCATACTAGACAGGCGTTACTCATATCCAACCCTTCTCATGAATCACTATCTCCGCAGCCTTCTGTCGAATACAGAAGCGACTAAATACTGAAGACAACCGAAGTAGTGAAGAGGTAAATATAAGCTGATCCGTTCTTCATTCTTGAAGAGGTTTTAAGGTGGTCATTCCCTCATCCTTGAAAAGTGTTCAGCGCCATAATCACGTTCAAATTGGAGCTGAAGCATGGACACCTGAATGTCACAGAGCTGAGCGAAAAGCGTTTTCAAAACAAGTGGGTAATAAATTAAATAGACCCGAATTTCCCTAAGAGGCAAATCAGACTTTTGGATTAATCATGGGCAGTTTCATTTAATTTCTATCCTACATAAGCCGACGACACATTTCCGAGCAACCAGACTGATCCGTTCCTGCAGTAGTCACTAGGTAATACACTTCCTGCAGGAGATTCTGTATCCTTCGTGAAGCAAATACTAACAGAACCCCCTTTCCCACATTTTTAAGCAAACGCTTTGTTCTTCCTGCAGCAGTTACTGTACCGTCATATCAGCAGTAACTGTACCTTTCCTGCAGTACTGACCGTACCCTTCCTGCAGCAGGCACCTGTAGCCTCTTGGGGCATACGCTGTTTACTTTCCGAAGAAATCACTGTGCTCTTCTTGCAGCAGTGACTCTGCCTTTCACACAGCAGACACTATCTTCATGCGGCATTGACTGTACTCAAATTCATATTATTTCTGTTAATACTTTATAAGGATAATGCAATTTCCATGTAATAAAACATTGTTAGGAACAAAAGAAGCAGTTAATACGTATGCAAATACATTTCGGGCAACGCAAATGCATTTTTGTAGCAGTGAGTGAACGCTTCCTTCAGCAGTAACTGTGCACTTTCTACAGCAATGATTATACCTTTCATGCGGTGGTGACTGTACCCTTCCTACAACATACCCAATACCCTTCCTGCAGCAGACACAGTACCTTTCCTGTAGCAGACACAGCACCCTTCCTGAAGCAGACACAGTACCCTTCCTGCAGCAGACACAGTACCCTTTCTACCCTTTGTGTATACAAATTCCAACAGGTCGGAAAATCGAAGCGTCCCGGATGTTAGATTAGCCTTGCCTTGCGGCTGTCGTTGAAATGTCACCTGTTAAAGCATTTATAATAACTTCATCAAAATAGCCTACGACCAAGGGCATTTTGGATTTTTTGTCCAGTGCCGATTAATTCCTAATTGACCAAGTTGAGTCGATGTAAGCCACTGCCTCTATACATTAATACTGATGATGTCTAGGTTTAGCTGCGAGGGGTAGGGGTGTGTCTGAATAACTTTAACCTTCAGAGAGCAAAGTCTCTGTGTTCTTTTGTAGCTCTGTGTGCCTATGCCTGTGAATCTTTGTCTCCGTGTTCCTGACTTGTATCGGTCTTTACATAGTCTGTCAGAAGAAGACAACAATAAAGGACCTCGTAATGAGACAGAAGAAAGCAAAGGAAAAGCTAACAAGAAATAACCAAGAAATCTGAATAGCAAAAAATTTAAAGATATGCTTTGAGCAAATGAGAGTCAGAGAAAAAGAGTACAAAAGCGAGCACTGGACAATATACAATAGAAGAAAAGTTATAGCAACTACTGAGCTGTGAACAATGCATTTAGATACCTCGAAGACAATGAAGCTGGATAATATCTATCCGTGGGTTCCGAAAGAGGGAACAGGTAAACTCTTTGAATTGTCAGCTAAAAATTAATTCAGAGGTGTGGAAGACTTAGTGTTCATGACATGGATAATAAGGTTTTGGAGATGATAATCAGAAGAGTTCCACAAGTTTTGTGACAAGATAATATTGTATAACGAATTCTTTAATAGCACAATAATATAATGAGTTCAGTAACAAGGTAATACAGGTGAGGCATGAGAGAGGGGCATATGAAGTTCAGAATTTTGAACTCTAAGAAGACTTTTGTCATATTACCGCACAACAAACTGGGACAAAAGCTGGAGGAGCTGGCACGAGTAACAGGGGAGGCACCACAGTGTATCAAGGAATAATGGAAAAAAAAAGAGGGATTGCCCGCAAAGAATGGGCGAGTGCGGTAAGTGGGAGTTCTACAAGCTTCAGTAAAAGGATCTGCGTTATTTCTGATTACGTGAACGATATGATAGAAGAAATATAGTTTGACGATGTATCCCTAATCGCTGATCATATGAAAATGAGGAAAATGTAAACTGGAGAGGACAAAGAAAGCCTACATATGAACCAAGACAAGCTGCAGCGTGGTCTGACGAGTAATTATTGAAATTCAACCTTAGTAAAAGCAAAAGCTCGAAAAAATGGGAAAAAGGAGACCCCATGCCCCCTCCTCCTCCAAGACAAACAGAGTACTGCTTAGAGAACAAAAGCTGCAAATCCCGCTCAAGAAGAAAACATAAAAGGTGAGCATAGTATAAATAAATCGCCTGAGGCACATATCACTTGAATAACCTCTGCAGCAAATATTCGTCTGACATATCTGTGATTAACGTTCATCAATCCTCAGTCGTCGAGGATGTAGCACCAGAATGGAACCCACATCTTATCAAGCATGTCAAGAAACTGGAGAAAAAGTAAAGCGGTTACCAAGGAGACTAGGCCAAAAGCTAAAGGATATTAGCAATGAGGAGAGACTAAGGAAGGTAAAGATAATGACAAAGAACACAAGAACCCTGAAAAACATGATAACCACGAACAAAATATTCAGATAAATTGATAGGGTGGCCAGGGCCAGGCAGCTGAAAAGACAGTAAATAGATACACGAGAGCACATCTTGAATTTAAAACACAGATTATTCACAAGTTGAGGTATGATGATAAAAAGAATTACGGCGCCAGTAGAATCTGAACCAAGTAGCGGCCACACACACACACACACACACACACACACACACACACACAATCACTCACTCATTCTCTCTCTCTCTCTCTCAGTAATACTGAGTAGAAATTCAGTTAATTTCGTCCTGACCTCACATGAGAAGGGAGGAGAGCCTAGAGGGTTTAGACTTAAAGACAAAGGACCCTAATGCTTTATGCTTTACTCGTGTGTGTGTGTGTGTGTGTGTGTGTGTGTGTGTGTGTGTGTGTGTGTGTGTGTGTGTGTGTGTGTATTCTCATATACTTGTGCATATGTCAGCGTTTGTGTGTGTGTTTGTCCAAATTTGTCTCAGATTTTGAAAGTTTTTCCATCAGAATTGGCAGTGTCTTATGGATTTATTGTGAAGTGTTTTTACTGGTGTTGTTAATCCTTCTCTATTCTGTTAAACTCTTTCATCACCCTACAGATCAGTTTCCTATTAAAACCTTTTTATTTAGTTAGTGTTCACTCAATTTTATTTCAATTAGATTCACGTTAAATGATTTCTTTGTTCACAGAGTTTCTTCGCTGGAATATTCGAAAGATTATCCCATTTACATATTTTAAAAATTCAGTAAATTTTTAACATTTCCTAATTGCTCTTATTTTATTTTAGTCTTGTTTCTCTCTCTCCCCTCCTTGGTGTCCTGAAGTCTCATTTGATGGTTCCACCCTCATTCCCTGCAACAAAAAAGTCTTCCTCAATTCCCTGTGTCTTGACTTTCTATAAGCATTCATATATTTTGTTAAATCAATGAGTATGTCATTTCTATTATTTATAAGGCTTCACTCATGTTACTGTATGTGATTTTTTCTATTTTTTTCTTTACTATTTTTTTTTTTTTGTTAATTTCGAAGGCCGAGTTTTATCTCTTACATATCAACTATTTTTTCGAATACAATTCATTTCTTAAAGATACTAATTTGCCTATTTTTCCTATTATTTCCATTCACTTTTTATTCATATTGTCAACAGAGCAAACAGCAACTAATGATTTGCTTCCTTCGACAATTATTTTCAATTATTTAAAGATATGTATCATGCTAAATATTAATGTATGTGCATAGTTTGTCTTGTTTGTTTTTTTATTCCTTTTCTTGCTCTTTCAAATTCTGCACACCGATCTGCTGTAATTGAACAACTCTCAGTTATTTCTGTATATCGCGTCCTCATTTGTGACATTCGGAAACCTCCTCTATCAAATTTCATTCTATTTTCCTTAATGTTTCTCTTAGTTCCCAAATTTAATTATTTCGCTTAATTTACTTACATAACCGGTATTCATTTATTTAGTCCCTATGGCTTAAACGTATGGACGTTAATTTGTTTATACATTAATTTGTGTGTATATATTTGCGAGTACAGATAGAGAAAAATATCTTTCTTATCAAAATAAGTACTACATATTTGTCCTACTCCAATCTCCTTAGTAAATCCGAAGATGAGGCAGTCAACACCTAAATCTTCCTCACATTCTCACACTGCAATGAGCATCATTCATGTGACAGAGTGATCAATACGTGAAGTGATTAATTGCATATCATTTAGTCATATCAAATGGTTTACTGACGAGGCCACTTTTTTAGGCCACCTAATACCTTCCTAGGATTTCTTAACAGGTCACCTCAGATACCACCTCTTCTCACCAAAGGTCAACTTTACTTCGGTACACAGAGACAAGGTGGAAGAAAAAAATATAACGCTTTCTATTCTCAGTAACAGGTTCCATTACCCCAGATGAGAATGAAAGGCATGGCACAAGGTGCAAAATACCTCTAATGAAGCGCAGGCCGTCAACTAAATGGACAAGCTTCAGATCGAGCCACCAGGGCATTGATAACTGGAACAAACAGAAGGTAGCCACTAAGTAAGTCACTACAAATCTCCCATGAAATTACAAATCTTTGTGCTTACTGTGAAGCGCAAACCATTTTCCAAAGCAATACCAGGAGCAGGAGAATGGATAAGGAACACGGTCGGAGGTCTCACAAGGAGATAAATTATTCAGACCCGTGAGCGTGTCTAATTAGTCTTTCCCTCTTTAATTTCTGCCTTAATTATCTGCTCACTGATTCTCTGATTCCCTCGGCTGTTGCTCCTACATCTTCTTTTTTTCTCATGATGAACCCGAGGTCTCTAATGTTTGTGATCAAATGCATTTTAAAGTATGTATGAGAAACGGGGTTGTATGAGTATGGGTGTTTTGCAATATGTGTGTGTGTGTGTGTGTGTGTGTGTGTGTGTGTGTGTGTGTGTGTGTGTGCGCGCGCTCTCGCGCGCGCGCGAGAACATGTAATAGATAAATCTATATCTATAAATATATATCGTGCCGAATAGGTGAAAGCAACGCTCTTCTTGCCGAATAAGGCAAGCGGAAATTTGTGTATGCAATAATTTCGCAAAAATCATTCTGAATTCAACGACAAATATATATTTCATTATGTTTATTATTAAATTATTGTAAACTAATATAAAATGTATTTAGTTGGATTAGGCTAAATTAAATTGCACTTGTTAAAAATAAGGTTAGGAAAGTTTTCTAAGTTTCTTTTGGAACATAATTATTATTTTTTACATTAACATAAATGAAAAATAAATATCATTCAACGTATAAGAGATAATTTTAGAAAGGACTTAATTTTAAAAGAGTTCTTGCTAATTAACCAGTTTTACCTATTCGACACGACACACACACACATATATATATATATATATATATAATATATATATATATATATATATATATATATATATATATATATATATATATATATATATATATATATATATTATTTTTTTATTATCACACCGGCCGATTCCCACCAAGGCAGGGTGGCCCGAAAAAGAAAAACTTTCACCATCATTCACTCCATCACTGTCTTGCCAGAAGGGTGCTTTACACTACAGTTTTTAAACTGCAACATTAACACCCCTCCTTCAGAGTGCAGGCACTGTACTTCCCATCTCCAGGACTCAAGTCCGGCCTGCCGGTTTCCCTGAATCCCTTCATAAATGTTACTTTGCTCACACTCCAACAGCACGTCAAGTATTAAAAACCATTTGTCTCCATTCACTCCTATCAAACACGCTCACGCATGCCTGCTGGAAGTCCAAGCCCCTCGCACACAAAACCTCCTTTACCCCCTCCCTCCAACCCTTCCTAGGCCGACCCCTACCCCGCCTTCCTTCCACTACAGACTGATACACTCTTGAAGTTATTCTGTTTCGCTCCATTCTCTCTACATGTCCGAACCACCTCAACAACCCTTCCTCAGCCCTCTGGACAACAGTTTTGGTAATCCCGCACCTCCTCCTAACTTCCAAACTACGAATTCTCTGCATTATATTCACACCACACATTGCCCTCAGACATGACATCTCCACTGCCTCCAGCCTTCTCCTCGCTGCAACATTCATCACCCACGCTTCACACCCATATAAGAGCGTTGGTAAAACTATACTCTCATACATTCCCCTCTTTGCCTCCAAGGACAAAGTTCTTTGTCTCCACAGACTCCTAAGTGCACCACTCACTCTTTTTCCCTCATCAATTCTATGATTCACCTCATCTTTCATAGACCCATCCGCTGACACGTCCACTCCCAAATATCTGAATACGTTCACCTCCTCCATACTCTCTCCCTCCAATCTGATATTCAATCTTTCATCACCTAATCTTTTTGTTATCCTCATAACCTTACTCTTTCCTGTATTCACCTTTAATTTTCTTCTTTTGCACACCCTACCAAATTCATCCACCAATCTCTGCAACTTCTCTTCAGAATCTCCCAAGAGCACAGTGTCATCAGCAAAGAGCAGCTGTGACAACTCCCACTTTGTGTGTGATTCTTTATCTTTTAACTCCACGCCTCTTGCCAAGACCCTCGCATTTACTTCTCTTACAACCCCATCTATAAATATATTAAACAACCACGGTGACATCACACATCCTTGTCTAAGGCCTACTTTTACTGGGAAAAAATTTCCCTCTTTCCTACATACTCTAACTTGAGCCTCACTATCCTCGTAAAAACTCTTCACTGCTTTCAGTAACCTACCTCCTACACCATACACTTGCAACATCTGCCACATTGCCCCCCTATCCACCCTGTCATACGCCTTTTCCAAATCCATAAATGCCACAAAGACCTCTTTAGCCTTATCTAAATACTGTTCACTTATATGTTTCACTGTAAACACCTGGTCCACACACCCCCTACCTTTCCTAAAGCCTCCTTGTTCATCTGCTATCCTATTCTCCGTCTTACTCTTAATTCTTTCAATTATATATATATATATATATCATATATATATATATATATATATATATATAATATATATATATATATATATATAATATATATATATATATATCATATATATATATATATATATATCATATATATATATATATATATATATATATATCGTACATTATATATATATATATATATATATATATATATATATATATATATATATATATATATATATATATATTAGATATTTTATACTCCCACCATCTGGATAAGTACTTTAATTAGAATGAACTAATGATTTTTTAAGCCTAATCAGTAATATATATAGTTTCCAAGATATGATACTACGTGCCGAAAACTGCCCTTCTCACACTATACCATTCACTTATATATCCATACCTCACCTATGCTATCTGTGCTTGGGATTCAACTACAGCAACACACCTAAAGCCAATAATAACCCAACAAAAAGCCGCAGTAAGAATAATCACTAAATCCCATCCCTGGCAACACCCCCCCACCCTCCACTCTTCATAGATCTAAACTTACTCCCTGTTCTGAACATCCACACTTACTACTCTGCAATCTTTATCTACAGGACCTTAAATTCCAATATTAACCTTGACCTAAAACGCTTTCATGATAGTTGTGACAGGATCCACAGGTATAACACCAGACACAAACATCTCTATGACATTCCCCGTGTTCGACTAAACCTTTACAAAAATTCAATGTATTTCAAAGGACCTAAAATCTGGAACACCCTACCTGAAAACTCTAGAACTGCAGACACATTCATCACTTTCAAAACTACAGTTAGAAAATATCTTATCTCCCTGATACACCCCGACAACTAACTACATGATAACCACATGGTGGTTCACAATTACACTCACTCACCCACTGACTATAAACCCAGAAATACTAATCTTAATCTTAAAATAATAAATCCTAACTAGGAATAAGTTTGCCTATGATACTCCAATATAGACACTTTGTATTGTGCCAAAACAAAAGCATTCACATTGCTAAACTCACAAATTATGATGTAGTCATTAGCCTTAATACCATAATCTGTAAGGATTTAATGTTAAGAATTAATCTAAGTCTGCCCGAAATGCCTAGCCATGCAAGGTGTCCTAGTGGCCCCCTCTGTAATTAGTATATTATAACATGTAAACCACACAATACCCAAAACCTGTAAAACCCACATTGTAACCCTTATAGAGAATAAACTTGAACTGAATTGAACTGAACTGAATTCTGCAGCAACTAGTTTAGCAAGCCACCTCCTTGGAGGGAGTGAGAGACTCACATTGACCAAGGATCTGCTTCTCTCCTGGGAGTCATCACTCTCTTCCTTGGCAATTCCCCGAGGATCGTTACCCGCGCCAAGTGCATCCCGGGGCGAGTTAGGGGGTCTGGACCCTCGTTACTGGTTGGTGTTCTCAGGAACCAGCCGTAAACTGTGCGCCTCTCCCCGGGGCCCTCAGCAGCTAACACACGAGGTGTAAAAGAAACTGCTCGCAAATATCATTCTCTTCCCTTTTCTCAATATTCGAATTCTAAATAATAAGCATAGTTTCTCACTTATTTACCAAGTTACTAGAAATTTCCACCGAAGCCGCTAGATCACTGTTCACTTGATATATATAGTGTGGATGGAAGCACAAGAACATTCATACACTAAAGGCCCGAGGCGATAAAGGTATGAGCAAGACCTCATCTTGGTATATCTACAATTTGTTTTATTTATTTTTAGCAAATTTAGGCTACTTGTTCAATAGAAGTTGTTGAACTAATTAAGAATATCCTTAACACACTACGTGACAAATATCAAATTTGGTCACGGTTGAAATACTAAGGAATAAACATAATGCCGTCCTATATAAATGTATTCAGTGGATGGTAGTAATACGAAGATTATGATTCAGCACGAATGATTCACCTGAAGCGTCACATGAACAAGATCCCTCTGTCGACGAAAGTGTGCAGTGGCATCCATTCTGGAAGTTGTGTTACCATTTACGTGAATCTATAACACACTTTACAGAAAGTTTCCAAGTATTAATATTGGTTTCAACCCTCCGCAGAGTTTATGATTCTTAGTCCCCTCAAGGAAGGTTCCTTGATGTTGGTGAGGGGCTCTTGATTTAGGGAATTGGATTTGCGCTCCAGTTTCCCGAATTAAGCCTGAATGCCTTCCACATCCCCCCCCCCCCAGGCGCTGTATAATCCTCTGGGTTTAGCGCTTCCCCCTTGATTATAATAATAATATGATTCTTAGTTCAAAATATTTATTCTGCTCTGGCTTTATCTGAAAATTATATTAATTCTAAAGCTAATACATCCAAACTGATAACGTTATAGGCGTAGTAATTTAATAATAAACACATGTGTGATCTTAATATATACTTTAAAATGTAATCAGAAAAATACAAATTAATAGTTTAAATCCGGCCTAATTGCTTCTCATAATGTTGCATTCACCCAGACCGACCTAAGGCATG